>NC_133621.1:311705925-312017175 GCF_048593235.1 Sminthopsis crassicaudata | reverse complement strand
ATGATACTGTATGAGGATATATTCTGATAGAAGTGGATATCTTCAACATAGAGAAGAGCTAATCCAATTCCAATTGATCAATGATGGACAGATTCAGCTACATCCAGAAAAGGAACACTGGGAAATGAGTGTAAACCGTGAGCATTGTTTTTGTTTTGTTTTGTTTTGTTTCTCTTCCCAGATTATTTTTACCTTGTGAATACAATCCTTCCTTTGCAACAACAACAACAAAATTCGGTTCTGCACATATATATTGTACCTAGGATATACTATAAGATATTTAATATCTATGGGAATGCCCGCCATCCAGGGGAGGGGGTAGAAGGAAGGAGGGGAAAAACTCGGAACAGAAGGGAGTACAAGGGATAATGTTGTAAAAAAAAATTTACTATGCATATGTACTGCCAAAGAAAATGTTATAATTATAATAAATAAATAAATAAATAAAAGTGATGACTAGAACAAATATGATTATATCTTATTTTGCAGATGAAGTTATTGTTCCCCAAAGAGGTTAAGTTAGTTTGCCTAGTTTCAAGTAGTGTTTGAATTGGGACTTAATGTTCTTTCCATTCTGCTATGCATTTAACAAAATAAGAGCTACAACACTTTAATCCCTCGAATCAGTATCTTTTACTCCTGTAAAAGACCTGTGCCCTCCAATTATTTTCTATTATCTAGAGGTGGGAACAGTACCCAACTGCACATGCTCATATTAAAATTTAAAAATTATTCTTGAGAATGTGAAGGTAAAGACCAAGTATTACTATATAAAAGAAAAAAAAAAACAAATGTATTTCTTCTTAGCACCATCCAGAGCCAGAAAATATCACGAAGAAATACCAAATAGTTATAGAAACTCAGAAAGAGAAATGACCACTTGTTTCTTTCATACACACACACACACACACACACACACAACACAGAGGAAAATGTTCCAATTCCAACACTTCTTCATCTCTAATCAAGATTGTCTTTGCAACTTGATATTACTTCTTGCTTTAATCAATTCAATTATATAGCTTTATGATACAAATTTCATTCTAATAGGAATACTCTAAATGGAATGATTTATTTGCCATGTATGTGTTTTGCTTTGATTTTTTTTTTTTTTTTTTTTTTTTGGTGTTGTTACTGGTTTACTTATAAGATATCTGCTCTTAGATTAGCCCTGCTTTGAGGGGCATCATAAATGGCTCCATTCCCCAGCAGCACTCTCCTTCTGATGGGAGACTGGCAACCACTACTAGAATGTCTTTCATGGTACACAATGAAGTGTAAAACTGCTGTGAAAAAGCCCATGTTTTGAAACAAACCATGTCTATAATGAGCCCTTAAAACACTTTTCATTAATACATTACTTTGTGTATAAAACAAAAGCTTAATACTACAACCATGTGCTGTGACATTTTTCCTTTAATAAGTATCATTCAACTTTTCAGCTGGTCTAAATTTAATTATTTCAAATAAACTCAAAGTAAGGCATGACTAAGGTTTTCTAATACCCACTCCCTTACAGATGCTTAAAACTATGGAGTTTTCGGCAAAAATATTGCAAGCTCCATCAAAATCCAAAGTAGAAATCCTAAATTAGTAATTGAATTTAGCTGCTTTATATCTCAGGTATTGGCAAATACTTTTGTTCTACAGAGATACAGCTCCTTCTAATCCTTATCTGAGTTTGCATTTAAGACTTCAGAGCTGTAGATATCTGTACACAGCTGTGTACAGAGCTCTACTCTCTTCATATTAAATGATTGGACGCAAATCAAATCAGTCTTCAAATGCACTGAAAAGTAAATGTCCAATATCTAACTGAACTAATAGATAACATATTTTAATACTGTTGATATTTCAGCACCGGACTCGAACTGTCGGAGAGGGTGAGAGAAGTGTACAGTTTTGTTTTGTTTTGTTTTAAATTCCTACGCCTCAATGGAACTATCATTGCATCATGAACATTCAGTTTCATGGCATAGATATAGTACCAAGCAAATATGTAGTGATTATTGTCTTTCCTCAATCCAAATGTTTTCAGAATTAGATTCTTGTTCACCTCAATTAATTGTCACCTCCAATAGGATATTGTTAGAGCCTCAAAATGAAGCACTTATGGGTTTTCTTTTCCAATCTCTTGTGGGCTTTTCTCAGTTTATCTCAAATGAACAACCATGTTGGAAGGAGCTTCCTGTGCTTAATGTCATTAGTGACTGTTTCATAAAACAAACAGGTGCTCTATCATTCTGCTGCAGTTAATCTTAAATCTAAATGTGGCAGCTCTCAGGGAGGGCCTCAAACATGGTTTGTTCTAACCAATGCAGGTTTCTTAATCTACTGCAAGTCAAGGCCTTTAGCTCTGCTCAGCTTGGAGCAATGATTTCTTTGTCCAAATACTAAACCAAACCCAGTTAATGTTATGTTTCCAGTTTTTCCTGGAAAATGAAAAAAAAAAAAAGCATTACGGGGAGGGAGGTAGGGAAAAACTACCATGGACCAAAGCCCATAGCAGTTACTGACTGCACTCTTTTACAAATATTTTCCCAGTACCTAAAAAGTCAAACTCTATTTCAGGTTGGTGCCCAAGAGTCGGACCAATTGGTGAATTTGTTCATCCTGATAAATGGCTAAACTTGCTACAGAAAACATCTTTAGAGACAAAGAAATGATAGAAAGCTGAAAAGTCATTGGCTTCAGGGAATTATAAACTCATGTATTATAAAGTTTGGACTACTTCTACATAGCAGATAAGGCACAAGCCCATAGTACCAGGCTATTAATTAACACAGACAGTATGTCAGCTGTTTTTTTTTCTATTCAGGGAAGAAAAAATGTAGGTGACCTCACAATTCCACAAGAAAACCACCCAAATTACCTTTAAGGTAGATGAACAAGAGGTATAAGCCAAGTCTCTCAACTTAGTAAGCTTAGGAATAGAAAGCTTTATAACCAGACTCCTTTTCTTTGAAGTCATAGCACTTATTCTCTGTATCATCCATTTTCCACAAAAGCATATACTAACTTGTGCCACTGTTTGTATAATATTTATCTCATGTATATTAATATATCATACTGTCAATTAAGCCCTACTCCAATGCCTCTATGATGATGGAAATAATATTTATCTATCACTGGAAGACCATCTTAAGTTTCAAAGGGATGAACACGACAAGGCAGGTCAACAAGTCATACTTTCTGGTCACAGTAAACTCATAAAGATGATTATTAAATGGCTTCAATCTTCATCAGGGAAATGAGTACTCACAAAGATGAAAATATATGTAGTTTAGAAATATTCAACAATCTCTAGGGGGTAGGAGAAGGAAGGAAAAATCTGTTGAATACAATTGTTTCCTATAAATATAAAAATTCAAATGATTACTACCCAGTTCAAATATTTCATCTTTCTAAAATGAAAAAAAAAGTAGAAAAAAGTCAGATTTTAATAATCAATTTCTTTTTGAAGAAGAGAAAGGAAAGCAAGGAGAATAGCGCCTCCCCCCCCCCCTTTTTTTTTAAACCGGAAAAAAATGTATGTAATGGTTTACATAGGCATTAACAGATAATAGTCACTTTTAGAATTATACAATATGTAAAAGGAATCAATCTTCCATTTCTGTTTTTGTTCTTATATATGATTTCTTATAGATGAGGAAATGTGGCCTTGGTCAAAGTAATAGGTAGTAAAGGCTAAAAGGAGGTTATGAATCACAGGCCCTTTAACTCCCAGAGCAAATAATGTTCTTTCCACCAGAGCTAGGTGGTTTAAAAGAGATTATTAAGCGATTTCAACTGTCATACATTTAATAAGGCAGGTATCAGAAGCCAGATTTGAAAACAAATCTTCCCTAGTAGTTATGGACTCTACTCACTATTGCTTCTTCTCACAATACAGAAATACTCAAAGACAAGCTATCACATCTATTCTAAATGCTCTTAATTCTAGACTAAACTTAACTACAGGATTTGTTTTTCAGTTTTGGTTCTTCTCCAGATACAATCTAGTTTGCCCCAAACTGTGCAGAGTATTCCGGATTAATCTAGCATCTGCTATATGTGCTGGGACTATGCTACTAGGGATACAAAGAAAAAAAGAAAAAAAAGAACAGTTTTTAATCTTCAAGGAGATTATAATTAATTCTGTTCTCACACAAGTAGAATATCTAAAAAGTATATGCAAGGTAACGGAGGGGGGGGAAGAGCAATAATTAAAACATTCTAGGAAGCTCTCGGGTAAATGCATGGGGCATTTATGCAACATTTTGAGAGAAGCTAGGAATTTTAAGAGAGGATTAGTGCACTCAATAAGACCTGATCTTGTGAACTTACATTCAAACGGGAGAAATGACATAATGCTCATCAGGTTTGCAAAAGACAGAAAGCTGTCAGGGACAGTCAACACAGAGGCCCTAAAAAAGCTCTTGACAGACTAGTATAGTGGTCTCCAAAGCTGAAGGTCCATAGAACATTAGGGCTAGAATAGTAACAAGACCATAATTTGATCCCAAGGATCCACTCATGAAAGAGTAAGAAGATGGGTGACATTTTATTATTACTTCCAATAGCCAATAATAGGCTTTTCTTGAATCTAAGTCTCCTCCTTTTAACACTAACCTCCTTCAGCCTATCCCAGCTCTAGCATCCCAGATTCTCAGCAATCTTAGGACTGTTGACCAGACCAATTACTCAAAAATCTGAGGAGGAAATTCCTGTTCCTTCCTTTCCCCAGAATTCCTATATCTAATCCCCAATCTTATCTCCTGACTGCTCCCACAGATCCCCAACAGTGAGTTCTGCATTCTGGGCTCCAGGGGAAAATCTAAGCTCTATCTCCCTCCCTTCCCACAGACATATAAGGTTTTAAATTTATGTTGGGAAAGACTATGAGAAGAAATAAGCATGGCTAAGTAACCTTTACTCATTTCTTTTCCAAACTTCCTTATTTCTTTTGAGATATCACTCTTATGATCTTTTGACTTGAAGATTGGGCTGAATCTACCAAGAAAAAATTCAATAACATAAATGTAAAACAACACAATTTTTATTAATTTTTAAATGTTTAAAATTATAAAGTAAATAAGGTTTTTTATTGTTTTTAAAGCACTTCAATAAACCAAATATTTGTTTAAGTATATGATAGGAGAAATCTGATTAGGCAGCAGCTGCTCTGGAGGAAAATTTTCAGGAGCTTTTTTAATAGAGAGAAGCACTCCTTAAGAATAGCAACTTTTTACAGTTGGTGTTTTGGCCTCAGTAGCTGGACAAGGCACTTGACTGTTTGCTTCAGTTTCCTCATCTGTATAATAAAGTGGAGAAAGAAATGAGAGACTACTCCAGCATCTTTGTCAAAGAAACCCCAAATGGGGACACAAAGAGTTGACAGCAAAATGACCGAATAACAAAAGCCAGTGCTTAATAAGTGCTTATTGGCTGATCTTCCCAATAAACTCAAAAGGTAGTTGCTTTTATATTCCACATTTTACAGATGAGAAAACAGGCTTAGACAAATTAAGTGATTTGCCCAAAATTTTATAGCCAAATTAGTGTATGAGATAGAATTCAGGGCCAAGTTTTCCTGAAAGTCAATCCAAATATTTGCCCATACCAGGTTGCTTGGTATGGATCTTCTGGGTACCTTATTCTGGTAACACAGTCTAAGATGGCATCACTAATCTTTTAGATGCTATGTCACAATGATGAATAATTAAATTTGCAGTGTACTAAAACCCTGAAATCTTTTAAAAATGAATTGCCCTAGCACAGTGCTTATGCGACTAGATAACAGCACACAGAAATAGAAGTTTTGATATTTAAAAAAATTTTTAAAGTGGAGTAGAAGGAGAATTTTGACTTGGGTAATAGATTATAGACATTCAGAAAGCAAAAAGTTTAATGGGTCTGAGTGGCTAGAGAAAAAAGAGGATGAGTAGAAGGAAAAGACTAAAAGGGAATTTGGAAAGGCTGATATAAAAATAAGTTTTGCTGATTTGTTTTATCTAAAACTCAGAAAAATTGTTAAATAAGTTGAGAGTAGTAGCATCCTTTATCCATTCAGCCCAGTCTCTTCAATACAAACTCCTCTCCAATTCATTATTTCCTTATAGAAAGAAAAATAAGGAATATCTCCTTCCTCTTCATTATCAGTATTATACTTCCTGTACCCATGGGATTTACTTACTGCTAAGTGCTAAACCTACCAGGATAGTCTATATTATAAAATGAGAGTTTGCTGTTACATCGAAGTGAAAAGCAATCTGATACACTTGATGCAGAAAGTGAGTATACTTTTTATCTAGGCACAAGGAAGATGGAAGTGGGAACCTATTCGAAATGGGATCAGAGAAAGAATAATTAAAGACTAGACATAAATTGTTAATCTTTGCTTTCTGTCCAAAAAAATGAAGAAATTATAAAGTTAAAGGAAATTGTAAAATAAAATTAATAAACAAGCAATTTTTGTATAAGATGTTTCTTTCTTCACATAATATGAAGGAAACCTTAATATCACTGAGGATTAAGATCCTGATACAAAGCAATCTCTCAATTATACTAATTGATTTCTGAAAAATTCAATATTTATTCTATTAATACATTCTAAATAAGTTTACCAGTTCAACAGTAACCCAGGACAAAACAGTTAATCTCCTCTTGAAAAGATTTCTATCTCTATACAAGTGCTCTACCTAGTTTGGGGAATCATTTAGCTATTTAGGCAGCAAGTTTTTTGATTAGTTGATCAACGAACAAAAATATATTTAAATACCTACTAGAATAGGTGCAGGGCACTATGATGCCTGGGAATCTAAAGATAAAACCCATTGAATCCTTTGTGTTCCCTAATACATTCAGGAACATATCAGGAAACACAACATACATCATAAGTAAATTAAAACATACACAAGTAATTGGGGACTATGGAGATGGGAAATACCAAAAGATGGAGGGATAACAGAAAGTCTGGAGGAAGCTAGGGATTCTAGAGATAAGGCACAGATAAGGAACTTGGATGTATCTTTAGCAGAAGAACAGCAAAGAGTAGAACATAAACTGTTATAAGAAAAATAGGCCAGTGTGGCTAAAATGCTGAATGTCTGAAAAGGTATGATGTGTAATAAGCCTGGAAAGTGTGAAGGGTTTTGAGTACCTTTTTATCCCAAAAGCAAGAAGTAAGACACTAGAATTTTTGAGCAGAGAATTAAAGACCATTTTGAGTTTTGGAAGCCTCTTCTATAGCTAAATAAATTATGTATGGAAAGGGGGCAAGACTTTAGGCAAGAAGACAAATCTGAATAATAACAGCCAGCATTTCTAAAGTGCTACCAGTGAGGTTCACAAAGCACTTTACACGTTTATTGTCTCTTCTTATCCTCATAAGAATCCTTTGTTTTTATTATCCCCAGTTTCCAGAAGAGGAAATTGAAGTAGAGAGATTGCCCAAGGTCCCCCAAGAAGTAGTTATCAAATGACAAGTTTGGCACTCTATCTACTTACTACTCTACCTTTCAAAGTTGACTTTTTTTAATCAATAGCATTTTATAGTTCCAATTTCATGCAAAGATAGTTTTCACCATTCATTTCTTTTATTATTATTATTATTATTAAAGCTTTTTATTTACAAAACATAAGCATGGGTAATTTTTCAACATTGATGCTTACAAAACTTTGTTCCAAATTTTCCCCTACTTCCCCCCATCCCCTCCCCTAGATTGCAGGAAGTCTAATATATGTTAAATATGTTAAAGCCAATATATGTATACATATTTATAGTTATCTTGCTGCACAAGAAAAATTGGATCAAGGAAAAAAAAACTGGGAAAGAAAACAATGCAAGCAAACAACAAAAAGAGTAAGAATGCTATTCAACATTCATTTCTGTAAGATTTTGAGTACTAAATTTTTTCTTCCTCTATTCCTTACCTCCTCTCACTCCAAGAGAGCAAAATCTGATATTAGTTATAAAATTTGGTTGCACAGAGAAGTTTAACAGTATAGAATTTCATGATGGCACACTTGCCCAGCTTCTGGACAATGGACAATGCTCTCAAGTTTTTCCAGTCACTAACAAAGAGAAACAAAACCATGTGCTTATGATGAGGAGAAATTGAGGCTCTAAGCCAAGATGGATCAGCTCCTTTTCTGGTTGTCTGATTACCTCTCTTTCTTTCCCCAAAGTAACCAAGGCCAGGTTCGGATAGCAAATGAATTCGCTGCTCAGTGCTGTGTTGAAACAAGGTCTTTATTGATAGTAAAGGGATAGACAGGCATTTGGTCTCTAGGAAGGGCAAGCTGCCTGGCAAGGGAACGCTAGTTGGTGGGCACAAGGCAAAGATAAACTGAGTGCGAGGAATACATTTTTTTCTTTATTTCTTTTTTTTCTTTTTCTTTTTTCTTTTTTTTTTTTTTTTAATGCTGAGGCAATTGGGGTTAAGTGACTTGCCCAGGGTCACACAGTTAGGAAGTGTTAAGTGTTTGAGACCAGATTTGAACTCAGGTCCTCCTGACTTCAAGGCTAGTGCTCTATCCACTGCACCACCTAGCTGCCCCCTCAAGGAATACATTTTTAGAAATTCTTTTTATACATAACCAGGGCCATAAAACAAAGTTTGCACAGAGATGTTATCCAAGAGGTTCCGGAGAGATTTATAAATAAGACAAGAATTTCTAAAATTCTATTAATTATTTGTCTCAAGTTATCTCCTTTAACCTATCCTAAGACAAGAATTTCCTGTTAATTATTTTTATCTTGGGCTATCTCTTTTTGACCTTATCACTTATACCCATGCTTTTTAAAGCATGATATTTGCAGCAAACGCCTTCAGTGAGAACAAACATGGCATCAAGGCCATTAATTATGGTAAATTCTTCAACTTAAAAGGCTACAAGGTGAAATTAAAATGGAGGAAATGTTGGTGCCTGATTTTTTTGTTTGCAGATGATTATTCACTGAATTCATCCTCCAAAGCTGAGATGCAACAAAGTATGGATCAATTCTCTGCTGGGAATTTTTGGGAATTTTGGTCTAATTAAAACATACACACAAACAATAAATAAACAAAAAAACCACAGTTATTTCATCAGCCAGCATCACAATGTCAATACATGGAATTATTAGTTACAGCAAAAAGAGAAGTTTTGAATCAAATGAAGGTGGCTTAGCTGTACCAAATCTAAAACTATATTATAAAGCAGCAATCACCAAAACCATTTGGCATTGGCTAAGAAATAGAGTAGTCCTCCAGTGGAATAAGTTAATATCACAGAACAAAATAGTCAATGACTATAGCAATGTTGTGTTTGACAAACCCAAAGACCCCAGCGTCTGGGATAAGAATTCACTGATTGACAAAAACTACTGGGAAAATTGGAAACTAGTATGACAGAAACTAGGCAGTGACCTACACTTAACACCGTACATCAAAATAAGGTCAAAATGGGTTCATGATCTAGGCATAAAGAATGAGATTATAAATAAATTAGCAGAACATAGGATAATTTACCTCTCAGACCTATGGAGGAGGAAGGAATTTGTGACCAAAGAAGAACTAGAGATCATTATTGATCATAAAATAGATAATTTTAATTATATTAAGTTAAAAAGATGTTGTACAAACAAACCTAATGCAGATAAGATTAGAAGTGAAGCAATAAACTGGGAAAACATTTTTACAATTAAAGGTTCTGATAAAAGTCTCATTTCCAAAATATATAGAGAATTGACTCTATTATATAAGAAATCAAGACATTCTCCAATTGATAAATGGTGAAAGGATATGAACAGACAATTTTCAGATAAAGAAATTGAAACTATTTCTAGTCAAATGAAAAGATGTTCCAAATCATTAATGATCAAAGAAATGCAAATTAAGACAACTCTGAGATACTACTACACACCTCTCAGATTGGCTAAGATGACAGAAAGAGAAAAGATAATGACAAATGTTGGAGGGGGTGTGGGAAAACTGGGACACTGATGCATTGTTGGTGAAGTTGTGAACAGATCCAACCATTCTGGAGAGCAATTTGGAACTATGTTCAGAAAGTTATGAAACTGTGCATACCCTTTGATCCAGCAGTGTTACTACTAGGCTTATATCCCAAAGAGATCTTAAAGGAGGGAAAGGGACCCACATGTGCAAAAATGTTTGTGGCAGCCATCTTTGTAGTGGCCAGAAACTGGAAAGTGGATGGATGCCTATAAATTAGAGAATGGCTGAATAAACTGTGGTATATGAATGTTATGGAATATTATTTTTTGGTAAGAAATGACCAGCAGAATGATTTCAGAGAGGTCTAGAGAGACTTACATGAACTGATGCTAAGTGAAATGAGAAGAACTAGGAGATCATTATACACTTCAACAGCAATACTATAATGATAATCAAATCTGATGGAAGTGGCTCTCTTCAGTAATGAGATGATCCAAATCAGTTCCTGTAAAGGGCTGAAACTCTGAATAGGTACACTGGAATCAGACAACGGAGCACTTAAGGCTAATTACCTATTGGACAATACTCTATTAGCATATGCTTGGAAAATGGCCCTTCTCACTATTCTGTGCTGTCTTGATCTTTTGGTGTATATAGACAATTATAGGAGAGATTGGGGTGGAGTAAGACAAACCAGCATCACTTTGGAGGATAAGGAGAAGGGAGGTTGGTGATGAGCCTCCTGGAATTTTGTCTATCTCCTTTACTTCTCCCCCTAAAGACCAAGGACTTTTGCTGATCCTGAGGTCAACAGGGTGCTAACTCGGACTCCACAAGTTCCAATTATTAAGTAATGATGAGAACCAGCTACACCCAGTGAAATAACTATGGGAAATGAATGTGCACCACAACATAGTATTTACACTCAGTTATTGTTTGCTTGCATCTTTATTTTCCTTCCCAAGTTATTTATACATTCTTTCTAAATCTGATTTTTCTTGTGCAGCAAGATAACTGTATAAATATGTATACATATATTGTATTTAACATATACTTTAACATATTTAACATGTAATGTACTGCCATCTAGGAGAGAGGGTGGGAGGAAGGAGAAAAAAAGAAGGTCAACAAGGGTCAACGATGAAAAATTACCCATATATATGTTTTGTAAATAAAATGTTATAATAAAAAAATTGTGTCTTCTTTGAATCCCTAGAATTTTCAGAATAAAACATAATGAAATTGACACATACATTGCCACTTAGCTCAGTGTTTGGGAAGGTCCAAAGGAAAGTATGAGAGAGAAGTATTAGGCTGATAAACAAATTAAATGTCTACAGAGCAGTTGACTGACTTCATTGTGAAACCTGGACAGAATACCAGCACCATGCCAAGAACCTTAATCACTTCCATTTGAGTTGTTCAAACTCTACTGGAAAGAATTCAACTCTGTTGGGTTGGCCACACTGTTCAAATGCCTAATGTAGGCTTATCAAAAATACTAAGTTAATGGAGAATTCACACAGGGCCAAGCACTCATAAAGTAGTCAGAAAAAGTGATACTAAAAAAAGTGGACACTGAAGGTCTCTCTTAAGAACATTACAATTGATTGTATGAAATGGGAAGCATTTGCAAGACAACATTTAGCATGACATGCCCTCCTCAGAGAAGGTATAAGCAAAGCGGAATTGAAATTAGCTGAAGTTAGAGAATTCACCCCAAATGTTCATTTGGACTATTTGTATCCGACCAAGGCTAGAACATTCTGAGCTCATATTAGTTTGATCAGCTGCAGTCAGACAAACTAACTTGACTCTAATATAGTGATGTCATTTCGGTCCTCTCTGAAAATGAAGGACAACAAACCAACAAGCATTTTTAAAAATTCTACATTTGTCATGTTGTAAAGGGAAAAGGGAAAGAAAGAAAAGGCAAAAAAAGGGGGGGGAATAAAAATAGTATGCTTGAATCCATATTAGTCTCCATAGTTCCTTCTCTGGATAGACATGGCATTTTTCATCCCAAGTGTATTGTTATTAGCTTAGATCACTGTATTGCTGAGAAGAGCTAAATCTATCACAGTTAATCATCACACAATCTTGCTGTTTCTGTGAACTAGGTTTTCCTGGTTCTGCTCATTTCACTCTGTTCAAACTTTCACTCAGTTCAAAATAGACTTTTAAAGACAATTGTCACAATTCAGATATCCAAAACTGTATTATTTGAATAGAAAAATATAGAAAATTACAAAGATTTGCCCAAATATTTTCCTGTTTTTTTTAAATTAGAGCTTTTTATTTTTCAAAACATAAAAATGCATAATTTTTCAACATAAATCCTTGCAAAACCTTGTGTCCCAATTTTTTTCCCTCCTTCCCCCATTCCCTCTCCTAGATAGCAAGTAGTCCAATATATGTTAAACATGGTAGAAATATGTTAAATCCTTTTCCTGAGATTTAGAGATACAGAAGATCTTAAAGATCATCCAGCCCAAATGCTTCCTTTCACAAATGAAGAAACTGAGGCACAGGGAAGTTGAAATGTTGTCCACAGACACCTAGAGGCAGAACCAGGTACTCTGATTATGAATCAGTACTCTAATATCTTAAACACATTGGTAACAAATTTTGTTTCTTTGTTGTTTTAGTTTGGTTTGGTTTGGTTAAGCCTAATACCAGTGTATGACTGGGAATAGTACCAGGTAAAGATGGGGGAAGTGGCAGAAACGTAATAAGCAATTAGGCATATTATTAAAAAGGGGAAAATGACACTTTGCATTCATTTTAAATTTATCTATACTCCCTTTTATTTTTTATTATTGAAAACAGAAAATATTTCTTATTGTTTCAAGAATATACATTGTTACATTTTCAAGTTTCCAGATTTCCATTATATTTTAACTATTTATTTCATCGTTTATTTCAATATTTATTTCATTTCTTTTATAATCCCTTTTTACATGTTTTTCCCACATCCTAAGTATTGAAATCATTTCATGATTTAAGCTGGACTCAATATGATGAAGGTAGGTCTATTGTTACAATCAAATACAGTTTTATTGATTGTTGATCTCTTTTGGCTTTTAAGCTCTTCACTTGTATATCAGCCACAAAATAAACAAAAATTCTAACTATTTCAAAGCAGAGAAGATAGAAATGGAATGGAATAGCAAAGCAATCTTATTAACAAGTAATTTTTTTTTTCCCCCTGAGGCTGGGGTTAAGTGACTTGCCAGGGTCACACATCTGGGAAGTGTTAAATGTCTGAGAACAGATTTGAACTTGGGTCCTCCTGAATTCAGGGCTGGTGCTCTATCCACTGCGCCACCTAGCTGCCCCAACAAGTAATCTTTTAAAGCAAACTCATCTTTCCTTGTTCTCTTCAACCAGCACATTTGTACTAACAAGAATGCATTTCCATAGAAAATTCTTCTCTACTTCCATGTAAAACATTAAAGGAATTTAGATCTTATCTTATGTAAAAATAGGAACATAAAAAAATTCTTCCATAATTTGCTTCCGCATTTCTCTAGCAAATAAATAGTTGTAAAGGATTTCCCCATTATTCATTCATCACAATGACAAATGCTGTGATGGTCAATCAAAAGCCACTTGGGTGAAAATTGTCCGGAGTTTCTTCCTTTTCTTCCTACTACCTCCAATCCCCACATGCCTAAGATCCTTTGAGATCACTTACTCTAGTCTTCACAATAACATTTTCTTAGCACAATCTTGACTTTTCCTGTTTGCCAGTTTTTAAAGGGCATAACATTTGTAGTCTGAAGAAACACAGGAGATTATCTAGTTCAACCCTCTCTTCCTCATTTTAAAAACAAAAATGTCTAGAAAAGTGAAGTGTTGAAATAACTGGGGATTAGGGAAGAAAGATTTGGGGTCAAAATTTTAAGAATAGGGGAAAAATTGTATTTATTTCAAAGTATATAGTTTAGTGCCCTTCCCTCTGCCCCACATGAATAAAATTTTTTTTCATCTGATTTTTCTTCTCACTTTTAACATTTCTAATTGATTAATTCATTTATTGTCTTTATTTTAATAGGACACAGTGCTTGGAATTGAGGGATCTAAAGATGAGTAAGATGTAATACCTAACCCCCAAGGAGCTAAAGACAGATGGGCAGATAAGACAGCAAGGAAAGATAAAGTTCAAAATGTGATAAGCATATCGGGTAGCATAAGATGACAATATCAAATCAAGAAAAAGTGAGGAGATGTAGTTTTTGAACTGTCTCTCAAAAGATCCACTAGACTTTGATAGATGGAGGTGGAATAGAAGGAATATAACTAACCGATAATTTGAAGGGTTTATTCTATCTTATCTATTTTTAGTAGCAAAGACAGGATTCCCAAGCTTGGGCTTGACCCTACTACTGAGACTACAACCCTCCATGATTTGTCTGTCCTCATCTAGAACTCCCTCAAATTTCAAATAACACTACAACCAGGCAACAGAAATTTCTTCCCAAGGATAGCTGAGTTTATAACTGTTATAGGTTAAGGACAATCCCAAAATGTCACCAAAAAAAAGTAGACAATTATTTGGTGGTTACTACAGAATAGAAAATAATCCCTCAGTTTTTACAATTCCATGTTGTCAAAAAAAAAAAAAAAAAAAAAAAAAAAAAACAACTCAGAAATCACTTATTCTAAACTCTTATTTTTGAGGCCAGGAGGTAAAGTGATTTGCCTTATCATACACCTGCTTAGGGATGGAGCCACTTCATAAATATTCATATTTGTTGGAAACTTTCCTTTTTTCTTTTCCTATTGGGAGATTGCTCATGTAATAGAACCTCTAGAGCTACAGGAAAACTTGAGGCTGATTTGACTGATTAGTTCTCAGATTTTTTATGTCAAGGAACTGCTTGATTGGGGCAGATTAGAGATTTCCTGAGGATGATAACTATTTTAAAATTAAATAACAAATTATTAATTCATTCTAGAAACTAAAATATTAACACTCTTGATCATTTATCAATAAATAAGACAAGCCCCAGATAAGCCTACTAAAAGATTGTTGAGACCATGAACTACCCTAGTCTTAGGAAAGAATTTCTCCAAGAAAAATAGTAAGCTATCTTTTTATTAAAAAGATCTTGAACTTAAGTGAACTGATGCTAAGTGAAGTGAATAGAACCAAAAGAACATTGTACAAAACAACAAGATTATGTAAAGATCAATTGCAAAAGACTTGATTCTTTTCAGCCATGAGGTGATTCCAGCCAATTTCAATAAACTTATGGAGAGAGCCATCTGCATCCAGAGAGAGGACTAAGGAAACTGAATGTGGATCACAACACAGTATTTTCACCTTTTTTATTGTTGTTTGCTTTATTTTTTCTTATTTTTTTTCCTTTTTTGATCTGATTTTTCTTGTACAGCATGATAAATGTGGAAATGTGTTTAAAAGAATTGCACATATTTAACCTATATTGGATTACTTGCTATCTAGCAGAGGAAGAAGATACAAAAACATGGAACACAAGGTTTTGCAATGGTAAATACTAAAAACTATCTTTGCATGTATTTTGAAAAAATAAACTGTATGACTCTAGGCAAGTCACTTAACCCCAATTGCCTTAGCACCAAAAAAAGAAAAAAGAAAGAGAAGAAAAAGAACAACAACAAAAAGATATTATTAAAAAACAAAAAATTTAAAAGATCTATAGTAATAAGTTCCATGATTCTTGTGGATCTTATAATCCAGGGTCTCCTGAAACCCAGGTAAAGAATTTCCCAAAGAAAATACTGATCTCTTCTCTAACAGTCTAAAGTTTTCTTATTAATTTTTTCCTCAGTGGAACCAGTATTTACTATCAATCATAACGCCTTTGCAGATTTTTTTCACCTTGGCTAAATGCAACTACATTGTACTATAAATCAGACTTACAGTGTTAGAAAGCCCTAAAATAGGCTTGTTTATTAATTCAGCAAACTGTACTAAAACTCCTCTGCCAGTCTTCCTTTCAAAATCATATTTGACTCACAAATCCTTTAAAAGAATTTTTTAAAAGGCACGGGTGTTGGCCAAAATTTCAAAGAAACAAAAGATTTATTTCTCAACAGTGAGATAAAAGTTAAGTTAAATCCTTGAACCCATTGCCTTCAAATGTCATCCTGATACGATTATCATAATCTAATCATGTACAATGTTTATCATGGAATATTTTCAACAATGAGTCTCCAGTCATTGTTAGCAATGATAGCAAGATATGCAGCTATGTCAGAAATAGCTAGCCAATTTCGAATTTGTTTTATAATAGAAAGTGCAAGTAACTTTCAATTTTTTAATTACCATTGGTATAGTTTTCTTAAAGAGATACAATATAATACATATCTAAGCAGCAGCAGAAAGTCCTGCTAATATTTTTTATTATAGATACCATGAGAAGACTTTGGAAATCTCCTTTCTTCTAGACCTCCTCATTCTAGCAAGAAAGTTTCCTGGCACTATTTATGTAGAATTAACATAAATTAATAATCAGAAATGTTTCATTAAATAACTATAATATATAAAACACTATACTGGACACTGGATGTGTATCCATATCTCAGACACATTTTCTATCTTAGAGGAGTTTATCATCAAATTGAGAAGGCAAAAAAGAGCATGTCAAAACCTACCAGGAACTAAATGCATTTGGTATTCCTTTAAATATTCTATTTAGCAGCATGGATGCAAACTGAATTTCATCATGTACTCAAAGGATATCTGCCTGAGTAACTTCAATATACAAAATTCTATTAAATATTTTGGAACAAATCACAGATAACAGGAGACCCCTTCTCTGCTGTTGAGCACCTTATAATGTAACTAACTTAGGAGAAGGAAAATATACCTCCAAGAAACTATTAACTAGTTCCAAGTCAACATTTAAAGAAAGCATGATACAGTCAAGTACCCAGAAGTGCCTACAAAATTCAAAATAAGGGAAAAAAAATTTATAGGAAAGTGTAGTGCATCAAGTAAACAGAGGGAGAAAGGAAGTCATATTTGCATTAGCAGAAGATGAGGTCCTCAGTGTTCCATAGTCTTTTAAAGAAAAAGAAACCATAAATTTACACCTCAAAAGACAGGAAAGCAGCCATACCTTCACTGCATTTTGAAGTAGGACTCTGATGGAGGCGAAAGATTGGCATTTTTTAGAGAAGAAATCATATAGGAACAAATAATTTTAAAAAGGGAAAGACCCCATTGAATATTGCCTTGTTTTATAAATGCAATCTTCTTTACAAGTTAGTTGCTCTAAGAGAACAGGGGCAGAATCACCTCTTTATTTTGGTATCAGTACAACACTCAGTTTGCAATAAATGCTGAGTCAAGTGATCTTTACCCACAGCCCAAATTCCTGCACATATAAAATATAACTATCAACCAAAATGCTAAATTTTAAAAATGAAAAAAGCAGCATTTTTTTAAAAAAAGAGACTATAACTACTGTACTATAATGATGCTAAGAAAGATCTCCTGCAGAAGAGTTTGTAAATTTTGAAGAAAGTCAAAAATTCTAAGTCAAAAAGTCAAAAATTCTAAGTCAAAAAGTAGAAGTGAACATCCCAAATCTAGAGAAGACTCAGGGGTTATTTGGTTCCAAAAGAAAAAGGAAGATGAGAGTACTTAATTGACTCGCAGGAAGAGGGAGAACATTTTTGTAAGGAATAAAGAAGGAATAAAGGAATCAAGAAATAAAAAAAACCATTTTTATATGTATATAGAGAGAGGGGATGAAGGACAGCTATAGAAGATACAAATTTCTAACAATCTTTGTTAAGTATATGTGCATATTCATTGAAGTATACATATATATGTATACACATGTGTTTCAACATATTTCTGTGTATATTGTTTGTCACATGTATACACACATATATAAACACTTATACATTGAAAAAGCTCCTCTCTCACAGTGCTCACCATTCACACATAAACAATGTGGTGGATGCTGATTTCCAGGGAGAAATCAAACTTGTGGCCTCAGTCCAGTCGTTCCTTGTAACCATCCTTGCGGGTTCCAGGATTGCTCAACTCCTTCTCTTGCTTATCAATAATGCCCACGGAACCGCCAAGACCCAGTGCCACAGCATGGGCTGCTTCAGGTCCTCTAATGCCTATTGGGTTCAGAACATTTTGCCCCAGAAACCCATGCTGAGCCTTAGACTAGATGGCAAACTTTTTGAGGGTCTTATTGACACTGGCTTGGACACCACTGTACTAAGAGGAGTGGCCTAAGGCATGGCCCCTCTCAGCCTCCCTCACCCATCTTCGGGGCATAGGCCAAACTGCAAACCCTGAAGAAATATCCAAAATGCTCACATGGGAGGACTCGGAAAAAAACACAGGCACCATACAGCCCTACGTCCTCCCTGGGCTTCCCTTTAATTTATAGGGCAGGGATCTACTTTCCCAGATGGGCCTGGTTATGTTTAGCCCTAATGAGATTGTTACCTCTCAGATGCTTAAGCAGGGATTCCTGCGTGGCCAGGGTCTCGGCAAGCAGGCACAAGGCATGAGAGAACCCATTTCAATCCAGAAACGCCCTGACTCCGGGGACTAGGAAATTTTCCCTAATGGTCACTGACAATCCTGCACCCCATGCAGATCAGATTTCTTGGAAATCCAATGAACCTGTCTTGGTTGATCAGTAGCCACTTTCTAGAGAGAAGTTGAAAGCTGCTGAACAGTTAGTGCAGAAACAACTTGCAGCTGGTTACCTAGAGCTTAGTAATTCTCCCTGGAACACCCCCATTTTTGCAATAAAAAAGAAATCAGGTAAATGGCACCTCCTTCAGGGTCTTAGAGCAGTGAACAAAACGATGGTCATAATGGGCGCCTTGCAGCCAGGCCTGCCCTCTGCTGTTGCTATTTCCCATAACTTTCTCAAAATTATAATTGACCTTAAAGACTGCTTCTTTACTATCCCACTCCACCCTGCAGACCACCAGCGTTTTGTCTTTAGCCTTCCCGCCACCAACTTTCAGAAGTCTATGTCCCGTTTTCACTGGAAGGTCTTCCTACAAGGGATGGCAAACAGCCCTACACTCTATCAGAAATTTGTGGCTCTCACTGTCAATCCCATAAGTGACCCGTTGGCCTTCCCTATACATACTCCATTAGATGGATGACATTCTTATTGCAGGAAGGGATGGCTCTGATCTTCTAGCTCATTGTGATGCCTTAATGCAAAATCTCCGCTCCAAAGGCCTTCAAGTGGCACCCAATAAGGTCCAGCTCAAAGATCCTTATATTTATCTAGGTTTTGATCTCCATAGGACAGTTATTAAACCTCACAACCTTAAGCTTAGGACTGACCATCTGGTTTCTTTAAATGATTTTCAGAAACTCCTGGGCGATATTAATTGGATCCGCCCCTATCTCAAACTTACCACAGGAGACCTGAAACCCCTGTTTGATATACTCAAGGGTGATCCAGACCCCAAGTCACCTAGGAGTCTGACTAAAGAAGATGGTGAGGGAAGAATTTATTAGGCAAATGTATCCCCCTTTACACTATTACCCTCTAGCATTGCCTAAACTGCCGCAGAATACAGACCTTGACACTCAAACCTCCTCCATCTTAGAAGCCACTTTCAGAACATTAAATTCAACTAATCCCACTGTGGCAAAAGTTTGCTGGCTGTGTGTGACTCTTGACACCCCTATGCCCATCGCTATTTATCTTAGTGACATGAACAAAACTTTGCCTAAAAACAATTGCACCATTGCACTTCCTTTCCGTGTTCAGCCTGTAGGATTTACTCGGGCACGGTGTATAGAGCAAGCCCCTCAAAACAATACCTATGACTTAGATGTAGGATTTGTCACTTTTGCCAATTGCTCTTCCATTACTCCCACTTCCTAGCCTGATCCCTCCACTGTTATTCCCTCTCCTCTTTGCCTTGACCCTGGTCAGGTGTTTGTGTGCAGCAGCAATTTAGCTTTTACAGCCCTTCCAATAAATTGGACTGGCACTTGTGTTCAAGGCACCATCCTCCCTGACATTGATATCATTCCAGGAGATGAACCAGTCCCTCTCCCGAGCCCTGACTACATAAGTGGCCGAAAGGAGAGGGCTATCCTCTTCATACCTTTCCTGGTTGGTCTTGGTATCATGGGAGCGGTAGACTCAACAAGGCTAGGGGTTGCTGTCCACTCCTATACCAAACTTTCCAACCAACTCATTGATGATGTTCAAACCCTTTCCAGCACTATTAATGATCTTCAAGATCAAATTGACAGTCTGGCCGAAGTAGTCTTGCAAAATAGACGTGGTTTAGACCTCCTTACTGCAGAACAAAGGGGGATATGTTTAGCCCTACAAGAATGCTGCTGTTTCTATGCCAACAAGTCTGGAATTGTGCGGGACAAGATAAGGAAGCTCCAGGAAGACTTGGTTAAGCGGCGCAAAGAACTCTTTGACAATCCCCTGTGGAGTGGATTACATGGGATACTTCTATATCTTTTCCTTCTTATTGGACCCCTATTTGCTTTCATTTTGCTTTTATCCTTTGGCTCCTGGGCTTTTTGGAGACTTATTACCTTTGTAAAATCTTTGTTAAAAAAAAAAAAAAGTGTTTTGACAAAACCCATTCAGGTTTATTATCACTGCCTTGAAACTGTTGATGACCCCCCCCTGACTCTAGGTGGCGCAGTGGAGAGAGCACCAGTCCTGAATTCAGGAGGACCCAAGTTCAAATCTGGTCTCAGACACTTAACACTTCCTAGCTGTGTGACCCTGGGCAAGTCACTTAACCCCAGCCTCAGAAAAAGAAAAAAGAAAAAAAGAAAAAGGGGGACCTGTGGGGAGCCAGCACTGAGCTCAGGGCAAAGGTCATATTCCTATGTAAATACTCACCCAAGGTAAAGAAGTATGTCTCCACACAAATTACATTCTGGAATAACTCATTTCACAAGAACTTTCTGTGGATTAATAGCCTTTGTGCCTTACTCCCTTATAGCCTTCTATATAAGCTTGTGCTTATCCCTACAATAAACGAGACTTGATGAGAAAGCCTGTCTTGTCTCCATTCTTTGCATCTCCTGTCCCCCATTCCCTATTCTTCTCTTCTAGGGTCCACGTTTTTGCCTCGCTGGTCAGGACAATATATTCTAATGGTGTATGAAATAAACATCTAAACTCTTGATTCATCCTTATTTTTAATTAAATGGTATTTGAAAATATGTTCCATTATGGCCTTAAACCATTTTCACAAAAATTTCTTTACTCATTTTTTTTAATATACACTATACAACTAGAAAAACAAATAACAAAACTATAACTTGATTAATATTTTAAGAAATAAAAGTACTGTGTCCATGTTTCCTTTTTGGTTTGTTTTGGAGACTAAGATTTTACCTTAATTTGTGTGTGTGTGTGTGTGTGTGTGTGTGTGTGTGTGTGTGTGTGTGTGTGTTTGAGATACAAATAGTAATACTAAGTTTATACTCAAGATAGCTCCTTCAGTATTTCCCAGGGATCTCTCCTTTCCTCTGAATTCCACAAAAAAAAAAAAAAAAAAAAAGTATACAATTTTGAAAACAAACACAAATCCACACTGGGAACATGCAGACCAGGTCAACCTTTCATTTGAAACATACCACTTTGAGAAAACAGAAAACACACAGGTCACATAGCTGTCCATGACAGCCTGTATTAAGACAACATTGACAATAGGACTAACTTAGTCCTTCCCTTCAGAAGTATTCATAGATTGGACCCAATATCAAGTCCAAAGTCAAGAACAGAGCAGAGGAATGAGCAAACAAGAAATCTTATTGTAAAGAACTATTATTGCCACAGAAAAGAAATAGCCATAGACCTAGAAGAAAAGAATGACTCTGTATCATCTACAAATGTTAATTGCCCAAGAGAAAAATACAGCTAAAACTATGTACAAACTCAACTGGAATTTCTGCAAGAAATGAAGCAAAATTTTTCTTAAAAGTTAATATTTTTATCAATGAAAGTATTAAAGGAAAAGACTAGAAAAGAAATGAGAGTTATAGAAGGAAAAAAATCAGAAAGGGAATGAATACCTTAGCATAAGAGGCACAACAATTTTTGCAAGAAACAAAACTTCTTAAGATGTAAAATGGAGGGGCAGCTAGGTGGCACAGTGGATAGAGCACCAGTCCTGAATTCAGGAGGACCTGAGTTCAAATCTTGTCTCAGACACTTAACACTTCCTAGCTGTGTGACCCTGGGCAAGTCACTTAACTCCAGCCTCAGGGAAAAGAAAAATGTAAAATGGACCAAACAAAATCAATGACTACATACCACAAAATCAAAACACATGCAAAAAAAAAATAAAATAAATTTTAAAGTATCTCCTAGCAAAAAAGAGATCTGGAAAACAATTCAGAGAGAAACAAATTTAGAATTCATTAATTGGATTATCTGAACACCATGATCAGAAAAGGAGCCTAGATATCTCTTAGAACTTAAGAGCAAAATTGAAAAAGGAAGAATCCACCAATCACTTCTTGAAATTATCCCTAAGCTGAAAACACTCAAGAGTATCACAGCCAAAATCCACAGTTTCTAAGTCTAAGAAAAAATACTGCAAGTAGTGAGAGAGAAAGAATTCATAGTCAGGATCATACATGATTTAGAAGTGAACACGATAAAGGAAGGGGAAAACCTGGAATACAATATTCCAGAAGGCAAATGACATAGACTTACAAACAGAATTAACTTTCAGTGAAACTGGGCATAATTTTATGGAAGAAAAATTGACTTTTAATAACTTGGAAGCATTCCAAAAGATCACAGCTGTGTAGAGAATAAAATTCTAACAGTTAAGAAAAATATAAACATAAAAATATATAAATATAAACATTAATAATTAAGAGTAAGGTCCTAACCAAGGAAAAAACTGCTTATATTTATCTGATATGGCAAGATAATACAAGTCTGACCCCTAATGTCATGAGAGATCATACACACAATCTAATGATCCAATGCTAAGGAATGGTGCTGTTATGTCTTGATGATCTTAAGAACAGAGAAGGGAAGAAAAATATACTGGGGAGAATACAGGGAAAGAGGGAAAGGAAAAGAAGGTTAGGGAAAATTATTTCACATAATTAGGGTATACAAGCTGACATCTATTCAAACAAGGGAGGGAGCAGCTGACCCATGAACCTCTAATCTAATCTAATTATAGAATACTCTTATGTTGGAATAAGTGATATTGGGAATGGTTCAAGGAAAACTGGGAAGATTTCATTTGCCTTTTAGATATCGCCAATGCAAAAATTTATTTTGCTTGATTAGACTTTTCTATCTGCTTCTTTCATTCTCAATGTTGATTAGGCTTATTGATTTAGGAGGGAATAGGGAAAGAAAGCACATATCTGCTGACTAAAAAAAAATAAACAAAAGGTAACTATTTTAAAAGTGAATCAATAGAACCACATGAAGCAAATGAAAATAATACAAATTTGAGTTGTGTTAACTGACTTGCCCAGGGTCACACAGTCAGGAAGTGTTTTATCTGAGGTATATGTGATTTTGTTTCTTCTTTCAAATAATCATTGCTTATTTGTTTTTAAAAATTGATTATCACCTGGCCTGTATATTCTTTTCACAAACTCAATTTTTAAAAATTGCAGGAAATCACACGCACATGAGAATATGGGTCTCATCCAGAAAACAAGTTATTCTGTGGCATGGAAGGACATAGCATGCTATTGCACCCTTCCTCTTTAGTAGTGAAAATAACCCTTGAAGGACAGAGACAATGATGCAAGGGATTTGATCAAAAATGTGGTAGTGCTGTATTAACTGATAAATTGTCCCTTGGACAACAAGGATGTGCTGATATCCACCTTAACAACTCTTTCTCAGTGACTTCAATCAGTCATGGTCAGGAACACACAGCCTTTGGGGTTCATGGGGTGGTTCCCTCAAACCTTGATGGCTTCTAAGAGTCACAGATTCTTCCAGATTCTCAGTTTGACAACAAATTGTTTCTAGAATTCCAGGAAGGTTGGACATTGACCAAAGGACCATGGGCCTGCAAAGGCCCTCAGTGGTTCTCTCCCTGTGCCAGAGCAGTTCTCTCATTGCTGGGCTCCCTAGTGATCACATTTCTTCAAAACTTGTAATCACCAGATCAAGAGAGTACTGGATTCTGCACTCTTGCCCCAGTGCTGGCAGCCTACTTGAAATCCAGTCACAGGAATGCTGGGTCCAGGCTATCCTGAAATCACCATGGGAGACCATGACCTGTTAGGATTCTTACAAGGTGCTAAGTCACTGGAATGGATATAACTATCTAATTTAGCATGGTACTTAACAGTTCTCTAGTTCAGTAATGTACTGACTAGAATTCCATGAGATTGATACCTTTAAGGAGCTCCCACAAGCCCAGGGAGTACCCACAAGCCCACTCTCTGGGAGGAGATTCACAACTAGGATTGACTCCTGGGAAACCCACAATCCACACTCTTGGAGGCAGAGTCAGATTCATTCCCATGTTTACCTTCGTGCTGCCTGGAGAAGCTTGGACCAAAGAGAGAGATACACCTCTAAGAAAACTAGCTGGGCCCCAAGTGAAGGAGATAAGATTTTGAAAGGGACAGTAAAGACCTTTAACTACTGGCTGCATTGGGGATTATTGAACTGAACTGAAATGAAGGCTGCCTCCAGAAGCTCCCCAAGAAACCTCCTCCCAGAGAAGGATTACAATTTAGAGAAACAGAACATTACAATGACCTTTCCACAAAAAGAACCCTAAAGAGCCACTCATTGACATGCTGAGGTAGTCTATTAATTTAACTTATTCTTGTTTTGTTTCTCTTCTTCCATGTGGCAGTTTCTCAAAGGATTTATTTGGCAATGTGGGTTAAATGTCCAGAAGACTGTCAGGGAGATAAGCCACTTCACCATTGTTTAAAAAAAAAAAAAAAAAAAAACTGAAGATATTCAGTCCTTTCAGATGATGTATTTGTGAATTAAACATTATAAAAAACGAAGAGAACAATATAATGTAAGATTTGAAATTGACCTCTAAGTACATTTGTTATTATTTAATGCAATATTTGTCATTGACCAATGGAAATATGGCTCATGTTAATAGTAATTAGTAAGTAATTTCCACTGGTTAGCATTTGAAATGACATTGAAATGACCTCTGAAAAGGAGCTTTTTCACCTCTCCTTCTAGTGTCTACCTCATACACTTCTGTTTCAGAAGATGTGAAGTAAAAAAAAAAAAAAAAAAAAAAAGAATATTCAAAAAAATTTGCCCCTTGCTGAAATAAAGTGCATTTTATTCTAAGACAGGAAGCACACAGAAACCCTAAACATCATGGATCTCCTGAAAATACATAACTGGAAGGAAAATGGACTCAAGGATGAAGAAAACATTCAAGAGAAGTGGGAAAAAAAAAGAACTTCTAAACAGAGAAAAACTGAAAATAGAAAGGAAAGAATTCAGAGATCATCTACAGAAAAACAAAACAAAAAATCCCATGGTTCCTTACTCCAAAACCAGTAGCAGTTACATTAAACAATTTAATTCAGAATAACAAAGTCCTACAAGTCATGAAAAAAAAGACCTTCCCAATCAAGGGATCTGGCTGACTTCTGTAGGCTGATCTCGCCCAATGTTCACTACCAAATTCACTTTCCTCCTTATATCAATGCCTTCACATTTCTTAAAAAATCTGGCAAGGGTACAAAACCCTTTCCATATTCATTACTTACATAAGATTTCCCTCCAGTGTGGATTTTCTGATGTCCATAAAGACTTCTTTTGAATCCAAAAGTTTCCATATAGGTTACATTCATAAGGATTTTCCTCAGTGTGGATTCTCTTATAGATAATAAGACAGTCCTTTCATGTAAAAGCCTTTCCACATTGGTTACAATCAAAAGGTTTCTCTCCAGTGTGGGTTCTCTAATGTACAGTAAGATGTCCCTTCCTTCTAAAAGCCTTTCCACACTGATTACATCCATAAGGTTTCTCTTCACTGTGTGTTCTCTCATGTCTAATAAGAGTTACCTTTAGGGTAAAAGCCTTTCCACAGTGGTTACATTCATAAGGTTTCTTGCCAGTTTGAATTTTCTCATGTGTAACACAGATTTCTCTCCAAGTGAAGTCACAGGGACTTATGGATGGTGGCCTGTGAGGTTCTACCACAGAAAGGCTTCTCTCTTCAGTAGTGTCATTCATTTCAACTCTGATCTCTTGCTCTGAAAAAAACAACCAAAAATAAGCAGTAAAATAAACACTATACACATATATATTAAAATCCCCTTCCTTCCATCAAATGAACACAAGTTATTTTATATTTGCAAAGCCAAAAGAGAAAAATATTTTCTTTTTTTTTAACTAAAACTTTATTTTCAAAATATATGCATAGATAACAACATCATCCTTGCAATACCTTGTGTTCCAAAATTTTTTCTCTCCCTTCCTTCCCCCACCCACCTCCTCTATATATAGCAAGTAATCCAATGTATGTAAAACATGTGCAATTCTTCTATACATACTTCCACAATTGATATGCTGCACAAGAAAAATCAGATCAAAAAGGGGAAAAAATGAGAAAACCAAATGCAAGCGAACTACCAACAAAATAGGTAAAATATTAGGTTGTGATGCTTACTCAATCTCATAGCCCTCTTTTACTACAGAAAAGGCTGCTACAAACATTTATGCACATATGGAAGGCCTTTTCCCTTCTTTATGATCTCTTTGGGATACAGGTTCAGTAGAGATACTGCTAGATCAAAGGGTATGCACAGAGTGATAGCCATTTGGGTATATTGTTGTCCAGAATGACTGAATCAATTTACAACTCCACCAACAATGTATTAGTGTCCCAGATTTCCCCCAATCCCTTCAACATACATCATTATCTTACCCTGTCATTTTAGCTAATCTGAAAGATGGTTCCTCAGAGTTGTCTTAATTTACATTTCTCTGACCAATAGTCATCTAGAGCATTTTTTATATGATTAGAAATTATTTTTATTTTTTTCATCTGGAAATTGTTCAAATCCTTTGACCATTTATCAATTGGAGAATGGCTTGCATTCTTATAAATATGAGTCAGTTCCAAGAGAAAATGTTAAATGGGCAGAATCAATCATTTAAAAATTCAGCAGCTCACATCCCAAGAATGATTTAATTTCTAATGACCTTCATGCAGAAATACATTGGATTCTCACAGTAAATCTGGGACAATACAGAGATGTTAGGATTACTAAGTGAGAACTCAGGTTGTCTGGATAGTGACAAGGTGAGAATTCAGGTTGGACAATTACAAGGTGAGAACTCAGGTTGACTTGATGGAAGGAGCAGGCTCATTGGCTGAGGTGGTTCTTCCCAGAAGCCCTTGCATTATCCCACGCCCATTCTCTGGATGTAACCTCGGCTGCCATCATGCCCCACTTGGGGGGCTGAAGCTGGGCCCCACCTGTCATTTCCCTGGGTCAATCTACATTCGGAGGCCCAGTGGAGGCCCTTGTGACATTTTGGACATGGAGTTTTAGGTCTTCTCTCACCCTGTCTTCTCACTGTATCTCCATATCTACACTGAGCTCTTAGATGCCCAATTTTTCCACATTGAAAACATTGCCGAGTTTCTCTAGAAGGCCCTTGCCAGGAGGGACCCTGTCTTTCCACATTCATCATTGTCCGGGTGTAAAAAGCATTTGTTCCCACTGTAGCACAGCGTCTTATGATCTCCTCTAAAGGAGCATCTTTGTCTAATCCCCATATAATTCTTTTGCAAATCTCATTGGCATTTTCCTTAGCCAGATGTCTGGTCATTATTTCTGTAGCTGAATTTTCTCCAATAGTTCTTTTGACAGCAGTTTGCAAACGTCCCACAAAATCTGCAAAAGGTTCATTGAGACCTTGCTGTATTTTAGTGAAAGCCTCTCCACGATCTTTCTGTCCAGGAAGGACACCCCAAGCTTTTATTGCAGCCTTAGCAATTTGCTCATATATTGTCATGGTATAATTAATCTGTTCCGAATTCTCTCCATACTGACCTTCACCAGCTAAGTGCTCAAAAGTGAATTGTGTGTTAACTCCTATTTCCAAATTGCATCTGACTTGAATTTTACATAATTCATGAAATTCCGCAAGCCACAACAGATTTTGTCCAGGTTCTAAACATGTCCTTGCTATGGATTTCCAATCATTCGGGGTTAGGACTTCATAAGACAAACCATCTAGTAACATTTTAACATAAGCTGATGTAGCCCCATAAAGGGTACAACCTTTTTTCAAATCTTTAATTTTATTCAAATCTAAAGGTGCATATCTTCTCCTTTTTTGACCTACAGAGTCAATATTTTCAATCACAGCATATGCATGTATAAAATCACTTATATCCTGTCCTTCTCTCTTAGCTTTAACCAATGCTTTTTCTAATCTTGTCATTGGCTTAGGCTGCTTCACAGGCAATTCTGTTTGTGTTTCTGTCTCTTCCTCTCCTCCTTCTTGCTCCATCCCTGAAGGGTTAATTGAGGGAGGAGATGGGAGGTGCTCCTGTTGCTGTTGCTCAGAATTGTACTTAACTTCATTGTTATCTGATTCATCCTTTTCAGCTAGTTTAGTTGACACTTCCCCATTTTGCTCCTTCATCTCTTCCTTTAGAATAACATTTTTTAAAGCCATTTGGATTAAATTGTAGGTATGAATTGTATCTTTGGAAACTGAGTTTGGTCTGGAACCAAAGGGTAAAATGTCACAAAGACAATTGTAGTGTTCACCTAATTGCTCTCCTACTAATTTCCACTCATCTGGATCCAATTCTTTTTCCAGAGAGAAACAAGGATGTATGACCTTCACAGTTCTTAAAAGTTCAGTAATCTCTTCCAAAATTATAATCAATCCTTGGCTTTTCATAACCTTGATGATGCTCTCTAAACATTTTCCTTGAACAGAAGGTGTTTGCCCCATTTCACTATAAGAGATTGCTGGTTTAGCCCTTAACAAGTTAAGTTCCTTATTTATCTATTAGCACGCTCACTTAATCTTTAACAAAGTTTCCTCGTTACTCACGGTTCTGGGTCAGAGAGACTGAGATATGGATGGGAGGCTTTTCCACTGGAATCAGGACCGTGTCCAGGCAGCAAATTGCAAAGGTCTGGTCTAGCTCCTCTTGTCAGGATAAGCAAAAGTCCTTGCCCCACGTGTCAGGTTGGACAATTACAAGGTGAGAACTCAGGTTGACTTGATGGAAGGAGCAGGCTCATTGGCTGAGGTGGTTCTTCCCAGAAGCCCTTGCATTATCCCACGCCCATTCTCTGGGAGAATAAAAGAGAGGGCTCCCAGAGACGAAAAAAGAGGACTCTGAATTACATCTTGCTTGACGCAGCTCTCTGCAGGAAGGGAAGTCGGCTCTCTGCAGGAAGGGAAGTCACTTCTCTGGACAAGAGTTAACAGCAACTACCTGGAGACAACGGTTCACTACAGGAAGAAGAATCTGTCTAAGAGATTTGAGAAGACACAGCAGATCTCTTCCCAGAGAGTGATCCGGCAGCTTCTAGAGACAACAGCTCGTTACACAGAAAGAACCTTCATTCTCACTACTTGTACAACTCAGGCCACCAGCTCAGAGGGATTAAGTGATTTGAACCAAATCCTAGCAGCTGTGCCTGGAATTCACACTCTGAATGGCCAGCCTCTGCCTACAGTACTTCACAAACTCTAAATTTTTCTTTTTCTCTTTAAGTTTCTGGTCTCTACTGCAAATAGACTCTCACTATCTTTATTTTTCTCTTGGCCTGACTCATGGTTTAATTTAAAGACCTAGTTAAGTAATGAACAATTTTATTTTTTGCCCTTGTGCTGATAAATTAGTTCTTTTCAATTTCTAACAACAAATAATATCTTCAGCATTTGAAAATCATACTGCACATGTTCATAAGATGAGAAGTGAAGCCAAATAGAAATGATTAAAACAAACAACACAGCAGAACAATTTATTTGATGTGATTGTCAAAAGTCTTTCTTCTCACCAACTTATTAAATTTAATAACAGAGATGGTTAAAAAAAGTTTCTGGTCTCTGATATAATCACATTCAATTTTTTTTCTGATACATTATTTGAATACTAAGGCTGTTGGGTTTTTCTGGGGGATTTTCCTATTCTATCTGACACATATGTGATTTTGTTCTAATGCTTTACTTCTTTGAGATAATCATGACTTATTTATTTTTAAAAATTTATCATTACACTCCCCTCCACATTCTTTTAACAAATCCAATTTTTAAAATGCAGGAAATCATCCATATCTGAAAATATATATCTCATCCTAAAAACAGAGTTAATTATTCTGAGGCATGGAAGGACAGAGCATGCTACTGCACTCTTCCCCTTTAGAAGTTCAAAAAAAATCCTTGAAGGATCAAGACAAGGATCCAAAAAAAGGATCCATTTTTGAATCAAAAATGTCAAGTGCTGTATGAAGTGGTAAATTCTCCCCTAGACAACAAGTATGTGCACATATGCATCTTAACAAGCCTTTCTCAATGATTTCAAATGACCATGATCAGGAACATGCAGTTTTGGGGGTTCATGGGGTGCTTCCATCAAACCCTGATGTCTTCTAAGTGCAACAGAGTCTTTCAGATTCTCACTTTGACAACAACCTGTTTCCAGAATTCCAGGAAGGACATTTATGATCAAAGGGCCACGGGCCTGCAAAGGCTCTCAGTGGCTCTCTCTCTGCGCCAGAGCAGTTCCCTCATTGCTGGGTTCCCTAGTGATCACATCTTCTCAAATCTGTAATCACCAGATCAAGAGTACCTGGTTCTGTACTCTTGCCCCAGTGCTAGCAGCCTACTTGAAAATCAGTCACAGGAATGCCCAGTCCAGGCCATCCTGAAATCACCATGGGAAACCATAACCCTTCCACAAAAAGAACCCTAAAGAGCCACTCACTGACAAGCTGAGGTGGTCTCTTAATTTGAACTTATCCTTGTTTCTCTTCTTCCACATGGCAGTTCCTCACAGGATTTGATTGGCAAGGTAGATTAAATGTTAAAATTTCTTTGTGATGATGTTATAATAGTTATATTCCATAAAATGAATGTGAAAAGCAATGCTTTTATTATGTGTTCTGTAGGCTACTATACATCATTATTGCTAATATTCTACAGACTGTCGGAGTGATATGTTTCTTCTTTGTCTTTTGAGGAATGCACCTTTTTAAAAAAATTACTGAAAATCATCATGCTCCTTTTAGGTAATAAAATACTGCTAGGAAAATGTTGGTATTGGAAAAAACTCTTTTGTAGCAGAAAGCAGAATGAAACTGCTATACACCTTGAGGGAGAGCTTTAAAGGTAGTTTTCCATACAGTCTTTTTTTGTTTGTTTGTTTTGTTTTGTTTTTTAATCAACACAAGAAATATACAGTAGGAGGTCATATTTTTATACTTCTCATTCTTATTACTATGAATAAGCAAACTGTTATAAAAAAAATCATCTAGACAGCCTATTGTCCTCTTTTTTTCCTTATCGGAAAACTCCAACATTTGCATAGATCATTTTTTCCAAGATTTTATATAAGAATGCAGATATTTTCCGAAAGTCCTATTAAAAATACTTCTTTGTGTTATTGGAGTAAACCTGGGTCTTTCAAGGCTTTGATAGTAGATCTAAAGTTATACCAGGTTCTACCAAATTGTATGAATTGTATGTTCAAGTATACTGGTATGTAAGTGTATGTTCATCAGCCTGATGTTTAAGAATAAGCCCTGATTCAAGCTGTTAAAACTCTCCCTGTGTTTTCTACAAAACAACAACATCTTATTTCTACACATGTCAATTCTAGAGGTGCTATGACCTGTGCTTCTTGAGATAATGCTAAAAGCCAAACTTTGACATCTTTGAAATAAAGCCATAACAAATTAAGCATGCTAAGTTTGGATTTTTTTCTCTTTTGCTTAACTTTGGTCGTGAAAATGTCTTTGAACTTTTTTATTAATTTAGAATCTGTTTTTCTTTGAGAGATCTTTTGAAATGATTTCCAGAATATATGTTGAATATATTCCAGCACAGATATACTCTGGATTTGTTTAGTTACAGACAGATACTTTTGTCAATTAATGTTTAAGTACAATTTTCCCTCTTAGTTTATGACCTGCAAGAGAACATTCTTGTTTACCAGTTGAATGATACATGAATTATTTCAATAAAAAGATGGAACCTAAAAATATTTTTGTGTTTTTTAAAATAAGAGAACAAAAAAGTAAGATATAAAATACTTATACCCCTTATTCAGTTGTGTGATTATTCATATGCAAAGATACTAAGAAAATTTAAAGTATTAACTTCTTTCTTGTAAAGGAGAACAAAATAGTGTTTTAAAAATTGATTAATAAATAATGGAGATAACAGTATATTTGCATTCTAAACAAGGAAATTCTCCATCTGTGTTCATTAGAAAATTATATTCTGTCCATAAGTCTTTGAACTTTATCATGGGAAATTTATTAACATGAAAGATATAAATAAAGAAACAATTATAAATTTTAAAAAATAAATGAACCAGACATATCTCTCCTGTATTTTATAGCTATAGTAATTAAGAAGTTCATTTATAAAACGTACCTCCACTTCTTCTATAATCTTCTTAAGTCTTTACAATCTGGTTTATAACTTCATTATTCAATTGAAACTGCTATTTCCAAAATTACTTGTATTCTCATAACTGCTGAATCTATGGGTCTTTTTCAAACTCCATCCTTCTTGAACTCTTTGTAGTTTTGCTTTTGTTGATTACTTTTTCCTTGATATCCTTTTCTCTTTATGCTTTCATGACACTGCTCTCTACCTATTCTCCTCCTACCTGTCTAATCTTCAGAGTTCTTTGTCTGTAACTTCATCCAGGTCACACCTGCTAACCATGAGTGTCCTGAGCCATCTTCTCCTTTCCCTCTACACTTTGACTTAATGGTCTTTTTAGCTCCCATGGAGTCAGTTGTCATCATTGTGCTGATAATCATCAAGTTTATTTACTCCAAACTGTTCTGCTGACTTCTGTTCCTCATCTTTAACTTTCTAGTGGATATCTCAAACTGGATGTTCCATATTCACCTTAAACTTAATATTCTCAATTGAACCCACAACATCTTCCCCCCCAGCTGCTCAAGCTCTCCCATTCCAAACTTCCCCATGTTTACTGAATATATTACCATCCAATGAATTATCCAAGCTAACAAACTGGATGTCAACCCTGAATCTTTACTGTCACCCCCTATATCTACTCTGTTTCCCAAATCTCTTTATTTTACCTCTCCTAATGTCATCACCTCACCTAAATATTACTACTACCTTTGTAGAAGCCCTCATCATCTCAAACATGGATTATGCTGTATCCTGCTGGTTCCTTTCTAAAAGCCTCTTGCCATTTCAAATCATCTTTTACTCAGCTGTCAATGTTCTTCCTGAAGTGAAAGTCTGACTAGGTTACCCTTTCTTTCCAATAAACTCCAGTGACCTCCAGTACCTCTAAGATCAAATATAAAATGGATTGGTGTTTTAAGCCTTCATAAACTGATCCAACATTCCCAATTTATTAGTCTTCTTACATCTTACACAGTTACTCCAACCCGACCCCATCCACAAATATTCTTTGATCTGGTAACATTGGCTTTCTTGTTATTTAAAAATAAAAATAAAACAACAACAACAACAACAACAACAACAACAAAACAAAACAAAACAACAACAAAAAAAAAAAAAAACCAGCATCTTTAACTCCAGACATTTTCACTGACAATCCTTCATGCCTGGAATACTCTCTCTCCTATTCCCATTTTTACCTTCTGGCTTCCATGACTTCCTCAAAGTCCAAATTATAGGAAACTTTTCCCATACCTCTTAATTCTATTACTTTGCCTTGTCCTTTCCATTAGATTGTGAAGACTAATAAGCAAGTGCTATTTATTTTATTTTATTTTAATTTTTTTTGCCTTTCTTTATATTCCTGACTACAGTGTATGGCTCAAAGGAAAATGCTAATTAAAGTTTACTGATTGACTATTTTTCTAAACCAATGTAAAAAATGTATTAAATAAAATTCTAGCCAGAGATGATATAACTAAAATCATTGCCTCCTACTATAAGTCACTTTTTGCTAAGGTAAAAAATTGGTATTTATAGCTTGTTAAAATTTTTAAAAATGAAATTAAGATATAAGTTTAAGCATTATTGATTAATTGACCTAGAACTAGAAACTTGAATTTATGCCAGTATAAAAAGAAATTATATCTAATATTTCTGAATAAACTGCATTGGGGTAAAGAGGACACAAGAGGTATTTCATGTAAAGAATCCAGTTATCTGCATGGCAATAGCACTTTTTAATGTGTATTTTCTTTTCTCTGCAGCTAATACAGACTATAAGTGCAGTGGATAAAGATGATCCCTTAGGTGGACAGAAATGTTTCTTCAGTCTAGCTGCTGTCAATCCAAACTTCACCGTCCAGGATAATGAAGGTATCTAAAGAATTGCCTATAAAGAATTATTTACCAAATTTATAATATATCATAAATAATTATAAAGACTTTAAGTAAGTTAATATTCTAATAATATTATAAATTGTATTTAAAGACTTAATGAACTGTCAATTTTTAAAAACATTTTCAATAATCAATAACACCTTCAAATACACAAGATTGAATATCCCTGCCCTCCACCTCTGAATATATGCGCCAAGTCTCATTAACTCAAAAATATAGAAGTGATTAAAAAAAAGTAAAAAATAAAGTAAAAGAAGAAAAAAATGCCCTAAAAATTATATGATGGGTTAGTTCACTGATCTGAATAAAAGAGACTTCTAATTAACAAAAGAAATTAAAGTTGAACTCTTAACAAAATTTGACATCTTGGTGTATGATGCTAAGGGGGAAGAAAGAAATTAGAGACAAAAGAAAAAGGGGAGAGGTGAATAGGCAAGAGAGAGAAAAAGACCAAATATGTACTTTAGAATGGGACAGCACTTTGTCTCAATGAGGATTATCTTGTGTCATCAAGAAAAAGACAAAAAATTCAGTATACTCTGTATGCAAAGGCAAGAGTGTGTAATATGTTTTAGAGAGTACTATCAATTATATGTATTTTCAGTTTTGAAAAAGAAAGGTTATAATGTAAAGTACTTGGAAAACTTATTCATCTGATACCTTCCCTATAAATGCAATATAAGTAATGTAGTATTGTATTTAGTAATTCTCTTTTTGCATATTTTTAAAATTTGTACAGAATCTTTTTGAATGAATAATACCAAAAGTTGTTTTTCATTATTCAGTAAGCATTCAGATATTTATTTTGTGATAGGCACTGACAGTTCATTATTTCAATGAGTTTATAATATAATTGGAAGAATTTTAAAGCATATGAACAGTAATTATTATGTAAGAAAATACATTACCAATAAGTGAATCAAAAGAATTAATTTGAGTATTAAGGGAAATAACTCTGATGGACAGAAGAGAAAGGTCCATGAAATAATGTACATTTCAATGAGTCCTTAAAGAATTGTTATAGTCTCAACAAGCAGATTTGGTAGGTTACAGAATTTCACGAATGAAAAAGTCTGAGGCAGGAGAGTTCATGGCATATGAAATCATATAAAAACTTGTCAAGAAATTTTGTATATAACATTAGGAGAATACTATCATCCTCATTTAGGAAGGACCATACACAAACCTCTATGTCTCCTAAAAGGAATGTAGAAAAATGGGGTTTATTTGATAACAATAATTTTTCCAGATAAAATAGACCACTCAGCTTAGTTTATTACAAAATCAAAATGGGTAATAGGCACAATTTAGTAAACAAATATTGGAACATTTTGACTGTTTCAAATTTAAAAAATTTTAAGGTAATGTCCATGGTTTCAACATCCTAATTACAATTATATTGTTGGCTTTCTTGCAGATACCTAAAAAATTCTTAATCAGTTTCCTTATTCACCTTTTTATGATTCTTTCCTGCTATGGAAACAGTTACTCTATATTTATACTCTTTCCTGCCTTTCAAAATAGAAATGAATTATTGGTATTAACATTAAATCCATTTCTTGATGGTTTTAAACTGCTTATTTTGACACTAACCTGAATCAAAATAGAATTTAACTTGTCTCTTAATTAACTTGAAGACATTGCCAAGTTGCAGAAGAAACTTTAATTTTTAATTGTTGGTATGTATAACCACATAAAAAAATTTCTAGATGTATATTCTTAAGTTTGAGATTTCTCTGAAGCTTATATGTGGTATATTTGGTAAACAAATTTCTAAACCTCAAAAAATATGACATATTTAGTTATCCGATTGAAAAATTTGAGCATAGGGGACAGCTAGGTGGCGCAGTGGATAGAGCACCAGCCTTGGAGGACCCGAGTTCAAATTTGATCTCAGACACTTAACACTTCCTAGCTGTGTGACCCTGGGCAAGTCACTTAACCCCAGCCCAAGAGGGGGGGGGAAGAAAAAAGAAAAAGAAAAATTTGAGCATATATGAAAATTCCATCAACACCATTATGGAGAAGTCGCTATTTTGATAATCAAATTTTCCGATTTGAAGATCCCAACACAATATTTCCAGGGTACTTAAAGACTTAAATATATTTAATCTCTTTTAAGGTTTTAGGGTTTCTTCTTTTTTGTGCTCAATAATTATCTTGCCCTTAAAAATTGCAAGTACAATTTCATTTTCTTTATTATGTTAACAATTTGCCAAAGGACAGAAAAACAAATAATTTTTTAGCTAATTGATAATGCCAATATCTCAAATAAGATGCTACTCTGTTTTGATTTGTCATTTTAATTTTTGCATTATATTAGGAATACTAGAATAAATACAACAAAAATATATATATTAAAATGTATTGCATAAAATTAAGCTATTATTTACTATACATAATAAATTAGTTCACTAAGAATATTTTTAAGAAAAAATATTGTCTATTTCAGTAATCTATCTTTAGTCAAACTAATCAGTCACCTTAATAGCTATTGTTATATAAATAATCTAGTGATTTAGGAATTAAAGTTCTCTCTCTCTCTCTCTCTCTGTGTCTCTCATATATATATGTGTGTGTACATATGTATGTGTGTGTGTTTATGTATTCATTGTCTCTAACTTAACATGATTATGTTTTAACTATCAGCATAAACAGTGGTTCTTACAACAATTTCAACCAAAATTGTTCTTTCACCTGAATTGGTTTTTTTTTTAAATCTCAGATCTTCACTTCACTTTATTTTGATGACTTAAACGACATTAATTAAAACAATTTTAACAAAATATGTCTTTTCCCTTTTGGCATAATGAGAATAGCAACCCAACTATAAAGATTAGATTTACTAGTTATTTTAAATGTGCTCAATAATGTGTAGTTTCAGAATCTTTAAAATTTATATGAGCAACTCTTTTTTCCTTCCCTAAAATTGGATGCTTTGTTCCCAGTGTGTTGCCTCCAAAACTATGGAATAACAGAGTTGAAACATCACTCTTGGTTTCTTTATCTAGAAGAATACATGCAGATAATTATGGCCTAAAATTTACTGAACCTAAGAATTAATGCAAATGCTCCCATAGAGCCTTTATTAAGTATTCTTAAAAGAGATTCTCACAAACTGATATCTGTGAAGTAAGATGAGGAAAAAAAATTCAATATAATTAGTTCCCTTTATAATACTGCATTTTTTCTTTACGCATTTAAAATCATTATTCTTAGAAGTACTTGATTAGTAGATTGTGGGAGATGCCCATTATAAAAACAATTAAGGAGCTCTATTTAAGATTGCCTCATCTATCTTTAGGATTCTTAAACTTTATATGATTAAGTGGTAAGGTGCCAAAGGAAGATAAGAACCAATACCATAGTATTGCTCTATTGTTATTGATATTCAATGCTTCTAGAATAGTGTTTAGAATCTGCCCCTGAATATTATTTGCATTAATGCACTGTTTTGTGTATTTTATACATAGAGAATAGTGGCCCAAATCATTAAATATTGCAAAATTATATTTTCTAGTGCACACAATTTTTACTAGGAAAAAAAAAAGAATTAGTGAGAATTAGAATTATTTGGTTTTTTGTTTTATTTTTTGCCTGCCCACCAGAAATCAGTATCTGGCATTAGAACACATAACAGCTTTACTATTTTAGAAACTTCATAAATTGGAGTCATTTAATCCAACACATCTTAAACCACAATTGATTTTTCAGGATAGGTAAAACTAATAAATAATTGTTTTAATTCATTTTAGATAACACTGCTAGAATTCTAACGAGAAAAAATGGATTCAGTCAGCATGAAATCAGTAGCTATTCCTTGCCAGTTGTGATCTCCGATAATGATTATCCAATCCAAAGTAGTACAGGTACACTTACTATTCGAGTTTGTGCTTGTGACAGCCAAGGGAACATGCAGTCCTGCAGAGCTGAGGCTTTGCTCCTTCCTGCCGGCCTAAGCACAGGAGCTCTTATTGCTATTCTTCTCTGCATCATCATTTTACTAGGTAAGTTTTCTTACAGCAGACAAAGGTGATGGTTTTGTTTTGTGGATCATACATGTATATAATTATTCAATTGGAAACTTTTATTTGTGAATGGTTTATTTTCTCTCAAATATCTTTGTGGACACCCATGGGACAGCAATGTACCATAGAAAGAACAGTAACTCTAAGATTATATGAGAATCAAATGAAAGAGTGTATGAAAATGCTTTCACATATCTTGATTTGGTGTATTAATGCTTGCTGTTATTATTGTTGCTGCTATTTTGAATCAGAATAAGCTTCAAATCCTCCCAATATTTCTCACCATCCTTGTCACCTTTGCCAAGATACCTAAAAAGCTTGACTTTCACTTTTTTTTAGCTATAAAATGAAAGGTTGAACTTAACAATCTTCTAAAGACCTTTCCATTCTAATACTCTGAGCTTATGACTATTGGATTTATAAAATCCTTTTCTACACTAAACTTTAGACTTTTTGTGCACCTACAATACTAAGAAAAGGGAAAATATGATAATGAAACCTCATTATGTGTCCTCTTGCCTTATGTTCCTCTCCTCTTTTTGTATTAACATAGAAGCTAAGAATGTCAGGTTAGAATTTAGAAAACTTGTATTAAAATATAATTTTTTCCCTTCCTCTTACAGGTAAAATTGCCAGCTTAAAATGAGTTTGGAGTTTGTTGTTTGTGAAATTGACTATAAGCCTTATCATAAACATACACTGGCATATGAAAAAAAATCAAAAAACTTCATAAGATGAGAATAAAAAAAGTATAATTTCAGTTTGTCTAAGAATAATAATCATAGATCTTTTCCATTGGAAATATATACCTTTTCATTCAATAATCTATTTCACAAGAAGAATTAGCAAACTCAGTCAAGCCATTTACATCCTCCAAGGTGGACAAATTTTGTATAGCTAATTAATAGTAATTACATTAAAAAATAACGGCAAACTTATTTGTTGACTAGGAATGTCAACCATGTTATATTGTTGCCTGTACCTGAAAGGTTATTTTGAAAGAATACCCTGTTGGGGTATTCTTGAAGAATACACTGTTACTTTTGTACCTTGTCAACAAACCACATATTGAGTTTAAAAAATGTGTTACTATGAACTTTTCTGTATTTACATACAAGAATTTGGAGGTGTTAGAAAGTACTTTCTGAACCTACCCATGTGCAAATGTACAAAAATATACTTACTAACTCTTTGATCATCATGAAGTTACATTTAGCATATAGAGGCTTTATCTTGGATGCAAGTTTTGCTCCTGATTCATACCATCTTCATGACTGAGGATAGTCTCTAAATGTCTAGATGTTCCAAGTAACTTCTAAGACTATAAAATATAAGCCTGCATTGATGGAAGGAATTTCCATGTGGATAGTTCCTCAAAGTGAAGAAATTACAAAGCCTAGTCCAAACAACAAAACTAAAGTATCCTGCTGAATGACGATAGCCCTTAAATAACAGAAAAGGCTCAAAGTACTAGAAATCATACAGGTTAATGAATGAAGAATGGTGCTTCAGATTATCAAAGTCAGTAATCCCTGTCACTTTGTTCCTGTAATCTCTTTTATCTTGACTTGTTATTTTGTACATGGATTCTAATTTAGACTAATAACCATATGCTAGGTCTAATGGGCAAGCTTCTTTTTCCTGCCTCAGCGCACTGACTGGTCCCTGGTTCCCATGTCTACTATCCCTTTATTTATGGCCTTTTTTAAATTTGTCTTTTGTCTCTGCTCCTCTGGATTGTTAGGTGTTGTTTTTTGCAAATATCTTACATTTGAAATGTGTATATTTATGTGTTCATCTTTGTGTCTATGCACAGACACATATGTAATATGTATATATATGGACGTATATTAAATCATATGGATAATTTGCATATCTGATATACTGACCTAATTTATATAGTCATTATTTAAAATAAGAAATGTAATATACATATATAATACATATACATTTCTCCCTTTCTTTTCCCCAGACTTCTCTGATTTCCTCTCTCTCTCTTTCTCTGTCTCTAGCATAGATATTCTAATATCCTTATTGTATTTTATCTTATTTAATTACACTCAATGCTATAACTAGGTAAGATACTTATGAATCCAGATACTATAATCTGATACTTTAGCTACACTTTCTTACCTTCTGTCATTTAGAGATTTGATTAATATACATTTGCCCAATCACTGGTAAAAGTAATACACAATAGAGAGTCAAATGCAGAACTAAGGCATTACAATGCAGAATTCTTCTCAATTAACAGTTAGATTTTGAATCTAATTAGATAGCTAACCAATTAGACAAACACAGTGTATCTATATTCAGATAGCATGCATGCATATGCATATATATACACACATAAACATAGAAAAATATATATACATATATACGTATATTTCGATATCACATATGTGTGTGCTACTTAAATAATGTGAGGGAGGTAGATGGCTCTAAAGAGAGAGTGATAAAGACAGGAAGAACTGAGTTTAAAATCTAACCTCAGACACTTAATAGCAGTATGACTGAGCAAGTTACAACTTCTCTTTTCCTCAGTTACCTCATCAACAAAAGTGGGCATGCATTCTGGAGAGCAATCTGGAATTATGCCCAAAAAGCTATCAAACTGTGCATACCCTTTGACCCAGCAGCGCTACTACTGGGCTTATATCCCAAAGAAATACTAAAGAGCGGAAAGAGACATATTTGTGCCAAAATGTTTGTGGCAGCTCTTTTTGTTGTAGCTAGAAACTGGAAGATGAATGGATGTCCATCAGTTGGAGAATGGTTGGGTAAATTGTGGTATATGAAGGTTATGGAATTTTATTGCTCTGTAAGAAATGACCAGCAGGAAGAATACAGAGAGGCCTGGAGAGACTTAAATCAACTGTTGCTGAGTGAAATGAGCAGAACCAGAAGATCGCTATACACTTCAACAACAATACTGTATGAGGATGTATTCTGATGGAAGTGGAAATCTTCAACATAAAGAAAAGCCAACTCACTTCCAGTTGATCAATGATGGACAGAGGTAGCTGCACCCAGAGAAGAAACACTGGGAGGGGAATGTAAATTGTTAGCACTAATATCTGTCTGCCCAGGTTACATGTACCTTCGGAATCTAATGCTTATTGTGCAACAAGAAAATGATATTCACACACATGTATTGTATCTAGGCTATATTGTAACACATGTAAAATGTATGGGATTGCCTGTCATTGGGGGGAGGGAATAGAGGGAGGGGAGGGATAATTTGGAAAAATGAATACAAGGGATAATATTATAATATATATATATATATAATAAAAAATTATTAATTAAAAAAAAGTGGGCATAATAATATCACCCACCTTGTAGGACAATAATTTTAAAGCTCAGTACAATGGGTCAGATTTATAGCGATGCTTATTTCCTTCCCATCTCTTTCACATACTATATATTGAAAGAGCTCATGTTCCTCTGTTGATATGCAATATTCATTACTGAAGAATTCAAAAAGCCATGTGTAATTATATAAAGTATCTTATATGTATATATGTATGAATGAATATGCTTTGTGTATTTAGGAACTATAAGCTCTTTCTATGATATGTCATCATTCCACCACAAAGACTCTGGATTTTTGTACCCTGATTATTCCGGTGTCTCTCTTCAAACTAGAAATCTTTTGATTCACAGTAGATGTTACCTCCACTAACTACTAACATAGAACAATGACTTCCTCTATTCAATAAATGATCTTCAGAAGTTACTATACTATGGCTAAAATAGTCAATACCCTATAGTGAATATGTTTTATCCCCTTTCTCTAGGCTGAGCTTCAGACAATAAACATGAAATCCATTATCATACAATTATTGAAGATGAATAAAATTATTGAAAACAGAAATAATTTGTTAGGATCATCCAAGAACATAGAGTGGTCTCTATGCTATGTTAAGCCATCAGTGCAGGAATTTTTAAAATGCTAGATACATGAAGTCTGTGTACATGTATATGTATATTTTTCATTGGCAGACTCATCATTATAGATTGCATTTTTTTTTCAACTGCTCAACTCTCTCCCCTGCCTTTTTACTACATATTTATAGAGGATCACCATGCTGGAGGCTTTCCTTTGCTTCAGCATTTAAAAAATTCCTACTATTTGTCTAGTACTATATTAGGAAAACAAAAACAATTATGTCCATCAAAGAATTTAATTCTCTTTGAAGAGGCATATAATCATAAAAGTAGAACATAAAACATTATGACCTGGGACCATTAGGAAAAGCTTCATATAACATATAAAATGAGTTTTGAAAAAAAAATAATAAAGTAGCTACTCTTGGGGGGAGGTGAGATGGAATATCTTCTTGGTATAGAGGAGTGTCAGGGAGATAAGCTACTTTACCATTGTTAAAAAGAAAAAAATCTGAAGCTATTCTGTCCTTTCAAATGATGCTTTTGTGAATTAAACATTATTTAAAAAACAGAAAAACAACATAATGTAATATCTGAAACTGAGGTGGAGTACATTTGCTATTTAAAGCAATACTTGTCATGAGTCAATGGAAATATAGCTCAATTTAACAGTAATTAGCAAGTAATTCCCACTTTATTATTATATTAATTATTATTTTATTATTATATTATTATATAATACATATTATAATTTTAAGTATTATAATTATAATTATTCCATAATACATTATACATTGTTATATAATTATCATTTATTATATTATTATTTAAATTATTATTTATTATATTCATTATTCAAAGAAATTTATTTATTAAATATTATTTAATATGATTATTAATGTTATATAATACAATTATTAATATTTAATATAATTATTTTATATTTAATATACTTTAATATTATTATTTAAATATTATTTAAAGAAATGAGATTCTACCTCTAAATCGGAACTTGTTCACCTCTCCTTGCATTGTTCAGATCATACAATGGTGATCGTTTTCATCACATCTGTTTGAGAATCAGAATAGAGCTGAGGGCACAAGGGGAAAAGTGGGGACAGGGTCTTAAATTAGCAAGACCTGAGTGTTCATCCCACCTAGCAACTTCATCCCACCTAGCAACTTGCTAGTTGACTTACTAAAACCTCTGTTTGCCTCAGTTCCTTTATCTATAAGAAGGGTCCAATAATGGCACCCGAGTCCTAGGGTTCTCATGAGGATAAAATGAGACAACACTGACACACTGCATGTCACTGTAGGTGCTGTACAAATGCTAGGTATAGTATTTCATTTTGACCATTATCTCCCCAATTTTACTCTCCTCCTTAAACCATCATTACCTTAATTACTTACTGATTTAGGGAGGCACTAAATTGACCCAATTTATCTGGCCCACAGAGGGTTTCTACATATTTACTGGTGTGCTGTCTACCCCAGCAGTCTGTGACCCAGGGAGAGCAGGGGAAGTCCCTTGTCTCCCTTTACGTTCCTGGGGCATAGTCCAGGGCCTGGCTTATAGCAGGCACTTAAAATTTTGTTTGCTGACTTGGAGAAGTTCTAAGAACTGGCTTATCTGGGACAACCTGATCCCCTTTTGGCACCTTCAGGAGAATTGCATTGCCCCAAAGTGCAAACAATGACTTCTTATAGGATCCCACATGATCACTGGAAGAGACCTACAAGGCAATGGAGTGCCTCCCACTCATTTTATAAATGGGTGTAAAGGACTGAAACTCTTGAGTTAATGCACTGAGGTCGGACAATCGAGCACTTGAGGCCGATTACCGATTGGACAACACTCTATAAGAATATGCTTGGAAAATGATCCTTCCCACAATCCTGTGCTGGCCCAATCGTTTGGTGTATTCAGAGAATTGTGGGAGGGCCTAGGGAGTCGAGTGAGACTAGCCAGGGTCACTTCTGGACAGGAGAAGAAGAAGTGAGGTCACAGAGATCCTAGGGTTCCATTCCCCTTGACTTCTACCGCTAAAGACCAAGAATAAAGGCTTTTGCTTATCCTGATTTCAGCTGATTCTAAGGTATACAGGGTCCAATGTGGTCATCACAAATGGGAAACTGAGATTCAGTGACTGGCAGAGGAGAATCTGAGAAAGAGATCTTCTTAAAAAGTATCTGAAAAAGAATCCCAAAGCTGGTCTTTCTCCCCCAAACCTGCATTTTCTCCAGGGGAACTCCCAGAAGTCACTAGTACTGCTCATATCCCTGCTGCCACCTCACTCACCTACAGAGCAGCTCCTCAGGTTTTCTTGCTCCAGCATCCTGGGCACTTGTCTTTGCTTAAAATACGAGATCATATCTTCTCTGGGAACTGGAAGCCTTGGGCATGGAAATCAGGGAGGGATGAAGAGAGAAGCTTGAAACTGAGTTCTCTTTAGGGAATGGGGAGAGGATCCAGAGCTGCTCCATTGAGATTCAGCCCATTATATTGAAAGAGTGGTCTGTGGACACCCACTAGTGCTTGTAATGCAAGAAATCTACGATAGGGTTTGTCCCATCATCCTGTTATACACCTTTTTTTTTTTTTTTTTTTTTTTTTTTTTTTTGCAGAAACAGTCAAATGCTCGTCCTCCTCCCCCTCTTGTTATCCTATTAGGTTCCATTCTGGCAGAAGGTTCTGACCCCATACCTGCATAAAAAGTGTTACTGAATAATCAAAGTAACATTTGCTGGAAGTTTTTTCTTAAATAATATTGTTAATTGTTTGTATTGTAAAGAAAGCATAAGGCACAGCACCTGGCAAACAGCATCTGAAAAGAAATGCTGACTCCCTTCCTGCCCTTTCCCACCACTGCTGCTAGAATTTGAGGGCAATAGGAAGGAAAATGAAGGACAAGTTTCCTATACTAGAAACAACCGGGGGCTTTGGGCTACAGAGTGATGCTTGCTAAAAAGAAGAGTATTCCCAATCCTATTCCCGAGCCAGAGAGGGACAGGTTATCGCAATAACTGGAAGCAATTTTCTGAGCTCTGGTAGACCAGTTTGTGTCCAGGTAGAGGTCAGCCAAAAGAACCTCAGATTAGTTCCTTGGGTGAGCTGTTTCCACACTGATTACATCTCTGACTTGAAGCTACCTAGAAGAGGTAAGAGACAGCTTCAAGAGCAACCAAGGACACCCTCAGTTTTCTATCACACAAGGAACAGACACACAGGAGGACTCTGGTGCTTGGACACAACAGACCAGACACACCCCAAACTCTGCACCCCAGGAAATGAAGATACGCCCTTGGATTGCAGATTCAGAATTACCCAGGGAAATGTCCTTACCCAGGGACAGCAGGTTCCGGGCATTCTCCAGTACGACCTCCTTGTACAACTCCTTCTGAGGAGGGTCCAAGAGGCCCCACTCCTCCTGGTGAAGTCCACAGCCACATCCCTGAATGTCACCAAGTCCTAAAGCACCAAAGTCAGGAGATGAATTCTGAGGTGACTTTCAGCTCTACAAGAATCCAACCCTCTCCAATTTACAAGAGGAAACTCAAGCAGAGAAGGGATTGGCTCAAAGCTCATGCCATTTGTGAGGGCCAGAGTCAGCTCCTGAAACCAGGGGCAGTAAGAGGTTTTTTTTGTTTTTGTTTTTTTGGGTTTTTTTTTCCCCTGAGGCTGGGGTTAAGTGACTTGCCCAGGGTCACACAGCTAGGAAGTATTAAGTGTCTGAGATCAGATTTGAACTTGAGTCCTCCTGAATTCAGGGTTGGTGCTCTATCCACTGCGCCACCTAGCTGCCCCAGGCAGTAAGAGTCTTACTGAGTTTTTAGAAAAGCATTTTATAGAAGCAGTTGGAATAAAGCTGAGAATATATTTCCTTGTGGAATCAGGAAGAGTTTGTGTTTTATCTGTTAGGGAGATGGATCTTTGGAGAGCAAGAGGGTGATGGGAAGTTTCTTCTTCAGCAGAAGTGACTTAAGTGATATATTCTAAAGAAAATTCTCTAAACACTGTGAGAAGCTAGCAAGTACAGCATGCTCTGGGAAAAATTTTATTGCTTCCCTGAGATACCTCTGTGTAGCGTGTTGTCATGGGCATAACAGCTCAAACCTTTATTGGTCACTGCTTTCATTTGTTTTAAGTTCTTACTCCTTAATTTTAATATTTCATTACAGAGAAGCAAGAATAACTAGAGAAGAAGATTCATTAACTAAAAACATTCTTGGGAAAGATATTGCCAACTTCTTTATGAGAAATAAACGTTTACAAAGATGCCTAAAAATGAACACGCTGGGGAGAACAAGAATCATGGAGGTAAGTTAAGAACCCAACAGATGAACCCTATATAGGAGAAGGTGGCCAGAAGTGGGAATACCCTGATGCTGGGGAGGGGTCATCTCTATTTCCAACCTGCTCCAAGTCCGTGATTTTGGATTTCCTCTTTGAACCATCTGATTCATGGTGTGAGGTGGACTTTGAGCTTGGTCACTTCCCTTTTCAGGTAGAACCCAACCTGCCATTATCAGGAATAACCAATTCCAGGCTATCCCCATAGTGATGGGGGAATAGAATTCTTTGTCAGCTTCAATTTTCTTTCCCTCAAAGCTGGAAACAACCTCTGAGAGTCTAATGACCATGTCTGAGGTCTGGAACCCAGACTGCCACGTGCCATATTGACACCTACAATGATGTAATCATAATAGAGTATATAAGAGCCAACAAGGACCGGAGGAGAGACATTCATTCCATCCCCCACCTCCGAGGTCACTGACCTCCCTTCTTTTCCCTCTGCCTCCAATATATCTCTTTCCCAGTCTGAAACACCTGTGTCGGCAAAGGCTGCCCTGCAACTCCTTCAGATGCTATGATCCACAGCTGTGGAGGCTCTCAGAGAGAATTATCTGTCCCCTAACAATTCCCTGATATTTGTTTGCGGTATTCCCATTGTCCATCAGAGAGAGATGGAAAAATAGGCCTCCAGGGAGGTGGGAGATGGAATGAATGTCTCATAGGAGGTGTCGATCTTGCAGAACTATGTTATGTCAAGTATGCTGCTCCAGACTTCTGGCTCATTATGTATAACTATGGCCTTAGCAATAAGTGTAAAACAACATTAAATTGAAGCTACTAGGAGGATGGGGGGGGGAAGAAAGAGTGCCTTGTAGTGGGTTTTGTTTTAAAAAGGACTTAGCAGAGACCTTGACCATGGGGACGTGAGTGTAATGTTCTGTTTCTTTAAACTGTGAAATTGTGAAAGGGGAAGAGGGAAGAGCTTTATAACAAACGAACAGTCAAACAAAACCAAATGGTGCCAAAATATAGGCCTTTTCCCACACTTTAAATCCATCACTATGATCCAGGACCCATGCTTAAGCATAGGTCTTCTGGAACCTGTTTTGGTAACTATACTAATCAGAGTTTTTCAGTCATTCAAAGTTGTCTTTGCTATACATTATTATGTTTATTGTTCTCCTGGTTGTTCACTCGGCATCAGTTCATAACACCCAGGATTATCAACTCTTTCATATTTCTTAAGGAACAATATCCCATAATATTTATAAACCACAATTCTTTCAGTCAATGGACATACCCTTAGATGCTAGTTCTTTTCTTTTCTGTTTTAATCTTCACTCACAAGACAAGGCACTTATTTCACTTAGGACTTATTGCTTCTCTGGGAGATCTCTTGGGGAGCTTCTGGGGAGGCAGCCTTGGCTTTAAGTTCTGTGTTGTGTCCCTCAAAGTCTTGAATCTTTTCCTGTCAGAATCTCTCCAGCCAGCTTCAGTCTCTAGCTCTCTCTGAATACAAAGTCTCTAGTCAGCATGAAGGTAAAATCTCAAATCCTCTTCTTCCTGAATCCCGGCTCTGAATCTCCTCCAGCTTCCCTGAAGTTCTCCTGGGAAGTCTTGTCCTTGCCCCATTCAGACTGCCTCCTTCCAGACTGCCTCCTAGATTCAATGTTGGCTCCTTTTATCCTCCCAGAGAATGGGCTTGTGGGTACTCCCATGGGCTCGTGGGAACTTATTACAGACTAATGAGCAAGCTTCTTTTAAAGGTGTAAACTCTTTTAAAAGTTTGAACTAAAGGTGTGAGCTAGAGAATTAAGTACCATGCTAAATTAGACAACCCAGTTAGCACCCAGTAATCCTAACAGGTGAGATACAGGGTTGGAGGTTTCTTGGGGCAGGAGGGGGAAATGCCAGGCAAGAATTTGAGGGCTCCTACATAATGATGGATCAAAGAGGAGCCAGAAGGGGCAGACACTCAGATCTTGCTAATTTAAGGCCCTTTTCACACTTTTCCCCTGGTACCCTCAGCTTTATTCTGAAACAGATCTGATGATTACATCATTGTGTCAATCTTGTAGAACTATGTTAAGTAGGAAGTACATGTACTGAACTAGAGAACTCACAGCTAAACTAGATAACCACCGTCTTCTCAGTTCCTCTGAGTTAACATGTTGTTTCAATTAAGCTTCTCCAGAGGTCTGCCTCATTACACTTATATATATATACTATATACAAAGTAGAGCTAACTATAAATAACTCTGGTGAGTTTGCTAAACTTCTTTATGCTTCTAGGCGGCCATTTAATGTAACAACCTGTTATGTTCTTTAAGGGAGTCTTCCCGATTCTTTTCCTGGGTAACTGTATTGCTTTTTCAGCACTATTTCATACTTCCCCCTACTGGTTCTTTTTTTTTCTCTCTTCATTTTCTCTATAGCCTCTTCTTCTAAATAAGGATACCTTTTGTCAAAGAGAATGGCCTTTGTGAACTTGGGACATGTTTCTTTCTAACTAGGAAGGGCCACCCTGACCTCCTCATAGTCTTTGTGTAATCCACTTTTCACCTTTACTCTTCTGTATTTGTTCACCTGTGAACAACTGAGGAAGTTATTGTCCTTTTACACTTTTTGAGATTGCCATGGGTTGCTGAATCTTTTTCTCTAGGGATAACTTCTTTTTCCATAGGGTCCGTTTCCAGTAAAGGAAGGAAGTCCTGATGGACGGCTCATCTTTGACTGATTCCTTTCCTCACCCCCAAGGGAAGACATTGCAGATCTCTTTCCTTCACAAGCCTCCCACAGCCCCCCAACATGAGAGGAGGTTAACGTATTCCAAATCTTCTCTTAAGGAGAAAGCCCAGCTACCTCCTCATTATTCACTGGCTCTCTTCCTTTGGGACTTTTCTGACTAGGCTCTCCACAAATCCCTTCCCAGCCGCACCTCTTTCCATATTTCTTGGGTCTCTAGATTTTTTTTTTTTTTTGGTAAATTAAACATCTGGATTGCAAGGGAAAGGAAGGCGGTAAACTGGACCTTGGCTCACAGGGGCTCGGACAGCAGCGGAGGAAGCCAGGACCCGGCTGGCAGTGGCTGGACAAGGGGCCGCAGGAGGCCTCTGCCCATTCCACGCTCCTTGTCGGTGTCCAGTCACTTCAACTTAAAAGGCAGAGGTGTCTTCCTGCTCCCTTGGAAGGAGGCAGGATGGCTTGGTAGCCTCCCCACGGTCAGTCTGTCACACAAACAGACAAGGTCTCTCTCCCTGGTGGAGGCTGCAGAGAAGAGCACCTCGGCCCCTCTGTCCAAGTCCAGGACCCCAAGGAGTACGTGGCCGTTGCTGAGTGATCCCCAGCCCCAGCCCCCATTCTGCAGTACGTGAGTCTAATATTACAAATGTTAGGAGGAAACGCGATCAAATTAAAAGGAAGCCCTAGCTTTCGGGAGGGAGGGTTAGGGGGTGTCTCCTCATTTTCTTTTCCTTTTTTTTTTTCCTGAGGCTGGGGTGAAGTGACTTGCCCAGGGTCACACAGCTAGGAAGTGTTAAGTGTCTGAGGCCACATTTGAACTCGGGTCCTCCTGAATTCAGGGCCGGTGCTCTATACACTGCGCCACCTGGCGGCCGCTCTTCATTTTCACTTGTCTCGTGAGCAGCTTTTTGGATCTCCGGAAGGTGGAGCTCGCAGGACGCCCGGCCTTTAGCAGCACTTCGGCCTTTACCCGGTCCCCTCACTCAGCTTTTCCCTTTAAAACCCAGAGGCCATTGAGGGTTATGTAAAGGACGAGGGGGAGCTACCGAGGCCGCTTCACGAGGACGACTTCCACGCTCGACTCCCCTCGTTCCAGGCTGGACGAGGCAAACAGCTTCTGCACGATCCCGAAGCTCTCTGCGCCCCTGAGCAGGCCCGGATCCCCGAGCTCGGAAACGCCGTCCGCGGACGCCACAGGAGGCAAGCGACGTGAGGTCAGCCGGAGCTGGCAGCAAACGCCCATCAGAGCCGCTGTGTCGTCCGGCACCTCTGCCAGGCGCTGCCGAGGAAGCGGACGGTGGCCAGCAGCTCCTGATGGCCCTGCGCGTCCCGCCACAGCCGCGAATCCTCCTGCACCCGGAGGCCGGCCGGCCCCAGGAAGGCGGCGAGCCGCTGCTGCTGGAGACGGCTCAGCCCGCCAGGGCCGTCAGCTGCGGGCGTCCGCCAGCCAGGATGTCACTGAGCGGGTTTTAAGGCGCTTAATGGGCCCTCAGCAGGCGTCAGAAGTCCGGTGCACGGTGTCTGGCGGAAGAGGAGCCCTCCAAAATCCCAGCATCCAGGCGATCCCGGCCATCTGGGCTCCCTCGTTCAAAGCCGCCTTGTTTCTCATGCGGGAAACAGAATTGGAACTGCCCATCTTCCTGGACGTAGAGCTCCAGGGCCCTGAAGGCGATGGGGGTGGCTGTGGGGCTGTCAAGGACCGCGATGGAATCTCGCATCCCTTTCCCATCTTGGCTCACAGAAACCTCGTGGGCCTGAGCCCCACCGCGCCGCCGCCCTTCTCCTCTACGTGGACGTGCTCGGAGATCACACACTTCCGAGTGGGCACAGGGCCTCGTTCTTCCGCTCCAGGACCTGCGGCAGCCCGGGCCTCTGCACACTTAGCTTCCTCTCCGCCGCCTCCCGATGAGCTGCTGCAGCTCCACCTCCAACTTCGGCAGCGTCCCAAAGGAGAACCGCCTCCGCCAAGCCCGAGCCTCCGGCGTTCAAGGGGAGCTTCCCCAGCGCCGTCTCCGCGGTGCCCTGCACGACATCGTCAAACTTGCCTTCACAAGTCACAAAGTCCGACTGGACCAACTGGGGTCAGACACTGATCTTTGGTCAGGATGTCACTGATGGTGACAAAAACTGACACACGAGTCTCTGCCAGCACCCAGACTTCTTCTTCCCCACCAGCCCCAGAAGCTGCCGCGTGTCCGAGTCATTGGGGCTTGACACCAGGTCCCCGCCCGGGTCAGTGTGTCTCAGAAAATTCCTGGTGGCCTTGGCGAACATCCCACGGACTCGTGGGGCCAGGTGAGCCGCTGCCGGCCGGAGGAGGAGGAGGAGGAGGAGGAGGAGGAGGAGGAGGAGGAGGAGGAGGAGGAGGAGGAGGAGGAGGAGGAGGAGGAGGAGGAGGAGCTCCCTCCGGGACCCCCGACGTCGCCCCGGTTCTCTTCCCACGCTCAGGCCCCTGGATTCCCAGCTACTCATGGGAGGAGGGCTGGAGCTCACACCCGGGCGGCGAGCCTCCCCTTTATGCACAGGCCCAAACGGGGCGTGATGGGCGGGCCCCGGCGGGGGCGGGGCGGGAAACTTTGCCCCCGCCCAGCAGCTGGAGTGGGCCGGGGAGCGCCTCTAGATTTCTTTTGATTGCTGTCAAGATGCAGGAATATTTAAATTCTGGCTGGGTAACTCTTCCCAAAGGAAAAAAAAAAAAGAATAGACAGGAAATAAAAGCATATAAAACTGAATGAGAGCCCAGAAGAAATGAAGCAAACAACAATTAACAGTCAAAATCTGCCCTTGCTGAAGGGAAATACACAGCAGACACTTAGAAAAGCAAAGGATGGGAGCCCCCAGGGAAGGACACTGGTTAAAAATAATGGACACTCTCATGAAGGAAATGGCCGGAGACAACTAGTCATTCCTGGAGAAGAAAATGAAAGTGCAATGGAAGGAATCCCCAGCTCACCCACAGTGTTCTAAAAACCAAACCCACGGCTGCAAAGTGCCATCTTCAACAATTCAATTCAGAAGCACAAAGTCCTACCAGCCTTGAGGAGAAAGACCTTCTCATACCCTGGAACTGACTGACTTTGGAATAATGCCAAACCAAGGAGATAAGGGCAAGGGACAGAGCAATGGCTTCCAGAGAGCCCTGGAGCTGAGATGGGACCCGGCCTGCAGATGCGAGCTCACAATAAGGGACAAAAGGGGGGCATTCTGTGGTAAAGAGGGGCCTGAGTTCCAGGAAGAAGACAGAGAAGTGGTCAGATAGGGAGGAAGAAAGCCAGGAGAGAGCCATGTTCTAAAAACTAAGAGAAGAGAGGACCCTGGAGGACAGAGAATCACCAGAAATGTCAAAGGCTGTAGAGCAATTAAGAGAATGGGGAGCTGGGGAGAAGAACCCCCTGGATTTCCACCAACAATGTATGCAGTTTCCCCCCATTCCCTGCAACATACATCATTATCCTACCCTGTCATCTTAGCCAATCTGAAAGATCTGGTATCTCAGAGTTGTCTTAATTTACCATTTCTCTGACCAATAGACATCCAGAGCATTTTTTTATATGATTAGAAATTATTTTTTAATTTTTTCTCTGAAAATTGTCTGTTCAAATCCTTTGACCATTTATCAATTGGAGAATGGCTTGCATTCTTTTAAGTTTGAGTCAGTTCCAAGAGAAAAGACTTCCATGGGCAGAATCACTTAAAAATCCAATAGCTCACATCCCAAGAATGATTTAATTTCTAATGACTTCCATGCAGAAACAGATTGGATTCTCACAGTAAATCTGGGACAACACAGAAAGAACCTTGTATTAAGTCCTCACTCTAGCTCCTTCTCTCTTCAGCTGTCATCTTCTGAAAATGTAAAGTCAGACCATGTTAGCCGAATATTCATTATACTTGAGAGTCTCCTTATTACCCTCAAAAATTAACTGTAACATTCTGTTTGGCTTCTAAGTCTCTTCATAATCTTCCTCTTTCCAGTTTTCTGACATTCTCCTCTTCACAAATAATTTGTGAGCTATTTACACGTACCCTCTAAACGTTCCTCACACAAAATACCCCAACACAACCCTATGCAATAGCCCCGGCTATATATCATGCCTGGAATTTCACCCTCCTCATCTCTATCTTCTGGTTTCCCTACTTCCCTTAGATCCTGGATAAAATCTAACTGTCCCGCTTATCCCCCTAATGCTAATGTTTCTTTCTTGTCTCTAATTTAAATGTTTTGTACATAGTTGTATATAACACCCTAATGTATCATATTTTTACACAATTGTCTGCCTGTTTTTCCCCCATTAGTTTGTGAGCTCCTTTCTTTGTATTTGTAATTAGCACAATACCTGGCATATAGTCTAGATACTTATTATCTTGGTGATTTGACTTTATGGCACACAGTAGGTACTTAACAAATGTTTATTAATTTATTAATTGATCTGTTCAAATACAGAATATTCAGAAAGTCTTCGTGTAGTTTGAAAGCTTAGAAGTTCACTAAAACTTTTAGGATAATCTATCTTATTCTTTATGGTATTATTTGGATTTGTACTATGTTGTCCCTAACAATTCTTGTTTTTTTGTCAAAGAAAATATTTTTACTGTAGAAGAATAAGGCTTCTGTGTCTTAAACATTTAAACAAATAATTAAAATCAAAAATGGGAAATGATCAAGGGAAATGTTTTTGTTTGATTGTTGCCTTTCTTTGCAGCACCAGAATTTAACACAGTGATTAGCACATATTAGGCTACTTAATAAATGTTTGTTGACCTGAATGTAATGTGTATATGTGTGTACATACATATGTACATGTGTGTACATATATGTATACACACACAAAGAGAAAATCATATTATTTCTACAGTTTTAGAACACTTCAATCTGATTCTAATTGGGATTGAGTAACCATACATCAAGTATCTTATTCAGAACACACTGAAATGATAATGGTGGAGAAGTGGTGGGAAATCTATATTCAGTTGTTGAAATTAATTGGAAGGAAAAAATATTTAAAAAAAGAAAAAATTATTGTTTATATGCAAGAACAAGTGAATTAGCAATATCCAAAGTTTGTTTTTTCCCCCACAACTGATGGTAATAGAAGTAGCTGATTGTCTGAGGAATGACTTAACCCTAATTTAATTTAATGACCCTCCATCCTTCCCTCCTCTCCTCACTCCTCCTCACTTTTCCTCACTTTGTGTATAAATACGTGCATACATATATGCATGAGATAAAGTACAATAGAAGGGAGATTATTAATGATGACAAATAATTACTAATATTTACATAGTACTTACTATATGCAAAGTATTATTTCTTGGTCTCAAAAGTAGGGATGTGGGGCAGCTAGGTGGCGCAGTAGATAGAGCACCAGCCTTGAATTCAGGAGGACCCTAGTTCAAATCTGGTCTCAGACACTTAACACTTCCTAGCTGTGTGACCCTGGGCAAATCACTTAACCCCAGCCTCAAAAAAAAAACAAAAAACAACAAAAAAAAACAAAACAGAAAAACCATTCACATCCATAATATCTACTTAGAATAACCACCAAAAATCAATCAATCACAACAATGTCACAAACTAGTACCCAAAATGATTTCAATACAACATATTGTTTATTTATTATTGTATTTGTTCTTCCTAAGTTATCAAGATAAAACTGAAAAGGCTAAAATTAACTCCTTTTAATAGCACTTTCTAATCCCTTTTACCACAGCTTTTCTTTTTTCAGTGTTCTTAATTAAGAGTACCTTCAGCCTCTCTATATACAGAAAGACATATTTTTATATCTTCCAAGAACTGTATCATATCAAGATGCTATTTATGTAAATAAATTTGCCTCACTTCTAATAAATTCATCTTTTTTCATGTTACAATACAGCATTGATAAAATATCCTTATAAAATTTAACTTTTTATATTGCTAGACATTCTAATGAGCATCAAGAAAAATGATGCAGAAAATATATAGAAAGGTACTGTGGTGCTAGGGTCCACAGGTCAGAGTCAGACATGACTGAAATGAATGAACAAAAACATGAATGATTTGACAAAGAGAAGGAGAATTCCACAAAGACAGGTGCAAAGTTAATAACTCAGCATATAGATGGTCCCTGACAGTATTTAATTCAACCATTATCTACATTTTGATAGGCTTGTCAGTTTTGCTGGGATAGTGAATCAAAATGGAGATGGATTTTAACTTCAGTGTCAGGGAATGGTAGAACCTCTCAATGGATACATCCAAAAGACCACTGAAAATATAACAGGACAGAATGAAAAGTCAAGCCTCTTCCTTCAGTAAGCACAGATCTTAAATTTCTTCTGTAACCAATCACAGAAAATCAGAGTTAGAAGGCATCCCAGAAATCCTATACTCTAACCCAGAGTTAAAGATGAAACGTTAAAGGAGCTTTTAAAGAAAGCAATGTTCATTGTTCCAAATTATGTATTTATATAAGAAAATGACCAATGTTGGAGAGGCTGTAAGGAACAGATACATTAATGTGCCATTATATAGAACTTTTTTCAGATCAGTCACAATGGAAATTATTTTGAAAATGAGTACCAAAGGTGATTAAATTATGCATCCTTTTTTGATCTAGCAATCTATAAACCAATATGTAGTGTTATTTATCAGTATATATGCAATATATACTGCTAAAATAAAGAACCCAAATGTTCAAAAGTATAACAATTCCTTTTTTATAAAATAACAAAACAGATAGTTTCTTTGTTGGCAAAGAAATGGGAACTAAGGGAATACTGACCAAATGGGGAATGACTGAACAAATTATGGTATATGAACATATAAGGGAATTGCCATTGTGCTATAAGAAATATAAGAAGGATAAGAGAAATGATTTCAAAGACACTTAGAAAGATTTCTATAATCTAATACAAAGTATTGAGAACCAAGGGGAAAAAAAACCTGTATTTTTGACGTTGTCAAAACAAGTCTTTCAGACTTGAACTTGAATGACCAAACATACTTGCAGAAGATTCATGATGAAACTGCAACCTAACTCCAGACAGAAAGGTGATAGACTCCGAGTGCAGCCTGAGTCCTATTTATTGGGCTAGGCCAGTGTAAGAATCAATTTTGCTTGACTATGCATATAAATTTCATTTTACTTTCCCCCTCCCCCAAGAGAGGAAAAGTAATTTAAAATTTTCAAAGCAGGCTTTAACTTCAAATCCGGTACAATTCCATTTCCCCACAATTCATTTTGTTTCTAGAGATGTGCTGAGATTTTAACAAAGGACTCAAAAACAAAAAAACCTGTGCCCATATTGTGTGTATATACATCTATACGAATCTATTTCACAGCTATTCATGGCAGTAATATTTTATGTTCTAAATAGCTTTGTGTCTTTGCTCTCTTTTTAGTCACCTTATATTCTAGTCCTGGTACAGAACTCCAGCATGCTATATCTACATTATCCTCCAGTAATAAAAAACTCACTACCACTCAAAGCAGTCAGGTCTGAATTTTAGATAATTCTGGCGGTCAAGACAATTTGCTTTATATTAAGTAGAACCTGCAGGGTTTTGTTTTGTTTTGTTTTTGCTGAGGCAATTGGACTTGCCCAGGTTCACACAGCCAGGAAGTGTTAAGTATCTGAGGCCACATTAGAATTCGGGTCCTCCTAACTTCAGGGCTGGGGCTCTATCCATTGAGCCACTAGCTGCCCCCAAATCTGCAATTCTTTTAAGTCATCCCCAGCCCTGCCCCAGTTGTACTCTATGGCCCTGTCCCACACATCAGGCTGGAGCACACATTCTAGGGAAATGATCTGCATCTTTAGCTCTCTGGGGTTCACTAACAGTCTTCCATTCAAACAGAAGAAACCAGCTCTAGTGTATTTTATTTTCTTTATTAACTTTCACAAACACATTTACAATGAACTTTCAATTAGCTACATGAATTTTTATGACAAGTTTCCGAATCTGAATTAGCTTTCCAGTCAGCAAATTAGCTTGTGGCTCAGAGAATTCACAGACTAAGCAACAATAATTATGAAAATAAATCTGCTCCCCAAAACAAAAATCATAATGTATTGACATGGCAGGTGCCCACATTCAATATGTGGATCAAAGCTCACCTTCAATGGCATGTGAAAGTAAAAATTCACATTAATTATCTGTTTTAAATAACCAAGACTGACACCCCCTAATATTAACACATTGAAATGAAACATATGGCAAATGGTTTAACAACATCATAAATCTAGTAAATTCTTAATTGGCAGTTGAAAGGGGGGGATTCTATAAAAATGTGCTTTTATGTGTGCAGCTTCCAATTTAAGTTTACATTAAAACTCAAAGATACCTACACTCAAGGCTATGTATCCAGACCAAAACAATATATTCATTCAGTCATATCTGAATTACTTTCAACTTGGTAGGAAAAAAAAAAAAAAACTAACTCCCAGACCAAAATAATATATTCAGTCATATCTGAATTACTTTCAACTTGGCAGAAAAAAACAAAAAAAAACAAAACACTTTCCAACTCAAAACCAAACTTTATGTGAGGTCCAGAGTATGCTAGTATTCAAGTCAAAAGGTCAATGCTAAATAGCACTGGAGGCCTTCAAAAGATCTGCCTACAGTGGTCCTTGTGGTGCAAAGCAATGTAAAAAGAATGAATTACAATGGGCTCCACAAAAGATTGTGTTTACATACACAATAGCAAAGGAGCTTGAGGTAGTAAAAAAAAAAAAACAGGTTTTTATCAGCAAATATTTTCTATATTTTTGGAACTCAGACCAGATAAAACTTCAAGGAATCAGAAATCTAAAGAGTATCTTATTTGCAACTCAAAAACACTCATTTTCATGAATCATCATTACCTTTCCCCAACAATATTAAACTTAAGTAATATTTATTAAATCATTTACACAAATTGTTCAAAAATCCTGACACTCCCAAACTTCGGAAGATACTATTTAACAAATAGAAATAGTCTTCAAACTAGTAATTCTTAATGACACACACAGTAAATGAGCTATAGTTTCCCCAAACCCAATATAAGTGTTTATGACTTACTCCCAAATTTATCTGACTTAGAAAATAAATCTTAAGAGTCGACTAAGGCACAAAGAGGTTGGATGAGTGATTCATCCTGGGTCAAATTAAGTTTCAGATGTCCAAGGTGTTATCTGAACCTAGACTATCCAGACTAGTATTCTATCCACTATACCCTGCTGTCTCTGTAAGACAAATGAATACTAATAAAAAGAATGCAAAAATGGAAAAACCTAGTAACCAAATTTTTTTTCAAGGAAAAGAATAAAAAAATTCTTTTCAAAAAGCAAAATACACTAGAGATAACTGAAATACTCATTTTCTCAGGCAAAAAGGTACAAAAATAACATCTTAAATAAATTTCACAGCCATGTGTGAACATTCTTAAGAGTGTTTCATGTACAGGATTCTACAGTTCCAGTTTCAGTACAACACATTTAGAGAAAATAAGTTAACACAACCACTTGAATTGGCTGCCTGCACACTGGACAAGGCTTATTTCTCTTTTTCAATGTCTTAGCACATGTAAAACATGCCATAAGATGTCCTGTCCTTCCATGGACAATGCAACCATTTTTAGGTCGGCTCTGACAGATGACACAGGGCTCTACCGTGCTAGGGGGAAGAAAATATCCCATATTTTTTTCTTTGTCTTGTGCTTCTTTTCTCTCAAATTCTGCAGCATCTTCCTGACTACTACACATGATACTTTTAGATGTTGATGGCTGGGAATTATCCTCACTCTCTTGGGAGTCTGATATCTGTACTATCTTTTCATCACTTTCCTCAACAAATGAATTTTGAGAGTCATTGATTTTATTGTTCTTACAATCTGGAACATCAAAGCCCTCTTTTCCCCCTTGTGCAGGATTTTCTAGTGTGCCTTTATCCAAAACTTCACCCTTCTCCTCAGGAGTCCAATTTTCTCCTGAAGTCCAACATCTGTGGCAATGTGGTGGAAGTGGAGGATTTATTTTGTCACAGGAAGGACACTTCCAATAATCCTGCAATGAAATAAGAAGTAGAATCAGTCTCAATAGTTCTTAAACTATGAATAACAATGCTAGTTATAACAATGTACTCTGTCTCTTTATTAAGAAATGTTTGTTTTGCCATAGAAAAAAAAGATTTTGCACCCTCACTTTTTGTTGTTGCTCGTTTTGTTTTTGTTTTCTGACTCATTTTCTTTCCTTTTTGATCTCATTTTTCTTGTGCAGCAAGAGCATTGTGCAAATACGTTAGCACATATTGGATTTGACAAATATTTTGACATGTTTAACATGGATTGGATTGCTTGCCACCTGGGGGAAGGGTGGGGAAAGAAAGGGAAAGTCTGAGAAGGGAAGCTATGCAGAGGTCTATGTTGAGAGATTATCCATGCATATGTTTTGAGGGTAAAAAGTTAAAAAAAAAAAAAAAAGATTTTGTAGATTATTTTGCAATATCTCAAATTCTACCTTACCTTTAACTCTTAGCAACTACCTTCTGAAACTGAAATTGTGATTATCTAGTTTCACCTTCGCGCACTATAGTGAGACATTCTAAATTGTTAATTGTAAATCTTCTTTTCATAGGAATTCATCTCTATTTCTGGCAGGATCTCCTAATATCCATCAGCTACCATGTCTATCTTTATTGTGCAGTATTCAGAAGAATCTCTTAGCAGCCATTTCCTCCTTCTTCCCTCTGCCTTTTTTGGCAAAACAGAGATTAAAACAATTTATAGGAAACCGGTCAAATTCTATTCATAGATAGTTTCTCACCTTACAAATGGTTTGTATTGTTACAACAAGGAATACATTAAAAAAGAATCAATGTTCTTATAGAAATACTGCTACAAATGGAAAACTAGGTTTGCAGGCCCAATTCAGAGAAGTCTACTTTATCTAGAATACACTTTAATTAATATCACTAGGTACCAAAGAATGTAAAAGTGGAAAAGGCTGAGAGGGTGGCTAGAATTATGTATAGAAATCATCTAATGGACAGCCTAGTTCCTTTGCACAGTGGAGGGAACCTTGAAGTAAAGCTTGTCTTTGACATCTTCTTCATGATCCCTGAGTGTTTTTCTCTCATCTCTTGGTAAATCTTCCTGATGTCCTAATGTGATCCATCTTGGCATTTGTTTCACTCACATGTGCCCTCCAATGTTCTTCATGTTCCCAAATTAACTATGCTATTTTCACTTGAAACAAAACTTTTAATCCAACTGTCAAGATGTGTTAGGAAGAAAGCCTGAATTAAAGCAATGTAATGACTGAGCCTGGGAAACCTCCTAGAGTAATCCCTGCATTTCTTTCTTGTTTTTCAAAGGCTTGCAAATTGAATGAATCCTTAGTTCTTTCAGGGACAAAGTGAAGTAGAAACATTCAGAAAGTGAATGTTTGGAAGAGAAAATATTTTAGGAAATAATTTAGAATTTTAGAATAGGTTCGGGGCTGCTAAACAGTTGCTTGTCCATAAGTTTATCACCTGCTTTGCTCAACGTATACTAGAGGAATAACGACAGTCAGCAATCTCTTCTCTTCCTGCTGAAAACTAGGCTTAACTTTAATGTTTCTTATACTTCAGAGATCTATGATTTCACCCATGTAGCATAATCTTGCTGTGTGGGCCAAGCCATGTGGTTTTCTCAGAGACTGTCCCCTAAAGTAAGGGAAGCCTTAGCCCTCTGCTTTCCTTTCTTAGAAATCACATGAGCTGGAAGAAATTTTTTTGGTAGTTATCTCATCTCTCCTTAGCCTATTATCCCCACATCCACTATATAAAAAGCTTTGCATCAGGGGGTTTCTTTGGGAGGGTTGGGTAGCACTTGATTATTTAAGGGAGCTCTCTGCTTCTGTAAGGCTGCCCTATTCATTCTGGACTTGCCACTTCTCCGAGATTCTAATAAAACCTCCTACCTTCACTTTGAGGAGTCTGCCAGTAGTCAGTTTTGGGTTAGAGTCTCCATACCCCACATACCGTGAAATGTAAATAATAAATGTACACATAAATATAACTCTTTCTTACCTCAAGGTTTAATGAGTTACTAGTAGTCACCCAAATTTATCGCTTCAGGTGACAAACTTCTCTAAATTTACTTAGCTTGGTCCTGAGAGAACACACATTGACAGCCCTTCACTTGGGCCTGGACTTCTCGCCTCGCTAAGAATCTGCTAGAGCCCGAGTCCCAGTGGAATAACTTTTGAGAAGTCAGGATCATTAGATAATGTTATAACAAGGCATTAGATTAAGACTTTAGTGAAGGCCTCTGCTTACAAGAAACAAGAATAGAAAAACAAAAAGTTTGGGTAAAAGACTAAGTATACTATACCTCACTTGATTCTCACAATAACTCTGCAAGGTAGGTGCTATTATTAGCACCCATTTTATACTGGGGAAAACTGAGTCAGGCAGAGAATATGTAACTTGCCCAGGGTCACACAGCTAGCAATTGTCCAAGGCTGGAAGTGAACTTGGATCCCCCTAACTCCAGGCCCAGCATTCTATTATTTACTGTACCACTTAGCCAGATCTACATAAGAGGAGCAGGAAATGGCCTGAACAAAAGCAATGAGATACAGGACAACAAGTAATCCAGTTTAGTTAGAGCACTGAGTCCACGAGAGAGAAAAATGTGAGACACAGGTAGAAAAGCCAAGTGGTCAATACATATATTCCTATTCAGCACTTTGTGCAGTGGCCAAGAAGAGACTGCTTAGTCATCTAATTTTAGTATATAAAAGTAGCAGAATGGTATTGCCCTTTAAGAAATAATAACTTTGAGAAGAACTTAGGAAGAACTGCATGACGTGACACAAAGATAAGTAGAACCATAATAAGACAACAGAAATTAAAAGAACAAGAAAAACCTGAATCTTCATTCACATTCAAGCAAAATTCTCTGACCAACAGAGTTCAGAGATTGGACCAGTGATGTCAAATACACATCTCAGGGATGCACCACACTCCCAAGTATTCCCTGGACTAGATTAAAAAGTAACTGGGAAATGTTACAAAATAAATAATGCAATAAAGCAGATAACATAAACTAAGTCAATATGTAGTCCATATAGATGCTGATGTACAGCTCAATGACCCATTTTTAGTTTGACATCAATGGACCATCAAAAACCAAAATTAATTACTTTAAAAAACATCATCTAAACAAAACTAAGCTCGCCTAGAGTCTATAATGCTTTCTTGCAATAGTAAAATGAAATCAAAAGTTATAAAATCATTTTCACTAAGTTCTTTTAAAATTATAAGAGTATAGAATATACAAGTTTCTGTTAGCAGGATGAGATAAAAATACTGATTATGTTCTTCCTAAATTATGTACTTCAAAATAGATTAAGGACTTCAAAATACAGGACATTATCTGAAGCTTTTCTAACAACTGGACCTCAATATATCAATATTAAAAAGAACTCTAGGAGATGATTATGAACCACTACATAGAATTCCCAATCCCTCTAATTTTGTCTGCCTGCATTTGGATTTCCTATTTCAAAGTCCGATTCTTTTTGGACAGCAAAACAACTGTTTGGTCATGTATACATATATTGTATTTAATTTATACTCTAACATATTTAACATGTATTGGTCAACTTGCCATCTGGGGGGGAGGGGAAAAATCAGAACAAAAGGTTTGGCAATTGTCAATGTTGTAAAATTATCCATGCATATATCTGGTAAATAAAAACTATTAAAATGTTAAAAAAAAGAAAAAAGAAGTCAGCTTAACTTTCAAATTTTTGTTTTCCAACATTACAATGAAATTAAAATAAATCCCTCCAAATCATACATTATGATTGTGTTTTTATCATTTCCAAATAGATCTGTGATCTCAATGATTTGGACATGCCTTTTAACAGGAATACACATCACAAATTCATTGAAGTCTCCTGAACTTGCTTGCCCACATCCTTCCCTAAGTTCCCCATGGAGGTCTACCTGCTTTAGAAGCTTCCTGGCACAAGGAATCTAACTGAATCTTGAGTCATCCTTCTCTGCAGCTTTGTCTCCCAAATAGTGATAGATCACTCAAGGAAGCACAGATATCTATATCATCTCTTCTCATATTTAGCATGAGAAAGTCCACTTTCCTACTAATTTATTCTTATAAGGGAAAACTAACTGGCAATATTAACCAAATAAGAAGTTAGAATCACATAGTTTAACGAACAAAATTTTTCTCCACGTGAGTTAATAAAGAGGCAATCTTCTAAGTACATAATATAAAAATGAACATTAAAGAAAAAATTTTAACTGTGCTCCAATAAACCAACAAATATATAGCAAGAAATGACAGCTTTGAGTCATTAATATGTATTGTAATGTTAAAAATTAAGCAAATTTTACAAATTTTTAACCTCTTAAAGAGTAGAAACATTTTTCTAATCCTAACCTAAATTCATACCTCATTTCCAATTATTTTTTGGGGGGGTAATCACAGAAAATGAAAAGTTTATGCTTACGGCTAACGGTATTTCAGGGTCTTCCTCGGATGAGTCGATGTCACTTTCCTCTACCTGATATATCTGGCATATCTAAAATAAAGCCCAAAAACTCCATTAATACCAATTCATTACTTCATTTTTATCCAGACCAAGTTTTTTAGATTTAATACAAGTTGTGTTCTGACTATGAACCAAACCTCAACCCTCAACCAAACAGAAAGGTGACATGGGAGCAGAGCAGGGAGTCTTAACCAGCTCTGCCACTTGGATCTGTGAGGGGAGGGGCAAGCAATTTCACCTTTTTAACCTTTACCTGTAAAATGGGCATGACAATGCTTGTGTTATCTACTTCTCAGTTACAAGGGAAACAGACTGTATGCTTTCAAATACAATCCACACGAGGTTTTCTTCTACTCATGAGGGTAACAGAGTTAAAAAGAAGAAATTTAAGGGATTTTAAATGCTCATTACATTCAAGTAGGAATTAGAAGTTCAATTTGCTGTACAAAAGCACTCAACATAGAAAACACAATCAATTCCTTAAGCAGGTAGATAAAAAAAAAAAAAAAACTACCTCATCATCTTCATCTGAGAGTTCTTGTCCTTCTTCATTGTGACTATAATCTTCTGAATCATTAGATTCAACTTCAAACTCAACACTGAATCGGTCTGAAACGGAATCTTCTGAATCTTCATTTAATATACCAGTATCAATAATATCCTAAACAAAAGAAAAGGAATTTTAACTCAAGCCAAAAAAATAAAAAAAGACGCAGAACTTCCTAATTTCTCTCCCTTTACTTTTTCAATCCTCTTCTCCCCCACTTTCAAATCTAATCAGTGTATCAGACTAATTCTTCCTTAAATATTTTCCTTGTACTAAATAGGTCTAAACCTATACTCTTTTATCCCAGCATTCTAGCATGTGAACATTCAAAACCCTTGAAAATCTCAAAATCCAACTCAATGGAGCCTTTGCCGACCTTCAAGCTTTAGCTTTAACCTTTCTTCTTGTTTCACCTTGCTCCCTCCCCATCGCATCCTGTACTTCTCCAGTCCTTGAGGACCAGCTCAAGTAGCATGTTGCTGGGAAGTTTTACCAGTCACACATTTGAAAATGATCTGGGTTCTGTAAATGATTGTGACTTGTCTGAATTATCCATTTGGCCTCAATAGTCTACTTCCTTATTCACTTTTCACAGGTATACCTTATTTTCCCAATACATATTTGAGGACAGTAACTGATCTCTACATTATCTTACCTCCCTCCCCCACAAAACCTGGCACAAGACTTGTGCACACTTGGTGTTCATGTTTTGAAGTCTACACTATGTATGATTAAACAGTTTAATAACTGAGATTTCAGGGTGAACCAGGAGAGGTAAAAAAGTGGTCCAATTTACAAAATTCTAGCACTGACCAGCAGAGAGTTTGCCCAGCCAATTCAAATAACTGGTCATGTTATTTTATTCTATTATTCATGTTAATCTAGATGGAGACTATTCATAAAAAAAAACCCTCCTGAAGTGCTCCATTTTGAGACAATTCCCTTTCCTAACTATTTCCAAACTTTCAGGAATCAGGAAAGACTAATGTTCATCAGCATTATGTGTCTTGTAAAGAGATGGAAAGATGGGTTTTTTTAGACTCTGAGCCCCAGATCTATTAAATTTGTTAAGCAAGACAAGTGTAACAAAGATCCTATGGCAGAAGGTCCCATAGTTTGATGTAAAGAACAATAGATTTAGGATTCCAAAAATTTGGATTTGAATCTTACTTCAGTCTTAACATTTGAATGACTTAACTACTTAGATTTCAGTCTCCTTATCTATAATATGAAGTCTACTAAAATATTTCTAAAGTGCCTTCGTACTTGTAACTTTTGTCAACTATGAAAAACACAAATAACATCTTACTAAAGAGATCAATGGAAATTGTAAGACAATTTAACCAAAACTTCCTATGGATTTTGAATCTTCACACAGAAAAATGCAAGGATCACAATTAAAGAAAATACTTTATGAAGTAATCAGCCCCTACCTGATACTCTATATGCCAGAAAAGGTAGAAGTAGAAGGGGTTTTCAACACATCACTTCTTTGGTACATCATCCAGATATGGTTGGAGAGACTCCAGAAGCTCCATTATAATTACCTGGACATATATCTAGTCTTTCTAGTAGAAGTCCACATTCTCCATTTGTAACATAAATTGCTTATGGCACCAATAATTACACATCCAGAGTCACCTCCAGTCCTCCTGATCTATAGTTGACCACTAGACCCAGAGGGCTCTGGAGGGGAAAGGACAGCAGCAGGTGACCTTCCCCAGCTCTCTTCCTCACTTAAATCCAATTCACTTGCAGGTCATGGCATCCCTTCCTTATGTCATGATCCTCTTTGAAAATGAAGGACAAACAATAACCACCAAGTTTGTATAGAGAGCTTCAGTCCCAAGTACAGTGGGTTAGGACAGCCACATTAATAGCCAAGAAAACTGATGCTGTATTTCTCTAGCATGGAGAATTCTGACCAATAGTCACCATCCCTCCTCCCTCAAATTGTACTCCTCTTTTCGCTATGCCCTTTTTAATCACTATGATTTGTCTGTTAAAATTCATTTCCAATTTTTCCCCCCTGAGGCTGGGGTTAAGTGACTTGCCCAGGGTCACACAGCTAGGAAGTGTTAAGTGTCTGAGACAAGATTTGAACTCCGATCCTCCTGAATTCAGGGCTGGTGCTCTATCCACTGCACCACCTACCTGCCCCCATTTCCAATTTTTCAATGACAAAAACGATTCCAGCTTGAATGCATGACAAAGAAAGAATATCACTATGTTCTAATCTGATCATTTATCTGGAGGGTAGAGATGAAGTTGGGCAGCATAATATTTACTATTATTTCCCTGAGTTTTCTAAGAAAAAGCTAAAATTAAGAAATCTTAAATCACAAAAGTGCTTCTCTAGAGACTATTCTGTGTATCTGTTTTTACAGGTGATTGCTTCTTAAGGAGAATAAACAGTCACCAAACTCAAACTAAAATGAGTTTGTTGTATATCTCCACAGCTAGTACCCACTTGTGCAGATAAGCATTAAATACAGACCTACCTTCCTAAGAATAATAATAAAAAAAAAAATCATTAACACATAAAAGGGTCAAATTGGAAAAGTAAATTACCGTATCTAATCATTGCCAGAATTATAAAGTAATTCTTAGATGTCAATATAAAACCAATTTTTTTTCCTATGCTGGCTGAAGTGTAGTATTTCAGTCACTACATATGTCAATCATACTGACAGGAAATCAAGAGTTTCCCAATGCCCCACATATTTTTTAAAAATATAGATAAATAGATAGTACTATTTTAGTAACAGAGAACCAGAAGGAAAGAACATTCTTTTGTCTTTTATATTCAAAGAGATTAAGCTAACAACAGTTGATTAAAGAACTCTGTGTACACCTTTTTCATCTCTTCAGAGCTTTGTAACTGAGCTTGCGAATATTATTTCTCAAATATTTTGCTGCAACTCAGTTTTTCTATTCATAAAGCATTTTAAGGAAAGCTTTGAAAAGACATGCATGAAATTTACTATCTGAAAACAGGTAAACATTTCCTGTTTCTAATTGAACTTTTATGACTTCTTTTGGCATAGCTGATCAGAAAGGGTAGAATCTCAATCTGGCAAGAAACATTTACACTTTATGTTTAATGCCTAAGAAACTGACTTCAAATAAGGGAAACATTAATGCATCCATTTTGACATTCTTGTAAATATGAAGAACATACTAAAACCATTACATCTAAACGCACGAGCAACTTATAGGTTCTACTTTAAAGGCAATGACTAAAAAAGCTGTCTGTGTGGGACTCAAGATATACTCAAAATCATTTCAAAAGACTGTCATCTAGTAGAACTCAAAATAAACATAAGCAAATAAACCACCATTAAGATAATTAGCTTATGTCTCAAAGTCTATTACAGAGAGTAGTAGAGAAATTCTATTAAAGAACTTGACAATGTTCTTGCTAAGCTAAATCATTATAAACTTTGAAATACAACTTTAAAACACAAGTGAAGACAGGATAGAGTGAAAATTATACAGGTAAATATGGCTTAGGATCAAGAAATCAAAAGCCAAACTCTAAGTGGACTGGTAAGAATCCTCATATAAATAAAATCATAAATATAGTCATTTGGAGGAGCTAAAAGGCACTAAATAGGGCAAGCAAGAAACAACATTAAAACGTTCAATCTGCCATTTTTCAACAGGAAACAAATCACATCCAATCAGTTGTAACCTCAGTTAACCATTTAGAAGAGATTGAAGTAAGCAACAAATAAAAAGGATAAAAGTACAGACACTACATATGACAACAGTAACTTCTACAAATCTCTTCACATACAAAACACATGAAATAGATTTAAGAAACTGGCTATCACCATTTCTAGGCCCAACCTCTCATCTTAACTTTGCCCTGTTCTTACTTCACTTTAATACAATTCCAATCTTAATATGCAATAATCACACTAAATAAACAACACTCTCTTTAAAATTTAAATTCTCTATCTCTCCCATTTGAGACAAGTATTCAAAAACTGCTTTCCTTTTCACTACTCCTTCTATTCTTTTTGCTATCGATTCTCCACTTTCTTCATCTTTTGATGCTTATAATCAGTTTCTCTTCTGCCCTCCTCCCTTCTCCCTCACACTAAAACTCAAAATGTTTACATATTACATGGCTTACTATCTTCCTATAGTGATTACATTGAGTTAAATGATAAAACACTTTGGTTTTCATACCTTGATGATGATCTGCCTTCTGAAAGCTGCCTTAAGACTGCCTCTCTCCTCCAAAAATTCTTGAAATTCCCGTGGACGCATAATTACCACCTTTTTGTCTTCAAAAAGATTGTATTAGAGATTTAGCACAAATGGAAAACTAAACTGGCTCAGGGATGAATTTTTTTTTTCCCCTGAGGCTGGGGTTAAGTCACTTGCCCAGGAAGTATTAAATGTCTGAGACCAGATTTGAACTCAGGTCCTCCTGAATTCAGGGCTGGTGCTCTATCCATTGCCCCACCTAGCTGCCCCCTCAGGGAAGAAATTTTAGTCTTGATTTTTAGGAGTAACAGGTTTCAGATGTTGTCCTTTTCTCTCTTGTTTTGGTAGAAAAATCTTATATCATTCAAATCAATGCTTTCTCCTATGAGATGCTTTTCTTAAGTTACTTGCAAAACCATCTTTTTCCTTGACAATACTAAAACCTTTTCCTTGTTCTGTCCTGTGGATTCAATTTTTCCAATTGTGCTATATCTTTATCCAGTTGTTAAACTTTTTGACCATGCTTCCCTTTCTCAGTTTCTTCAGTTTTGCCCCCCAGGGATATGATTCTATTTTTAAAATTTTACCTTTTCTTCAGATATTTCTAAGCTGTTGTTTCAGAAATCTCAGGAAAGGCATTTCCAAGTTCTCATCAGTTCCTTTTTCCTCCTGGTATTTTTTCTTAAATTCTTTCACTACTTCCACTCTTCCAATATCCACTGTGTTCTAGAGGTTTTGTTTTGCATTATATATACTTTTATCTGGTGTTTATGCTTCTATTTTTTTGACTATAGTAGAACCTTTTCTCTTGTTTGTTCAAACCTTGGATATTTTTTCCCTAAAATGTTTCTCTTGAAAAATTATAGTAGTTTGTTTCTCTCTCCTTTGGGGGCAATTTATTGACAAGATTTTTGGATCGTTTGGGATCTTTAAAAGGAAGGTTCTCCGTTGATCTTTTACTCTTCCATATTCACAGAAGTTCACTAATCCAATTTCCAATTTTACTTCTTGTAAAACAGTCATCACAACAAACAAGTGAAAGGAACAAAAAGCCCCAGAAATAGCCTTAACTAGCAAACACTACCTCATTGGCAAGCTGAGACATATGGCAGTCAAAAGCAACATCAATTGAATACAAGCTCAATTGTAAAACTACAGAAAAATGTTGGAAGGCTACAAGCAGTATTACCTCAAAAACAGTGAAAAGCGGTTAAGAAAACACTCACAAAGATGCTGTGAGATCCAGATCAAGCCAGCTCATTCTGATTGAACTTGCAAGTAAAAACAGATGGAAATCAAACGGAGATAAAATAGCAGAATTGTGAAAAAATTTATGATAGTACATCATTCCCATGGAAAAAATATGAAATCACCACATTCAGGTTTCATATACAATAAAATCATACTTAAACCAGAAGTTGGAAGCTATTGGAATTGGCCAATTAGATACATAAGAAATCTCTGCTGCTGGACACTATTTCTAAAGCCTTCAAGAATCAATTGCAGCAAGATAACCAAAAGAGGCAAAGATTCCTAAAGATTGGAAAAAGTTGTTGATCTTGCTTTACTCCACCCTCCAAAACAAAAGTGTGGGGGAGAGGAAGAAAAGGAAAAAATTGATTAGACAGCAGCAAATTACACCCCTTTAAATGCAAATAGCCTAGGTTCACATCAATAGTAACCTCAACAAAAAACAACATACTCCAAATCACTAGCAATAATAGAAATGCAAAGTTAAACAAGGGGGCAGTGTCATCTCATGCTCAGCAAATCATCACAACAAAAGATGACAACTCAACACTGGAAGACATATGGGAAGACAAACAGATGAATACACAGTTAATGGACCTATAAACTTGTCCAACCATTCTGCAAAACAATGTGGGCTCCCTAAGCCATTCATAATCTTTGACTTAGAGATCCCAATGCTGAGAGTATAGCTGGGGAGGTGAGGGAGAGGAAGACAAATAACTCTCAAATACAGAAAAACAATCACAGCAACACTTTAGGCAGTTACAAAAACCAGAAACAAAGGGAAGTGTTCATTACCTGGAGAAATAGTTAAACGAATTGTGGAATATGAACATAAAATATCCTTGTAGCATGAAAAACAATATGAAAAATTCAAGGAAAAAAACCACTAGACTAATATGAAGTAATGCAGAACATGAAGCAAGCAGAACCAGGAAAGCAATAGTTTATCGTTGTTCAGTCGTGTCCTATTCTCCATGACTCCATTGGGGTTTCTTTTTGGCAAAGACATTGGAATGGTTTGCCATTTTCTTCTCCAGCTCATTTTACAGATGAGGGAACTGAGGTATAGAGTTAAATAACCACATAATTAGCACATGTTCTGAGATCATTTTTAAACTCAGGAAGATGAGTATTCCTAGCTCCAGGCCCGGCACTCTATCCACTGTGGCAGGTAGCTGCTCAAAAAACAATATATACACATGATAAACAACGTAAATGGAAGGACACTTAAAAGTCAAACACTGAAAATCTAATGCCCAATATTGGTCTTTCCCCAGGAGAAAATAAATACACTCCTTTCTGACAACATAAGGAACTATGTGGTTAGAATGAAGTAGAATACAGTCAAACACAACTGCTGACAGTTGGTATACTGTTGGTTACTTTTCTTTGTTTCAAGCAAGGATTCACTGTATGTATGTTCTGGAGGGAAGATAAGATAAACTGAAATGGGGGCAATCCAAAACAAAGAATCAATAAGTTATTATTCATAACAATTCAGCTGTAACACTTTGATCTTAAGGCAAGGGATCTGGTTTATCTCTTTTCTACTGCAAATAGGTTCTTCCCTCAGTTACCAGCCCTTTTCTCCAAATAGCCTACCAAGTCCCTTTTCCTCCTGATACTGTTTTCACAATCCCTGATTATATTCTCATTTGCCTTTGATATCAAACCCAAATCTCTTTCTCAGTTCTGACCCAAGCAAAACACCCCCAACTCTTCCCATATTTATTCACCCCAATCCATAAATCTAGGAGAAAAAAGGCCTTTTTGCCAGACTCAGCCTATTCTAGTAATCTACAAGCCCTTCCTCTCTCTCATAAGGTCTGTCCCTCCAAGCAGGGGTGGAATTAGGGGATCCAAGTTTTAATGAGTGAATTTTGAGCCCAGTTCTAAAGAATCTGATGAAAGTAGACTAAGGTTTTAATGAAGCAATAGATACCCTAAATTACAATAGACTGAACAAGGCTCTGAAACCAATTAAAGATCAGAAAAATAATCCACAAGAATTACTTACTGTCAGTGAAGGGAGTAAAAATATCCAATGAGCAAGCAGCATGTTACAATGAAGACGACCCTAACCTTTTTGTATTGTGCCTTCCCACCCTAGCAGTCTAGCGAAACCCATGGACCCCCTTCCTCAGAAGAATACTTTAAAGTAATTGAAGAAAATGGAAAATTTTATTTATAAATTTGGTGAAAATAAAGCTGTAATTTTTTTCCTATTTTAAGTCTTATCATGGACAACTTAAAATCTATACATGGATACAGTCCATGGATATCAGGCTCAAGAACAAAGAGTAAATAGAGCTGGTTTCAGAACTCTGTGATCCAAGCAATTCTATAGACTTCAAGTTACAGAATAGTTGCTAATTTGCATGACTAGAGAGGATGCCTCCACATCTGAGATCAGTGAGATCACGTGTTAAGATTACCCAAAAAAAGTGTACTAGCACAAGGTGCTGATAATTGCATCATACAATGACAAGCATGTCAGATCATTTGAAGAGTAATAAAACCAGTTCTGGGTACTACATTGTTTGAAGGAATGATGAAAAGTTAATATTCAACCTGGAGTATGACTATGATGGGAGGAATACTCTAAATCACTACAGCTTTCATTAAAGGAAATAGGAATGTTTATCCTAGAAAAAAATAACCTTTACTAGAGGATACAGTAATATTTAAACATATGGAAGCACTGCCATGTGGAGGCAAGATCATACTTGCTTTGCCTGGCCCTCAATTGATAAAAATTTTAAAAATAAAAAAATTAAATTTTAGCTCAAACTAAGAAAAAAAATCTACTAAAAATGAGAGTATTCAATGCCCCACATTAAAAATTAATGGGTTTTCCATCAGATAAAATCTTCACTTAGGCTGAATGATCAATGATTAGACATCCTAGAATGAAAGAACTGGGAAGGAACTAATCAAGAGGATGCCCAAGTAACCTTTTAGCTCTCAATCTATAGTTCCCTGTTTAAAAGACATTGTTTCAAGGATACACCGTACAACCAGCTACATAGTGAAATAGCTAAGTACACAATTGAAACAATACAGTTAACTTCAAAGATACAAGACATTGGTCTCCAGCTAGATGGATAAATTGGAAACCAAAGTCATGATTTAATTTTCCATCAACATCTCCCACAGTACTGAATACACAGTGGGTACTAAATAAAATGTCATACATTTACATGGAAATCAAGGAAATACTCACACTGTCTTGTCATACATAATGTCACATCAGTATTTCCCTCCATCCAGGTGAATCTTTTTCTCATTTTAAAAGCTACCACATTAGATGTAATAGGTGGGTAGATGGTGACTATAACTAACAATGACTTAGTTGCTGGTAGCTGAAACAAAGGCATTGCCTTAAATTTTAACTAAAGATTTACAACTGGACAAATTCTAGTAGTTGAAACGAGCTACAGCTCTCAGACCCCTAAGAACTATACATATCTAAGGTAAATGGGGGGTGGCAGGGAGGGATCTGCCTTTGCTTGTTAAACTTTTCAAATCATTAGAATGAAATTGCTTTAAGTTCCTAAAACCCATCTAAGTTTGATTCTTGTAAATATCTTCATCAAGTTTAATATTAATCACCACCCCCCAATAACAGGATGTTTTTATATACTTGTTTTCCTTAAATAGAAAAACTTATTTCAATTTTAAAAGCTCATACCTATCTTTGAAAGTTCTTTCAAACCACCTTTACCTACATTTTACTGAACAAGATATCTAAACTATTTTAATAAACAATGATTACCGGACTTGAAGGGATTTCTGTAGTGTCACCGCTAATGCTTGGTTCACAGCATATCTCTCTTAAGACACATAGTGCACAGCTTTCATCAAATGTAAGGGACATACTATCTGACTTATGCCGTTTTCTGTCTCTTTCATCAGACAAATCACCCGAATTTTCTTTGTAAGAAAATAAGAAAATTTTTTGTTAATTTATACAATCATTATCTTAAAAAATGCTTCATTTACATTTATATTGAAATTTTTTTCATTAAAAAGAATTAAAGGCATAATAAACTAAAATGTGACACAAATGTTCGAAAAGAAAAAAAAACAGCTCTACTGAAACTTCTCAATTTTTTAAAAAGTCATCTAACATACCATTTATAGAACTATATCTCCATAAGTAATAATTTGTAAAATTCATTCAGACATTTTCTTTCTTAAAATCTTTTAAAATCTGGTTTTGAAAATAAAAAGCTTTAATTTTGAAAAGTCCTTTGTATGTTACATCCAACACAGGTACTGAAATCTATCTTATCTATGGGAAAATAGCAGAGGAAAGCAATACAAGGAGGGAAGGTGACAGAAGAGGCCATATTAAGTGAGGAAGTACACAGAAGCAAAACACTTTTGAGGAAGAACAGGGTGAAAAGAGAATAGAATACACAAGGATAAATACAATTAGCAATAGTAATTGTAAAAACAATTTTGAAGCAAATTTCTCGGATGAATTTCTCATTACTCAAATGATTGGAAACTGGATCAAATAAATAATAAATAGCCATTCTCCAATTGACCAATGATGAAAAGATATGATCTATGCCCAAAGGACTATAATATCATGCATCTCCTTTGACCTATGTATGAAAATTTTTTTTCTCAAGGCAAAGAATTGGAAATTGAAGAGATACCTACCAATTGGAGAATGGCTAAATAAATTATGGTATGTGATTATAACGGAAAATGGTGAACAGAATGCTCTTATTAAAAAAAAAAAACAAAAAACAAAAAACCCGGAAAGTCCTCCATGAACTCAAGCAAAGTGAAATGCACTGTGCACAAAATAATAGCAATGTTGAGAAATGATCAGGTGTGAATGACTCTGCTATTCTCAATAATACAAAGATTCAAGACTGAAATGATGATGAAAAATGCTATCCCTATCCAGAAAAAGAACTGATTATGTCATAATATAGACTGAAGCATTATTTTTTTAAACTTCATTTTTCTTGAAAGTTTTTTATTATCTTCTTTTTTGAGGGGAAAGGGAGGCAAGAAATCTTTTTTCTTTTACAACTTATTTTTGTGGAAACGGTTTACATAATTTCACATGTGCCTCTCCTCAATGGGAGGAGGGTGAAGAGGAAGGGAGAGAAAATGGAACTCAAAAGTTTTTAAAACAAATGAAAAAAATTGTTTTACAGGTAACCGGAGAATAAAAATTGAATACTTTTTTAATTAAAAAATTAAATCCTCTATCTTGACAAATGTGGTATTCTAGAATGATTTTCTTATCAGTGGTTATATGTCAAAAAAAAAAAAAAAAGAAAAGAATAAAAGTTTATTGCAAAATTGGTTTTAGTCATTCAATTTTTAGACAATCTTATTTCTCTGGCAGGATAGATCAAATTAAGTTTTTTTTTTTTTGTTTGTTTGTCCTTGCTGAGGTTAACTGGGGTTAAGTGATTTGCCCAGGTCACACACCTGGGAGGTGTTAAGTATTTGAGGTCACATTAGAACTCAGGTCCTCCTGACTTCAGGGCTGGTGCTCTATTTACTGCCCCACCTAGCTACTCCAAGAGCTACTTTAAAAAAAAAAAAAAAGATTTCATTTCTACTACTTAAAAAAGGGGGAAAAAAAGAAAAACAAGATAGTTGCCAATGGCTGCAATGGCTCATGTGCATAAGATAACCCACTGAAATGTAAAAATGTTAAATCTGTTTATTTTTTACAAAAAAAATTAAGCTTTATTAACAATTAATAAAGCTTAATACCAATATTTTCACTTAAGTTGGGTCACATATCCTGACTAAAAATCTGAGATGTTCTAAGGGAATAGTGGGAGAGACTCCACACAAAAGGACTGAGACTGGTACCCTCATTCCTTTATTTGCTTTCAGAATATTATAACATATTGTAGCCAGGTAAGTGGATTTACAATATTGTCTGGGTTTATCTAGATTAACCCTCACAAAATAGACTAATAGCTTAAAAAAAAGATTCCCAGAAAGAAACTATGGATTGAAGATAGTAATAATGCATGGGCACAAATGAACAAATTGGAAGAGCTGTCATTTTTCTTACTTCTAGCAGTAGTTCTTGATCAATCATATTAGAAGATAAAAATAACCATACAATGAAGTAATTAAATCAGGCAGAAAATCAAACAAAATAATTTGAAGGTACTAAAATTCTTTGAAATATACATTTCTACCCATTATTACTAATGATGTTAATGATTTACCTTCAATTATCAAGATTTCAAAGATAACACAGTATATTCAATTTATTTCAACAAAAATATTACTGTTTTATGTAACATTTAAAAAAATTTTATTGTTTGTTATCATAGTTTAACTTCTATTTTTGTGTTCTTATAATGTATACCATTAATACAATAATTAAGGTAAGCAATTTATATGTCAATGTATCATATTGAGTGTGTGTGCTTAATTTTTTGTATTACTAAGAAGTTAACAGTATACTATGAATATATATAATTTTACACATTTCTAAATTTCTAACCAAAAATATCTTCAATTTTCATTTTCTCAAATAAAGTTACCTAGCAGTGGTTAAAAAACAAAACAAAACAAAAAAACAAACAAAAAAACCCCACAAAGCTATTTTAAAACATTCTGCAGTAAAATTAAAATGCATTAATAGGAAAGAAACTGGACAGAATTTAAATAATTAGCCAGTGTTCAATAAATAAGCATACATCATATATAAAGATATGAAAAGAACTCAAAAGATCCATTAGCCTACCAAACAAAAACTCCTTTCAGCATTGATTATTAAATCAATTACCATCAATGTAAACCTTAATTTCAAGGTAGGAATGAAGTAAAATTTTAAAATTCAGTTAAATATTAATTACTAAATACCTGTTTCATTATGTGTTCTTCTGGATGAGGTAGTTGTAGCATTCAAATTTGGTGGTTTCTCTTCTTGAAATTCTTGCATAAATTCCTAAGTATTCAACACAAAAGTACTAAATACTGAGCTTAAGAATACAATTCAGATACAAGTCATACACTTTGCAATGTAAAAGAATTACTGTAGTAGAATATTAAAGTTTAAAGATCACCTCTTGGTCACTTCCAATTTCAAGGCGACGCCTGGTTCCATTTGTAGATGTGTTTGGGCTAGCCAATTCTAAAGAAAAAAAATATAACCAAGGTGTTTCAAAAAGATAATTTAAACAACAACAGCAAGACAGAGCCTCTAATGCAGTTGAAATCCTTGTTAAATATGCTCTTACTAGGTGACACAAAAATATTACCACAAAAACAAAAATTGTAAATGGCATTTTCCCCCTGAAAATATAAAAATTAAAACCTTTTATTTCTGCCTAAATTTAAGAGGCTAAATGACCATGGGACAATTATTTAGTGTCTTTAAACCTGTTTCTTCCTCTACTGAATGTGGTATATAATTGGACCCTACACCTCACCCATGTTGAAAGGTTAATTGATATAATCCATGACCCATTTTAAGTGTCACTCATCATTACTAACACATAGAGTAAAACAGCCCACTATATTAGCATAATTTTACATATTTTGGTTTTAGGGGGAAAAAAAGACCATTTAGGACACAGTAATTTGAAGATACTAAAATTCTTTAAAGTATGCATTTTCACCCATTATTATTAATGATATTAAGGTTTTCAAAGATAATGAAGTATAATATTAAACCGCTTTTACCAAAAAATTACAATTTTATGTACCATTAAAGACAATTTAGTTATTGCTTTTTATCTGTCATACTTTAACTTCCAGTTTTGTGATCTTATATGTATAACATATTAGTACAATAGTTCATGTCAGCCATTTATACATCAATGCATTATATTGAGGGTGTGTGCTTAATTTTTTGATTTACTAGGAAGTATACAGTGTAGTATGAATATATGTAATTTTACACATTTCTAAATAATTTTATCTTTTAACATTTCTATACAAAGAGATCTTCCATTTTCATTTTCTTAAATGAAGTTACCTCTATCAGTGGTTTAAAAAAAAACCCAACAACTATTTTAAACCATACTGCAATAAAATGAATATGCATTAATAGAAAAGAAATTGGAAAAAATAAAGAATTAATAAGTGTTTAATAAATAAGCATATATCATATAGAGAAGATGACAAGAACTCAAAAGAGTCATCACCTTAACAAAAAATCCTTTCAGCATTATTAAATCAACTACCATCAATGTAAATTTAATTTCAAGGTAGAAATGAAGTAAAAATTTAAAATTAAGTTAAATATTAATTACTAAATACCTGTTTCACTATCTGTTCTTCTGGGTGAGGAAGTTGGTGTAGCATTCAAATTTGGTGGTTTCTCTTCTTGCAATTCTTGCATAGATTCCTAAGTACTCAACACAAAGGTACTAAATGAATACTGAGTTTAAGAATACAGTTCAGATACGATACAAGTCATATACTTTCCAGTATAAAAGAATTACTGCAGTAGAATATTAAAGTTTAAAGATCACCTCTTGATCACTATCACTTTCAATTTGAAGCCAACGCCTGGTTCCATTTGTATATGTATTGGGGCTAGCAAATTCTAAAGAAAAAAAATATATATAACTAAAGTGTTTCGAAAAGATAATTTAAACAAAACAGTAAGACAGAACCACTAATGCAGTTGAAATCCTTGTCAAACATGCTCCTAATAGTTGCAACAAAAATATTTCTTTAAAATGGCATTTTCCCCCTTAAAATGGCAAAATTAAAAATTTATACTTCTGGCTAAGTGTGGGAGGCTGCATGACCGGGGACAATTATTTAGTGTCTTTAAACCCGTTTCTTCCTCAAATGAATGGGGTATACAATTACTCTACACCTCACTAATGTTGAAAGGTTAATTGATATTATCCATGACCCATTTTAAGTTCACTCATTATCATTATTAAAAAAGAAAGATCATACAGCCCACTATATTACCATAATTTGACATTTTTGTTTTAGGAAAAAAAGAACGTTTAGGACATAATAATTTGAAGTTACTAAAATTCTTTAAAGAATGAATTTTCACCCATTATTATTGATGTTAAGGTTTTCAAAGACAATGAAGCAATACCTTTTACCAAAAAATTACTGTTTTATGTACCATTAAAAAATGTAACTTTTCTTTTTATCTGTCATAGTTTAACTTCTATTTTTGTGTTCTCATAATTTATAACATATGTACAGTAGTTCATGTATGCAATTTATACATCAATCTATTATTGAGGGGATGTGCTTAATTTTTTGTTTTACTAAGAAGCAAATAATGTAGTATGAATATATGTAATTTTACACATTTCTAAATAATTTTATCCTTTAACTTTTCTATCCAAAGAGATCTTCAATTTTATTTTCTCAAATGAAGTTACCTATCGGTGGTTTAAAAAAAACTTTTAAAACATATTGCAGTAACATTAAGATTCATTAATATGAAAGAAATTGGAAAATAAATAGTGTTCAATAAATAAGCATACATCGTACAGAGAGATGAAAAGAAAGATCTCAAACGATGCATCAGCCTTACAAACAAAAAATCCTTTCAGCATTGATTATTAAATCAACTACCATCAATGTAAATCTTAATTTCAAGATAGGAATGAAGTAAAATTTTAAAATTAAGATAAATGTTAATTACTATATACCTGTCTCACTATGTATTCTTCTGGGTGAGGTAGTTGGTGTAGCATTCAAATTTGGTAGTTTCTCTTCTTGAAATTCTTGCACAGATTCCTAAGTATTCAACATAAAAGTACTAAATGAATACTAAACTTAAGAATGCAATTCAGATAAAAGTCATACACTTTCCAGTGTAAAAGAATTACTGCAGTAGAATATTAAAGTTTAAAGATCACCTCTTGATCACTATCACTTTCAATTTGAAGCCAACGACTGGTTCCATTTATAGATGTGTTTGGGCTAGCCAATTCTAAAGGAAAAAAATATATAACTAAGGTGTTTTGAAAAGATAATTTAAACATAAACAGCAAGACAGAACTTCTTATGCAGCTGAAATCCTTGTCAAATATGCTCCTATAGGTGGCACAAAAATATTTCTTTAAAATGGCTAAGTTTGGGAGGCTGTATGACCATGGGACAGTTATTGAGTGTCTTTAAACCGGTTTCTTCCTTTACTGAATGGAGTGTATAATTGGACTCTACCTCACCAAGGTTGAAAAGTTAATTGATATTATTCATAATTCATTTTAAGTATCAGTCATTATCATTACTAACACAGAGTAAAATAGCCCACTATATTAGCATATTTGAAATATTTTGTTTTAGAAAAAAAAAGGAACATTTAGGACATGATAATTTGAAGTTAACTAAAATTCTTTAAAGCATGCATTTTTACCCATTATTATTGATGTTAAGGTTTTTCAAAGATAATGAAGCAAAATATTCAATAGCTTTTACCAAAAAATTACTATTACACGTACCATTAAAAAATTTAACTATTGCTCATCTGTCATACTTTAACTTCTATTTTTGTGTTCTTATAATTTATAACATATTAGTACACTAGTTCATGTAAGCAATTTATATATCAATGCATTATATTGAGGGTGTGTGCTTAATTTTGTTTTACTAAGAAGTAAACAGTGTAGTATGAATGTATGTAATTTTACACATTTCTAAATAATTTTATCCTTTAATGTTTCTATCCAGAATTCTTCAATTTTATTTTCTCAAATCAAGTTATCTATGAGTGCTTAAAAGAAACTAGTTTAAACATGCTGCATTAATAGGAAATTGGAAAAAAATTAAATGATTAGTCAGTATTCAATAAATAAGTATATATGATATAAAGAGAAGATGAAAAGAAAGATCTCAAATTATCCATCAGTTTACAAAAAATCCTTTCAGCATTGATTATTAAATCAACTACCATCAATGTAAATTTAATTTCAAGGTAGAAATGAAGTAAAATTTTAAAATTAAGTTAAAATACCTGTTTCACTGTATGTTCTTCTGGGTGAAGCAGTTGGTATAGCATTTAAATTTGGTGGTTTCTCTTCTTGCAATTTTTTCATAGATTCCTAAGTATCCAACAAAAAAGTACTAAATGAATACTAAACTTAAGAATACAATTCAGATACAAGTCATACACTTTCCAGTGTAAAAGAATTACTACAATAGAATATATTAAAGTTTAAATATCACCTCTTGATCACTATCACTTTCAATTTGAAGCCAACGACTGGTTCCATTTATAGATGTGTTTGGGCTAGCCAATTCTAAAGGAAAAAAATATATAACTAAGTTGTTTTGAAAAGATAATTTAAACATAAACAGCAAGACAGAACCTCTTATGCAGCTGAAATCCTTGTCAAATATGCTCCTAATAGGTGGCACAAAAATACTTCTTTTAAAATGGAATTTTCCCCCTTTAAAATGTCAAAATTAAAAATTTATACTTCTGGCTAACTAATCATGGGACAGTTAGTGTCTTTAAACCTCTACTAAACAGGGTATATAATTGTACCCTACACCTCACCAATGTTGAATGGTTAATTGATTATTATCCATGATTCATTTTAACACATAGAGATCAAACAGACCACTATATAAGCATAATTTTACATATTTTTGTTCTAGGGGGAAAAAAAGAACATTTAGGACATAATAATTTGAAGCTACTAAAATTCTCTAAAATATGCATTTCTACTTATTATTACTAATGATGTTAATTATTTACCTTAAATTATCAAGATTTTCAAAGATAATACAGTACATCCAATCACTTTCAACAAAAATATTACCATTTTATGTAACATTTTAAAAATGTTAACTATTGTTTGGTAACTATCTAACAACTTCTATTTTTTGTTTTTATAATGTGTAACATATTAGTATAATAGTTCAGGTAAGCAATTTATGTCAGTGTATCATATTGAGGGTGTGTGCTTAATTTTTGTTTTACTAAGACATAAACAGTGTAATACGGATATGTGTAATTTTACACATTTCTAAATAATTTTATCCATTAATGTTTCTATACAAAGAGATCTTCCGTTTTCATTTTCTCAAATAAAATTATCTATCAGTGGTTAAAAAAAACAAAACTATTTTAAAACATATTGCAATAAAATTAAAATGCATTAACAGGAAAGAAATTGAAAAAAAAAATTTAAATAAGCATGTCATAGAGAGAAGATAACAAGAACTCAAAAGATCAATCAGCCTAACAAACAAAAACTCCTTTCAGCATTGATTATTAAATCATCTACCATCAATGTAAATCTTAATTTTAAGGTAGGAATGAAGTAAAATTTTTAAATTAAGTTAAATATTAATTACTATATACCTGTTTCACTATGTGTTCTTCCTGGTGAGGTAGCATTCAAATTTGATGGTTTCTCTTCTTGCAATTCTTGCACAAATTCCTAAGTGCTCAACAGAAAGGTACTAAATAAATACTAGGCTTAAAAATACAATTCAGATACAAGTCATACACTTTCCAGTATAAAAGAATTATTGAAGTAGAATATTAAAGTTTAAAGATCACCTCTTGATCACTATCACTTTCAATTTGAAGCCAACGACTGGTTCCATTTGTAGATATGTTTGGGCTAGCAAATTCTAAAGAAAAAAAATATATATTGTTCTGTAAGAAATGACCAGCAGGATGAATACAGAGAGGCTTAGAGAGACTTACATGGACTGATGCCAAGTGAAATGAGCACCAGGAGATCATTATACACTTCAACAACAATACTGTATGAGGATGTATTCTGATGGAAGTGGATATCTTCAATAAAGAGAAGATCTAATTCAGTTCCAATTGATCAATGATGGACAGAATCAGCTACATCCAGAGAAGGAACACTGGGAAATGAATGTAAACTGCATTTCTGCTTTTCTTCCCAAGTTATTTTTACCTTCTGAATCCAATTCTTCCTGTGCAACAGGAAATTCAGTTCTGCACACATATATTGTATCTAGAATACACTATAACATATTTAGCATGTATAAGACTGCCTGCCATCTAGGGGAAGGGGTGGAAGGAAGGAAAGGAAAATTCAGAACAAAAGTGAATGCAAGGGACAATGGTGTAAAAAATTACCAGGCATATGTACTGTTAAAAAAAAGTTATAATTATAAAATAAATTTTTTAAATATTAAAAAAAGAAAAGAAAAATATATAACTAAGGTGTTTCAAAAAGATAATTTAAACAAAAACAGCAAGACAGAACCACTGCCATTGAAATCCTTGTCAAATATGCTCCTAATAGGTAGCACAAAAATATTTTTTAAAATGGCATTTTCCCTTTTAAAATGTCAAAATTAAAAATTTATGCTTCCAGGTAAATTTAAGAGGCCAAATGGCCACGGGACAGTTAGTGTCTTTAAACCTGTTTCTTCCTCTACTAAACAGGAAATATACTTGTACCCAACACCTCACCAATGTTGAATGGTTAATTGATATTATACATGATGCATTTTAACACAAAGAGGTCAAACAGACCACTATATTAGCATAATTTTACATATTTTTGTTTTGGGGGGAAAAAAGAACATTTAGGTCATAATTATTTGAAGGCACTAAAATTCTTTAAAATACGCAATTCTACCCATTATCACTAATGATGTTAATGATTTATCTTAAATTGTCAAGATTTTCAAAGATAATACAGTATATTCAATCGCTTTCAATAAAAATACTACAATTTTATGTAGTATTTAAAAAAAAAAACTATTGTTTGTTATCTACCATACTTTCTAACTTTTTTTATTTTTTGTTCTTATAATGTGTAACATATTAGTATAACAGTTCATGTAAGCAATTTACCTGTCAATGTATCATATTGAGGGTGTGTGCTTAATTTTTGTTTTACTAAGACATAGTGTAATACGGATAAGTGTAATTTTACACATTTCTAAATAATTTTATCCATTAATATTTCTATCCAAAGAGATCTTCCATTTTCATTTTCTCAAATGAAATTACCTATCAGTGGTTTAAAAAAAAACTATATTAAAAGACACTGCAGTAAAATTAAAATGCATTAATAAGAAAGAAATTGGACAGAATTTAATTAGCCAGTGTTCAATAAGTAAGCATATATCATATAAAGAGAATATGAAAAGACTCAAAAGATCAATCAGCCTAACAAACAAAAACTCCGTTCAAGCATTGATTATTAAATCAACTACTATCAATGTAAATCTTAATTTCAAGGTAGAAATGAAGTGAAATTTTTAAATTAAGTTAAATATTAATTACTATATATACCTATTTCACTATATATTCTTCTGGGTGAGGTAGTTGGTGTAGCATTCAAATTTGGTGGTTTCTCTTCTTGCATAGATTCCTAAGTGTTCAACATAAAGGTACTAAATAAATATTAAGCTTAAGAATACAATTCAAATAAAAAAAAACAATAACAACAACAACAACAACAAAAAAAAAAAAAAAAAACACTTTCCAGTGTAAAAGGATTACTGCAATAGAATATTGAAGTAAAGATCACCTCTTGATCACTTCCAATTTCAAGCCAATGCCTGGTTTCATTTGTAGATGTATTTGGGCTAGCAAATTCTAAAGAAAAAAAAATACAACTAAGGTGTTTCGAAAAGATAATTTAAATAAAAACAGCAAGACAGAACCTCTTATGCAGTTGAAATCCTTGTTAAATATGCTAATAAGTGGCACAAAAATATTTCTTTAAAATGGCATTTCCCCCTCCCCCCCTGAGGCTGGGGTTAAGTGACTTGCTCAGGGTCACACAGCTAGGAAATGTTAAGTGTCTGAGACCAGAGTTGAACTCCGGTCCTCCTGAATTCAAGGCTGGTGCTCTATCCACTGCGCCACCTAGCTGCCCCTTAAATTGTCAAAATTAAAAATTTATACTTCTGGCTAAGTCTGGGAGCTGTATAACCATGGGACAGTTATTTAGCATCTTTAAATCTGTATCTTCCTCTACTGAATGGGGTATATTACTGTACCCTACACTTAACCAATGTTGAAAAGTTAATTGAGATTAAATGTGCCATATTTAAGTGTCACTTATCATTATTAACACATAAGAGTGAAACAACCCACTATGTTAGCATAATTTTACATATTTTTGTTTTAGGGGGAAAAAAGAACATTTTGGATAGAAAATAAAGCTCTGATTGACATAGTATTTAAGATCTTTCATAAGCACAAGCATTACATAAAGATGTCAATTACTATTATCATCTCTGCATTTGCAGAGCTTGTTAATTTTAATTTAACTTGATATATGTCTTCTCTTGCATCCATGTCTTGAGATGACCTAGGAAAGGGGCTTTGGCTTCTTCTGGCGAGAGATTTCAGAGAGAAGTAAGGGAGCAAGTATGAGACAGACATTCAAGCTTAGTGATTGCTAATTTCAAGTCAGTGCTAAAACCAATCTGACCTCCAAAAGTATTCTTACCATAAGTGGAGCTGGCTAGACAAGGGAAATCGGGACTCATCAAGACTATGCTGAAACAGAACCACATACTGGGGACTGAGAAGCAAGCTGTAATTTACCCAGATACAGTGATCCATGTGGTATTCTGTTAGTTTCCAAAACATAAAAACACTTATTCAAGGGTCCTACTAGGACGACTAATTAAAAAGTAATGCACTACTTACCAGGACATGAAATCAACTTATCAGTGTTTCATCTACAAACTGAGGACTTCTAAATTACCCAACTTGCAAAATACATTAATAATTTCCAACTTAATTAAGTTAATTTATACAGATGAGGAACATGAAAATTCATATATTATAAAAATAAATTAAAACATATCAAATGTTATATAAATATTAGTTTCTGTGTTGTTTCATTAAATTATTCCATATTATTAAAATTACAATTCCACATAATGCACTACCTAATGAAAACTAATTAAGAAGTGATGGAGAGTAAACAACAACAAAAAAACCATTTTGGAATTCTTTCAAAATCAACTTACCCTGTTGATTCACTGCTATCAAGTTTCTAGATATCATGGCATATAGTTTCCTTGGAGGGGAATTGGATGGGGGAAAAAAAGTACATCTGTAATGGAAAGTCTGCATAATGACTGAATTCAAATGAATACAATCAAACATTTTAAAACAATTATGCTACCAAGAGAACATTGGACACAATAACAGCAAGATTATGTGATGATCAATTATAACAGACTTAGCTCTTAGCAATACATTGATTCAAGACAATTTCAATAGATTTGGGAGGGAAAATACCACCTGCATTGAAAGAGAAAACTAGAGAGACTGGATGAAGATGGAAGGAAACATACTATTTTCAATTTTTTTTTGCTTTTTCTTTTGCTTGATTTTATTTCTTTCACAACATCACTAATATGGAATTATATTTAAAATTACTGCACATTTATAACTTTTATCAGATTGCTTGCTGTCTTGGGAAGGAGGAAGGTAAGGGAAGAAAGAAGAAAAAAAATAGGAACTCAAAATCTTACCAAAAAAAAAAAAAAAAAAAAAAAAATCAATGTTGAAAGCTACATGTAATTCGAAAAATAAAATAATATTGAGGAGGAAAAAGAGGTTTTGCTATTAAACAAGTTTCAAACTGAATTGAAATATTAGGGCCAATCTAGCATACTACCAATGGGATTCAAACTATCTAAAGAATTGACCTATCTTAATTAGTATTAAAGTAAGCTAATAAAGAAGACTATTTTTAGTCTCAGGATTTAGAAAACTATACCCTTCTTAGCAGTTTCTTCTGAATTTGTTAAAACAGGAAAAATGTTTCGATCTTTTGACTTAAAAAAATTCAATTTTGTTTTTACTTTAATATTAACCTTAAGCTAATCATTTGATGCTCTTTTTCTATTAGTTTAACATCTACAAAATATTCACTTAAGTAACCAGACATATGTAAAATATATTTGGAGACTACCATGTATGTCATTATATTATTTCTAATTTTCAAAAAAGAGAAGTTAAAAATCACCATAATTTGCCTGTTAGTATTTCAATAAAATTGGAGAATGGGAAAATGGAAGTAAACAATATACAAAACATCCATTAAAAATCATTTAAAAACTAAAACGATACACAACAGAAGCTATGCTAAAAACTATTACTTAACAAATTAATGTCACGTATAAGCAAAATTATCAATCCCAATTGTCAAGAAAATACTTGGTCTCTAGATTCCATTTAAATATCAAAACAAGAGTTTCATAGCAGCATATCAAAAAGGGAAATAGGTATTTTCAAAGTAGCTAGGATGTAGGCTCTTTATAGCAGTAGTGATTAGTAACCTCTAATGGTTCAGTAAGGATATAGTAAGGCAAAGTTGAAGAATCATATTTCAGAATTTTTCATAAAATACCAAGTTTCTAATTAAGACTATCTCATGACGCTTAGCAAGATATATAATTATAAAACCTTTTCACTACACAAAGATGACCTTATAGGTTAAATTTAAAAAACCTAGTCATAGCTAGATTTTTAAATGGAATGAATCAACAGAAGCAGCCTACCTAGGTTCCTTCACAGAGAAGCTTGGTACCCCAAATAGAGCTCCAAGAAGATCATCTGAACAATAAACAATGTGCTGTTGCTTTCGGTCATATAATTGTTTTGACATAATATACTGGCCAAGATAGACTAAAACCTGAAATAGAAATGAAATTTATAAATACTGAGAAATCAATATTATTATTTAAAATACATAAATATATATATGGAAGGAGGGAGGGAAGGAAGAAAGGAGAGAAAGTAGGAGTGAGCCTGCCAGAGAGTACAAGATTATGTATTAAAAGAGTACTAATGGATGTAGCCTACCCACTAGGATATTCTCAGGGGTAGGTGTGGAGAAGTGGGAGAAAATAGAGCAGTTCTCTAATCCAAGTCAAAGACAAAAGGAATCCCCAAAATAACACACCCCCCACAAAAGCAGTCATTCAGCCTATGCTTGAAGACCTCCACCAAAACATAGTCTGCCACCTCTGGAGCCAGCCCACTCCAGCCTGGCCCAGCTTTAGAAACTTTTTCTTAAAGCTTAAATCCCTTTTTGCAATTTCCACCCTTGTCCCTAGTTCTGCCCTGTGTAGTCCAAGGAAACAAGTCAGTGCCCTTTCCATTATTACAGGGCTTGGACCTCACTATTATGTCTCCCAAGTGGTCTCTTCTCCTTGCTAAACATACCCCATTCTTTTCACTGAACCATCAGTCCTGAACTCAAAATTCTCTGCATGCTCTCCAGCTTATCACACTATCCTTAATATATTACTACTAACTACTAAATAAAATTCATTAAGTGGGTCTGCCCTTTTCCAGAATAGTTTCAGAGGGCTGATGAATCTCCTATATTCTCAGTGATACCGCCATCAAAAGTGATTAAATTGCAAGGGCTTTCTAACTACTCTGATTTTGCATCTTTTTCCTAGTTTCTGTTCATTGCAGTCATAAAGCTCAAGAGCCTGTGAGCGCATTACCATGAGACAAACCATCTGCTCATTAATAATACAAAACCTCCCAGGGGAGTTCATTGAAAGAGCAAGTTAAATGTTATTTACACTCAAGGATATTTGTTTTCACAAATACCAAAGTTAAACTAAGAACTTGACTAAGTACTTACTGTCTCCTCTCATTTTAGTTACCATAGGACTCCTTTAAATCCTTAAATAAGTGTGCGTTCTGTTCTCTCCCTCTCTCATCACAACCCTGAATAAACACCTGAAGATCTAAGAGTCTCACACTAGACCAACCACATGTCACTGCTATATATGTATTAGTAGATTAATCCCATCTCTTCCCTTGTGTTTTTTACTTTCAACTTCTGAAACCTCCTCCTCTTATGGAATCTCCCCCCTGTTCTCCTATCCTGTGATGGTTCTCCTGCCAGTCTAATAATGTCAATTTCCTCATCCACTAATGAAATGAAAGCCCCAAGTTCTATCTTCTTTTTCCCTCTTTCTAACCTTTCCCAGTCACTCATAATCTTCCATGGGTTCAATTATTATCTTTATGCAGATAATTACAAAATCCATATTATCAAAAATCATCTCTTGGGTTCCAGTACATTTCCGATGAATGACATCCAAATGTTCAAAAGAACCAAAAGAACTTTTCTCTTGAATGTGCCCTTTTTCCAAACATCTTCTCTTTCTGCTGAGCACCATCCTTCTTTTCAGTCACCCAGGTGCACAAACTCAAGACATCCTCGATTCTCATCCCTCTCCAATTCCACACTATTGTCAAGTTTTCTCAACTCTATTTTCATAATGTCTCCTACATCCACCCCCTTCTTTCAGATTCACCTATGCACCACCTTACTGTAGGCACTTATCACCTACTGCCTGCATTATTCCAATAATTTCCTAACTGGATTTTTTATTCCAATCTCCCCCCTTTCCAATCCATCCTCCATAAGGCTGCCAAAGTTTTCCTAATGGAAGTCATCATATTATTTCAGTATTATTTGCTCTAGGGTAAAAAACTCCTCAGAACATGGAATGTAAAATCCTTTCTAACTTCTGCTTCCCCTTCCAAACATCTCAAACATCCTTTCATTCATGTATTCTCTCTTCCACCCCACCTGGCCCAATTCTGGTTCTCTAAGCTTAGCTAAAGCTCAGGAACCTTAGATTCCTTCCAGACACAAGTCTTAGTGCCATCTCCTTCTGAAAGTCTCAACATTTTTCCTAATCCCTTTTGCAAGTAGCTAATTAAACGCTGTTTTTTTCCCCAATCTCCCAAGAGAAAGCATGCTCTTCAACACCAAAACTATTTTCATTGTCTCTGAAACTATGAACCTTTGCATGTTCTAGGCACTTAACAAATGTACAATGAATTGAAATCTAAAATTTGTTTGGAGGCAGAATATGAAATGGGAAAAAAAAGCAAAACCGGAATTATTGGTCTTAAACAAAATAACATAATGAAATTTAAAGAAGCATGTAAGCTAGAAACACACACTACTTTAAGAATTCCTGTTGGGGAAGGTGAAAATGATAAAAATCTTAGAAGATAATCTTCCTCTTTCCTCTTCCTGATGAACAACTAAGTGACCCATCTCTTCTGATAGATCACACTCAAAGGAAAGAAGCCCTCTAACTCCTACTTACCTAACTATTGATCACTGAATCAAGGCAAAGCTGAAACCCACAATAGGTATTGAGTAAAACCAAAGACTTGTGCTAACAAGTCTCCTTCCTTCTCTTCTACCCATCACAATTCCAACGGAATGAAAAGATCTTTTTACAGAAAATTGTAATTACCCCAGAGAAGGGGAGTAGTATAATGATCATAGCAGTATAAAATTACTTTTAAAATAACATCATGAGAATAAAATTTATATCTTAGGAAAAGGAAAATGTAATTCTACAGCAGAAAATTTGAGACCACAACTTTGGATGTGATACCACTGTAAATAGAAGAATAATCCACGAGTTAAAATGCAGTTCATATTCTACAAAGTGTCCACAGGTCAAGCAGCTCAATGTACTCAAGGTACAAACATTATCTTTCCTATTATGTCTTCCCCGAGTCTTCTACTCGAAACCTGATACTATTTTCCACTGAGTAGTAAAAGCAGTGTAATAAAATGTTACACATTTATAAAAAGAGTCAAATTCCTTCCATTATTTTATCTCCCTAGCTCCTGAAAAAATTCCTCCACAATGCAACTCTTTCACCATTACTGTACGCTACATTAGGCTGAACAAAAGAAATTTAGTTGTATTTCATCTCAAAATACAATCTACCTCCTTTATAATGTCTGAATATAACTTACCTCTTTCATTGTAAATGTATCTTTCTGTGCACCAGCAAACTTCAACAACTTCAAGAACAATGGTTTTGGTCGAACCTAGAAAATAAAAACATATCTATAACACTTACAAAATCTTTCTACAACCAAGAGTTTCTTAATACTTAATAACATATAATAATCACAATAAATGAAACTATAAAGTATGGTATGGTAGTACTGGATTTGGAGGCCTAAGACTGGAATTCAAAACTTTGCTCGGCAACTTCTGGAGCCTCAGCTTCTTCATTTTTAAAAATGAGGGAGTAAGACCAGATGACCTTCATAAATTCCCTATTAGTTCCTATTCTCTAACCAGACACCTCATGTATTCTCATGGAAGTCTTATAATCCCAGTATCTAAAATTTTAGAGATGAGGAAAATGAGGTCCAGAGAAGTGAAGCATTCTGCCTTCATGGTTATGAGATGAGCTGAAAACAGAATTCAAACTAGAACCTACTTCTTCTCTCCTCAGCCAAAGCTCTTTTCTGCCTCACTGCTTTTTTTTAGGGCCAGAGTCTTTGCTTACAAAGAACAAAACTTGAAGAGTTACAGGACTTCAGCTCAAATACCTGCTCCCTAAGTTACTACTGTTTAACCAAGGGCGTGACATATACTACTTACTGTGGGTCTCAGCTTCTTCATCTACAAAATGAAAAGGTTGGATTATAGATAGGGACCTGAGATCCTTTGCAGCTTCAGAGATATTTGACTATAAACTACTAAATAAATGTGTGACAAACTCCTACCTCTTGCAAGTAAAAAATTTAGGAAAGGGGAGAGGGAGGCCTGGGATTTATCTTAACCCAATATAATAACTTCTAAAACTCTAATGTTTTTCTTTAAGATGTGAAATGACTTTTTCAGGATCCTATTTTCTTAGTTTATGAATTTCTACTAGACAGTAAATTACAAGGACTGAAGCCTTCTCTTTTATATTTAGTATCCCCAGAGCATTAGACTAGATTCTTGCAAATGATAGGTATTCAAAGTTTGCTTTAAAAACAAAAACAAAAAAACTTCAGAATGCATTAGAAAGTACTTCTAGTTTAAAAAAAAAAAACAACTTTTTTTTTTTGTAGTTTTTACCACCCCACCGGGATCATAATTAGGGTACACTGTTCTGGTTTTTTTCCATTCAACTGGTTACAATTAGACTGTTTAACTTGTGGAGCTATGAGATCACAGCTCGAGATCAAACCAAACCCTGTGCTTATGGAAATATCAAGTTCATATTCAAATGCCAAACAAATGTTAATTTAAAAAAACTTTAAAGCATTAAAAAGATAATAAATGTAAACAAAAACTTCTATGAAGTTATCTACAATCCTTTTTTAAAACAGAAAATAATAGAATCAATCAATGCCTGATCACAAACCTCAGAAATTTTTATCAACTTTTTTTTGCCAGTCAGACAGCGAGTGTCTACTGTGAGGCAGGCAATATACCAGTTAAAGGACTGACTCCTTAAGAAAGAAGGAAAAAAAGGCTTCTGGAGTTTAAAATGTAACAAACACCGTAGACTTAAAAAGAAAAATTGCTCCCAAGATTCTTTAATTTTACGCTATACATGATATAAAATACAAAGTACATCTCAACACGAGTCACTTTAACCTAAAGATTTTAAGACTTCTCAAAACAAGCGAAAAGTGGTGGAGAAACATGAAGACTTAAGGCACAAATCTAAAGTATACATTTCAATCTCTTGGCTCGTTTGATGGGGGAAAGAGGGAAAAATCCCTTACTGTTAATGCTGTTATCAGCAATAGGATTGAACAACCGGAATGAAGATTCTGATTTTTACTGCCCGGAGTTGTTTGAGGGGGACAATTTTGTCAAAGTCTACCTGAATTAATCTATTTAGAAGAGAAAAAGCAAATGCTGCTGGCTTTTTATTTTATCTTCTTTACTTTTCGTTGAAAGCCCCACGCACAAAAGGACCGAGGGAAGCGGAAGACTTGGGACGCGAATACTAACCAGAGCCTCTTCTTCCGAAGCTGCAATCTGCGAGGTGCTTAAGGTACCCTCTGGGTCTGCAGACATCCTGGTATCGCACAGGGGCCTAAAATCGGAAAAAGAAAACCACAAAGGACACAAAGATAAGAAAACCTCAATCGTTTCCCGAAAGAAACAAAAGAAGACGGCGACCAAGGCCACAGATGAACGGAGGAGTAAAACGAGCCCGGAAAAGCGCAGAACGGAGAAAGGCGGCCCGCGGGCTTGCTGGGAACGAAAAGCTCCTCACCTGGATGGCTGAACCAGAAAGGATCCACTAAGTTTCTCCAGAGAACCTGAACTCAGCCAAGGCTCCGAACCAGTGTTAAGAACGCCCCTTCCCGCTTTTGTTCTGCGGCCGCTTCCTCACACCTGCAAAGTGTTTGCCCAAACACTGGAAGCCCAATCGCCGCACAGAACGCGACCCAAGCCACGCCCCTCATTGTCCGCATCCCGTCCTAGCTTTAGGCTAAGTAGCCCGAGCCCATTCCCCTCATTGGACGTATCCGGTAGTAGCTTTAGATTAAGTAGCCCGAGCTCCTTCCCCTCGAAGTCCGCGTATCCGGTATTAGCTTTAGGTTAAGTAGCCCGAGCCCATGCCCCTCCATTGTACGTATCCGGTAGTAGCTTTAGGTTAAGAAGCCCAAGCCCATTCCCCTCATTGTATGTATCCTGCACTTGCTTTAGGTTAAGTAGCCCGAGCACCTCCCCCCATTGTGTGCCTCCAGTTATTACTCTAAACTGTGGGGAATCTTTCTGCTGCCCGGAGCCCGAACTTTCTTTTTCGCTTCCGTGTGTCCCGCGCGCTTTGCTACACAAACGCCATTCTGCGGTCACTCGGGACCGAATGATGCGGACAATAGTCCCTCCCGTCGGCGGGCCTGGTTACTAAACTCTCCAGCCTAAATTTAAACTACTCTCTCCTCCAAACACTTAACACGCCTTAGCTGTGTGACCCTGGGCAAGTCACTTAACCCCAATTGCCTCAGGGGAAAAAAAAACCCTACTCTCTCCTCGCCTCAGTTTCCCGGGCATTACCGGATGAGGACGGGAGGTGCTCTCTTGGATCTCAAAGGAGACCGCAGCCCCTAAAAACCCCAAAAGCCGGCAAGTAACGGCGTTACTCCGGCTCCAGTGTCAATGCCCGAAGCTGGCGCACAAGTCGGGACTTAGAAACCCGGGACGGCCGCCTCCTGACGTGTCTAAATACCACCAAGCAGAAAGGAAAAAGCGGATTCCACGGGCGGGCCGGGGCGGGCCCACAGACCCGGGCTCTGGTTTGGGCTTCCTGGAGAACCGGCACCTGTTCGCGCTCCGAGAGAGCCCGTCTGCTCACCGACCCCGCCTTCCGGTTACCTTTATCCCGGATGCGGAGTCCCCCTCCCAGTCCCGGATACGGAGCCACCCCCTCCCAATCCCGTCCGGTTCTTCCTTTCCCTTCCTGCCGGTGGCTTCAAAGTCGTCCCTTCGCCCCCACCCTCACACCTCGAATTCGGCGCCAAGCGCCAGAAAAGAGTAGCCATTGACTGGGCGCCCCTCGACCCTTCCCCCAAGCAGAGCGAGGCTTTGGGTCTACTTGATTTGAGTGACGGTCCCCCGGCCGCAGACTCGCCTCCAGCTCTGGAGCTGAAAGGAGCTTCTGGTCGCGCCCGCTCCCCCGGGGCCCTACTAGCCTTCGGATGAGGATTTCGGGCGCCACGGCCGCTTGGCGGACACTAGGAGGGCTTTGGGAGGAGGGGAAGAAGCACCTCGGCGGCGTCTACGCTCCTAATAAAGTCCCTAGTGGGCCCAAGCTGGAAGGGGCACAGGTCTCCCCGAGCGCTGCTGAGCGTCGGCAGAGAGCGCGCGCCCCTCTCCCTCCAACCGGATGCGCCGGAAGCCGCGAGCTACGCGCGGGAAACCGCGTGCATGTCGCACGCGCACGCCCTTCACTCTCCCCGCCCCGCCCGAATCCGCAGCTACGTTTCTCCGAAGCTGCGGCCCATCCGGGGCTCGGCGCGCCCCCAGAAGGGGGCACGCGCCTGCAGAGCGGCGGTGACGGCTGGAATCCCGGAGAACGTCGTTATTTGGATTTATGCGCCGCTCCTTCTAAGTAGGGAGGGAGAGCAACGAACTTCCCAGCCTTGTTAAGAATAATTAAAAAAATAAAAATACTCTGAGTAAGCGCGATTAAAAACAAAGGCAGAGACCAAGCTGAAGTTAAGCGAGAGCGTCCACAGCGGAGGGACGGAAGCGAGTTTGTTTGGTTTTAAAAGGAGAATGAGGGGTCAGCGAGCGAACACACTGTCAGCTTTTTTTCCCTTCTGTGGGAGGCAGCCTCACTGTCAGCAAAGAGGGACTGGCATCTCGCTTTCTCAGTGATATGTACTCAGCGCTTTAAGGCTTGTCAGGCGCTTTACAGACACTTTTCCGGGCTCTCGTCCCGTCTCAAATTCGCGCCCATTTGCTCATCTGCCTAGTTGAAGAGAGTTAAATCCATGGGAGTTCCTAGAACATTTGCAGCAAATAATCCTTTGTAACACGTTTTTTTTTTTGTTTTTTTGTTTTTTTTTTTTGATGATTTGTAACAGTTTACTTCCCCCCTCCATTTTATTTTTTCTGATTACATGTTCAAATAGTTTTCAACATTAACTTTTGTAAGACTGTTCCAGATTTTTTCCCCTCTTCCTTTTCCCAAGATAGTAAAGACTTGATATGTTATACATATATATAGCCTTTTAAACATATTTCCACATTATTCATAGTGTGAAAAAAGGGAAAAATCAGCAGAGAAAAAAAAATGAAATAATATGCTTCAATTTGCATTCAGCCTTTATAGCTCTCTCTGAATACAGACAGCATTTTCCATCCCAAGTCTACGGAATGATCTTGGATCACAGTATTGCTGACAAGAGCTGAGGATGGCTGATCATCCCATAATCCTCCGTTACTGTGCACAATGCTCTCCTGATCCTGCTCACTTATCTCAACATCAGATCATGTTTAAGTCCAGGTTTTCTGAAATCGGCCTGAAAAACTAAAAGCTTTATGTTACATCCTTCTTTTACTCATATACTGTATGTCCAGAGGAAGAAGACTATGAAACAATAACAAAGCTATGAAACAATAACAAATCTGATAACAATGCAGTGCTTAAAAAGATCTTGGGGGCAGTTAGGCGGTGCAGTGGATAGAGCACCAGCCCTGAAGTCAGGAGGATGTGAGTTAAAATTTGACCTCAGGCACTTACCACTTCCTAGCTGTACGACCCTGGGCAAGTTTCTTAACCCCAATTGCCTCAGGAAAAAAAAAAGAAAGAAAGAAAAAGAAAGAAAGAGAAAGAAAGAAAGAAAGAAAGAAAGAAAGAAAGAAAGAAAGAAAGAAAGAAAGAAAGAAAGAAAGAAAGAAAGAAAGAAAGAAAGAAAGAAAGAAAGAAAGAAAGAAAGAAAGAAAGAAAGAAAGGAAGGAAGAAAGAGAAAAGGAAGGAAGGAAGAAAGAAAAGGAAGGAAGGAAGAAAGAAAGAAAGAAAAAGAAAGAAAGAAAGAAAGAAAGAGAAAGGAAGGAAGAAAGGAAGGAAGGAAGAAAGAAAGAGAGAGAGAGAGAGAAAGAGAGAAAGAAAGAAAGAAAGAAAGAAAGAAAGAAAGAAAGAAAGAAAGAAAGAAAGAAAGAAAGAAAGAAAGAAAGAAAGAAAGAAAGGAAGAAAGGAAGAAAGAAAGAAAGAAACCATTGATATTCTTTCATTACAAGAATCAAAACCCAGACAGTCCTCCTGGCACCATAAAATTAATCGTGACCAGGGCTCCTACCATGAGTCTAGTGATATGTGAGGCAGACATAGTTTGTGGTATTTATACTTAATTTACCTTAGGCGGAATCAGTCAGAATTTGTTGGCATAATTTTCAAGAACCTGTCTTAGCTCTATTCCTCCAGAAGGATAGTCACAGAGGAAGATCCCATGGTCTTCAGTGGAGGAAACTCTATGTTATGCTATAAAAAGCATTCACTTTCAGCACATTATCAAATTGACCTATGATAGAGATAAATACAATAACTATTTTGGGGATTATTTAAGTAGGACCTCAAGGTCTGAAGTCTCCAAGGTAAAAAAAAAAAGATTATAAAAGCAGCAAAAAAGCTATATGTACACTTCATCGAAGATGTTGCTAATATTATCCAGCTCACTAAAAACAAAAACAAAAACAAACCCTTGATTTGGCCTTTGGCTACCTCATCTCACATAATAGCTATCAACCAAATTAAGATCCAAAAATTCTGGAACACAATTGGAATTATGTATTATTTATTCACATCCTTTTTAGTCACTTCCAAAATTTCACCTTAGTGATTTTCCCTCTCTGATTATTTTTGTATATTTTTGTTTGCATGTTGTCTCCCTCATGAGAATGTAAGTTCCTTGAAGACAGACTGTCTTTTGCCTTTTTTGTATCCCCAGCACTTGTCACAGTGCCAGATACAGAGATGCTTTAATAAATGTTGATTGATTGAACGATGGGAACCATTGGAGCTTGTGTAGACATTCTTTAGCTGTTTCGTTCACTGCACAGCCCCTCTATCTTTTCTTGTGATCTCACAATTTTTCCCCTGGACAAGTCATACCCACTGGACAGGGTGCTCTTCTGGGCTCCTGAGGCCTAATCTCCTCCACAGCCTAACATCTATCTGGATTCTCTGTATCTGCTCTTTACTGAGTGCAGCATTTCCTAAATTGGTTTTATCTAAGATGCCATTGCTAGTGAGGGAAGAAGAAAATACTCTTGTGTGCTTTAAGAGAGGTTCTAGGGGAAAGGTGAAGAATGATTCCTCTCAAGAGTTGGGTTCTTATTCTGTAGCTAAGAAGGCTGACCCAGTTCTCAGAGCTTGCTTGTGCTTTCCAAGAACATCATAGGTAATTCTGCTCTTTCAACTGTCCCATTACAAATTTTAGGTATACATAATTTCATCAGGCTAACAGACAAACTTCACAACTACAAACTGTATGTACACTTCATCTAAGATATTGATAATGTTATTCAGTTCACTAAAAACAAAAACAAAAAACAAAAACAAAAACAAAAAAAACCCCTTGATTTGGCCTTTGGCTACCTCATCTCACACAATGGGCAGCTATCAACCAAACTAAGATCCCAAAAATTCTGCAACACAATTGGAATTATGTATTATTTATTCACATCCTTTTTAGTCGCTTCCAAAGTTTTACCTTAGAGTTTTTCCCTCTATCATTATTTTTGTCTATATTTGTCCCAAATCTTAAACACACAGTAATAGATGATCCAGTCAGGGTTTCCCAGTCATTCGTCAACCACTCCCAAATTCCCATCTCTGTCCATCAGAGTTCCCAGTGGGTTGATCCAGTCCCAGAAGATCATAATTGATAACAGTAAGAAATCTGTCCCGGTAAGTTCGCATCTTTCATGGCCAAATAGATAAGAGTTGAACATTACTCAAATCATTTTGCTTTAAAATACCCAATACATAGAAACAATTCCAAATTGCATATTGTCCAGAACAGAAACATTTTCAAAAGGACCAAGAAAAAACTATTATTTAAATGACCCTCAGGATGACCCAATACAATCAATCCGACTTATACAGAATATCCAAATACCACATAAAAGAAGGCAAAAAGTTCTTGAAAATATTAAACTTTTAGAAATAGCCCTAGCAAATTATGGATCACACTTATAACCATGTTCCTTAACCAAGGAAACCATTATGTAGCTAAAGAAACAGATATTCAGTCAATTAACCTAAAATTAACCTGGGCCTGTCCTTTACAGTCACAGTTTGCTCTTTTCAGTGAGGGCCAAGAGGTTGCAACTTGATAAAAATGGGGAAGGGGGATGAGGTAACACTCTTTCCTAGGGCCCTCCCCAGGCAGTTCTCCTAACTCCCGACCCCTACTCACCTTTTCCTCTTCCCCTCTTGCTACATACTTTAACCAGCTTCCAATCACCTTTCTCACCACATGCTCCATTGCTAAAGTAGCAGAAAGCAGGGGGTGGGGGGAGAGGGGAGTTTCACTTTTGAAGACATAGGATCCCCTTTCTCCCTGCCCCACCAACTCCATTTCCACATGCAAATTTTTCCTTCTTGTCCCTCTTAATCCCCTTCATTCTCTGTCCTTTCCCTTCAAAACTTTAAAGATTCACCATGCAGCCGAGAGCTCCAGGACTCCATAAAGGCCCACACGTCCCCCAGAGCTGGATCTACAGCAGAGCTTACAAAGGCAGCAAATGACCCGAGTGCTTCAAGGTAACATACTGGAGGCACGGGACCCCTTTCAGGCAAGTTTACAGAGCTTCCTTTAACATGCCATTGTTTTCCAGGGATAACCAAACCTAGCCTGCCCAGGCAACAGTAAAATTAGCAGCAGAGACCATTTTAAAGCTGCCCCAGAAGGATGTACTTGCTTCCCCACCCAAGTTTACACCAGCGATTAGCACCAACTCCTTGGTCCCCCAGAGGCCTTCTCTGCCCAGCCCAGCCCAAGCCTGTTCCTGTTCCTTTCCCTCACAGGTCAGTGCAACAGGTCAAGCAGTGAGAACTCACAATTTTCTGCAGCTGCAGAAATAACTGGTTCTTAATCATTGTTCTTAAACCTTTAGCAGAGCCCTTGAACCAACAAGACAGACAGAGCACAGCACAATGATCCTACAGGCAGACGCACAATCACTTAAAACATTAACACACAGAACCAGGGAGTGCCCCTAAAAGGCGCTCAGCATCAGACCAGATGTGTCTTACAGCACCCCCAACAGGGGTATCACCAGCGTCCTGGGAAGGTTCCCTTCTCAGAATTCTCTGAGAAGCCAGAAGCTAGGCCAGACAGACAGCAGGTAGATAGACCAGATTGTGCCCTAAGACATCTGTAAGGGTGCAGCCTCTGCAGGGGGCCAGGGGGTTGAGCAGGAGGAATAGGGTCTTCGTCAAAGGAAGACAGGAGTCGTGGGATAGTGGGAGCGAGGAACTGATGGAAGTGATGCTCCCCCTTCTCTCAGGCTCCTTCAGGCTTTATTTTATACTATATCATGATCACAGACTTAGGTCAACATAGTCTTCAGACATGTGCCTGACTTATTGACCTTTATAAATGACTATGTTTGACATGTAATATTTGAGTAAGTTTTTTATGGTTAAGTGTTAATAATTGATTACACTATGGGAAGCTAAGAATGAAAGGCAAATATTATACAAGGCTAAATGTCAGTGATTTGTTAGTTTACTCCTGTCTTCTTTGTCAATTCTATGGATTGTTTGATTCCTGACTTGGAGCCCTGGGTAGGCCTTTAGGGCATTGCTAGTCATACTTTAAGCATCTTTTAGTTCTAGCTATACTGATCTTTTCTGAGTCTAAACACCATCATTTCCTAGACCTTTAGATTCTCTCCCATAGTGACAATGCTTTCCATGGTGTTCTCTCCTTTATCATTAGTCTCAGTGAGAGATTAGTTTTATTAGGACAGAATAGGCCCGTGGGATCATTTCTAGTAGGAATTGAAAAAAATAATGTATTTCTTGATAAAAAAAAAATCATTTTGGTATTAAGTGACTTGGCCAGGGTCACACAGCCGGGAAGCGTGAAGTGTCTGAGGCCAGATTGAACTCAGCCTGCCTTCGGGGCCGCTGTGCCACCCAGCTGCCCGGAAGTGTCAGAGGACGGTGTGAGGATGGAACATGAGGGCAGCAAGCGCTTGCAGAACCCAGCCTGGTGATTCTGTGGTGTGGCCTGGGTCTCCTGGAGAGGGAGAACCTTGGGAGGGCGTGGATTCTCAGGGAGGGGATGCTCCCAGGTCCTGACCCAGCCAGAGTCCTCGGGCCCTCTGGGCACTAGCCCGGTTTGGAGCTGGCCAGGGCGGGGGAGCCGCTCTCCATGGCCCTGTTCACTGCCCCCTAAATGAGGGTGGGAGTCGGAGCAGGACAGATCGGGCTGGACGTGAGAAAGGGCTTCCCGGCTGTTGGGGGGGGGGCAGGCTCCCCCGTCCCAGGAGGTCGGTAAGCAGAGGCCGGGGAACCCCTCGGCGGCAGTTTCGCTGGGAATGCTCTGGCGGCTTCTTGGGAGGCAACCGGCGCCCTTCCTGCCGTTCCCTCCCTGAGCCGATGATCCCTTCCTGGGGAGGGGTGTGGGCGGCGGTGGAAGCTGCCCCAGGAGAGCTCTGCCCCGGCTTCCTGCAGAGGGAGGCCGGGCACTGGTGCCAAGATGCTCTGAGCCCCACGCGGTCCGCGCGGCTTCCTTCACTTCGAAGCCCCCGGCCGGGGGCAGGGTCGCCCCTGAGGCTCAGCCGCGTGCACAGGAGAGCCCGGGCCGCCTCGGCTTTCCCGAGAACGCAGAGGGCCCCCTTGGTCAGAGCGGTCGCTCCGCCTTTTGTGGCATGGCAGTGAACTCGTCCCGGCATCCTGAGCGCCAGGTGGGACTTCCTCCTGGGGAGACGGGACCGTGAAGGGACTGAGGCACGGGAGCCACAGAGTTCGGGCGGGAGCCAAGGACCGAGGCCGGCTCTCCAGAGGCGGCGCCGGGCACCCTCTTGGCAACTTTTACGGGCAGGCAGTCGGGAGGAGGGAGCTTGCGGTAAGGAATCCCGCTGCCAGCACAGGCTGGCATCTTCCCGCCCAGCCATCGCCTTGGAGAGTTGCTGTGACATTCTCGGGAGCGCAAGAACGGGCCAGAGCGGGCCTGCTGCCTCTGAAGCCAGCTGCCCTTCTGTGTGGATGGGCCCGTTCTCCTGGAAGAGAATGATCACACTCAAGGGGGTGGGGGAGAAACCTGAGAGCTATTACTGCTACGAGAAGGCTGTAACCCTCTAGAATGGGCAGAGATCGGGAAATGGAAAGCAGGTTAAAGCAACAACTTACACCAAATTTCATAATAAACTCCAAATGATGGAAATATGAAGTCACACCATTAAAAAATTAGAATCAAATCAGGGGTTATTTTTATCATATGCACTCTACTCTTTTAAAAAATGAGGGTTTTTTCTAACAGCGCAAAATCCTTTCATTCGTCTTTCTTTTTTCCTTCCTTCCTTCTTCCTTCTTTTTTTCTGATTCCTTCCTTCCTTTTTTTGCTAAGGCAGTTGGGGTTAAATAACTTGCCAGGGTCACAAAGCCAGGAAATGTTAAGTGCCTGAGGCCATATTTGAACTCAAGTCCTCCTGACTTCAGGGCAGGTGCTCTCTCCACTGCAGCACTTGTATACATAGTTATGTATACATAGTTATACAAGTATTGTTCCACACAGAAAAATCAAATCAAACCAGGAGAGAGAGAGAGAGAGAGAGAGAGAGAGAGAGAGAGAGAGAGAGAGAGAGAGAGAGAGAGAGAGAGAGAGAGAGAGAGAGAGAGAGAGAGAGAGAAAGGAGAGGAGAGAGAGAGAGAGAGAGAGAGAGAGAGAGAGAGAGAGAGAGAGAGAGAGAGAGAGAGAGAGAGGGAGAGAGAGAGAGAGAGAGATGCAAGCAAACAACAACAAAAAGAGTGAAAATGCTATGGTGAGAGGGCTTTCTTTTAAATGTTTCACGGAGAAGAGCTGACATGACAAGAATTTTTAAGTGTCTCCTTAGAAGAAAGTGGAATGATTTGAGATCACTGAAAGTACTGCTTTTTAAAGCATTTTTTTTTCTGTATCTTCCTTTTTTTTTTTTTTTTTTTTAATCCATAATAAGCAGAGGTGCTGGTCTTTTTTTTCTGGGCCAACTGAATCATTTCCTGGGCCATGAGTCTCTTCACTTTATCAGAACCTTAAAGGCTTCATTCAATCAACCAGCCTCAACTTTCCTCATGGAAAACTAGGGTACTGGAATACATTCCCTTTTAGTTTCCTATAAAATCTCTATCTTTAGTTTTCATATCATTCTCATTCTGGAGCTCCCCCACTTCCTTACACAGCACACTATCCTTTCATTTCGACAAAAAACGGGAAAGATAATTAATTAAAACCAACCAACACATCACCAAGTTGTCAACATATTCTGAATACACACTTTAGATCCCCACCTCAAACAAAAAAAATTTACTGATGTGATTCTATTTTTTTTTTATGGTGTGACTTAATGTTTTCATCATTTGGAACTTGTTGTGGATTGTGGTATAAGTTGATCTAAACCTAGTTTCTGCCAAAATGCTTTCCATTTTCCAATCTTTGACCATTCTAGAGGATTTCCTCCTCCTACCAAGAATTAAATTCTCAGATTTATCCACATGTGATTATTTGTGATTTGAATATGATCATTCATGATGCTTCCTCTTCCAAGCTGCTCCCTTTCTTAATTAACACTAAATAATATGTGCCAAAATGTTTGTGGCAGCTCTTTTTGTTGTAGCTAGAAACTGGAGGATGAATGGATGTCCATCAGTTGGAGAATGGTTGGGTAAATTGTGGTATATGAAGGTTATGGAATATTATTGCTCGGTAAGAAATGACCAGCAGGAGGAATATAAAGAGGCCTGGAGAGACTTAAATCAACTGATGCTGAGTGAAATGAGCAGAACCAGAAGATCACTGTACACTTCAACAACAATACTGTATGAGGATGTATTCTGATGGAAGTGGAAATCTTCAACATAAAGAAGATCCAACTCACTTCCAGTTGATCAATGATGGACAGAGGTAGCTGCACCCAGAGAAGAAACACTGGGAGGGGAATGAAAATTGTTAGCGCTAATATCTGTCTGCCCAGGTTGCATGTACCTTCGGATTCTAATGTTTATTGTGCAACAAGAAAATGATATTCGCACACATGTATTGTACCTAGACTATATTGTAACACATGTAAAATGTATGGTATTGCCTGTCGTCGGGGGGAGGGAATAGAGGGAGGGGGGGTAAATTGGAAAAATGAATACAAGGGATAATATTATAAAATATATATATATATATATATATAATAAAAAAAAATGGAAAAAAAATTAACACTAAATAATTTCAGTAAAGGCTTGTTTACACCACTATTCAAGGTTTAGAAATCTAGCTAGGACTTCTGAATTGGAATGACCTCAGAGAGCTTTGCAGACCTGCTTGAGGTCCCGGGATGAGATACCCTTCACCCTCCAAGCTCTTCTAGCCCTCCAAGCTTGATTGCTGTTTTGAAGCCCGAGATCCTGAGGCTTGTGGCAGAATTTTCCAAGCCAGCTATTTTTACTGGAGGCCCAAAAAAAGCCAGCGCCCTCTGGGCACTGTGGCAATTTCCATAAAGATTTCCAGGAGGCCAGAATTACTAACAAGGTTTCCTAGGAGAAAAGCTTCCTTGTTCTCTTCTTTACATATTTTCTCCCCCTTCCCCTAAGTGTTTCTCTTCCTCTTTCCTCACCCCCACTCTTCTCTTACCTTCATTCCTCTCTCTTTTTCTAAAGAAGCAGAATTCTTTATGGAGCACAATCTGGGTTATCTGCTCCGGCTTTCTGCTACAAACAGGATGCTGATCCTGGGAGCCTTTCCCCTGCACAGGGCCAGGAATTGTTTCACCCTGAAACATCAAAGGAGTTCCATGACCTGCCTGTACCCTAACTCAGGGATTCTTGTGCAGATGAACAACCCTGGTCCTATAACTCCTCGAAGGCTCGGCCCCACAGAGACTGAATGGGAGAGAGCCGGCCTCTGGGAGAGGGAGAGGGCCCTTAGACAAAGCTCAGACCGGGGTTTGCGAGGAAAAGCCACCATTGAGGCACCTTTGACTTTTGCAGAGCACTTTGCCAATTTTTCTTAGCCTCTCAACCAAATGATTCACTAAAAAGTTTGTCGTTAAGCTGTAACACTATCAACGAACCCAGAACAATTTGGCAAACCCTCACACCAGAGATGCTCATTCTCCTTGGATAGATTTGGGATCCACCTGGCATTCAACTCTATCTGCAAGAAGATAGATCACCCTTCTAGGCTCACTCTCCCACTCTCCACAGCAGATCACCTAAAACTGCTCGCCCTCTCCTCAATCCTTTCATTGCTTCCCTCCCTCAACTCTCTCAACTAAGACCCTTATACCTCATTTTTACAGAAAAAAAAGTTACGGGCATTCACCATATGCCCCTTCTCTCCTCTTCCATATCACCCATACCTTTTACCCACATTTGTGCCCTGCCCTCCTCTATAGAATATCAGGGGCCAGGATACTGGTGCTACTTGTCAGATGGAGAAGATTCAGATTCTTGGGATGTAGATTCGGTGCTTCTCTAACTTTTCAGGCCAGCTTAGAGGACACAGTCAAATAACAATATTCTGTAGGGACTTGGGGCAGACAAGGAAAGCATTTTGGAGGGAAGGGAGGAATAAAGAAAGAAGGGAATCAGCCAAGGGAGAAAAGAAAAACCTGTGGAATGTAACTGGCATGATTTATTCTCAAGATAAGAAGAGATTCTCCATTCAAGGGCAGAGATGAAAGAAATAAAGACAAACGACTTTACAATTGGAGCAGTGATTCTTTTATTTATTGTGTAAAAGACCATATTTAATATGTCCATAAATAATTCTCTGTTGATAATCTACTTCAAATAATGTCACAGATCTGTACAAGTTCCTGTATGGAGTACTTCCAAGGGGCAGAAGACAGAGCAGACCATTATTTCCCTAAGTCTTCCGAATCAGACAATGTGCCGGAGGGATGTGTCTCTTGCTCCCTTATTCTCTCTGCTCTCTCTGTACCAGTCACCCCCCCCCCCAGGGGATTATGGGCCTCTAAGGTCACATCGCCCTCAGGAAGGAGGCCTGGTCGGGACAGCCGCTTAGCAGAGGAGCCAGCACCGACGCCATGGCAGGAGGGGCAACTCTGCAGGAGCCGGGGAAAGGGCAGAGGGGGCACAGGGGACATCGGCAACAGGCTCCTGGACAAAGTCGGCCCCGGAGCTGCAGCCAACTGGGGTACCCGTACTGAGGCCGGCGGCGCACTGGTGCTGAGCACTGAGGCAGGGGCTGTAAAAGTTCGGGGGAAGCCTGGAGGGCGTCGGGGGCCCCAAGCCCTGCAACTGACGTTTCAGCTTCTTGAGGCGACGGGGGACCCAGGTTTTGATCTGGACTTGCGACAGCTGCATCTGGCCGCCAGGTGCCGCCTCTGAGCAGCGCCCGGCGGGTGGGGGCGTTCGAAGGAGCTCTCCAGAGTGCTGATCTGCTTGGTGGCGAAAGCGGTTGGGAGGGGCGGGGTTTCCGGGCCGGGGCAGGGACCACTGCTGATTTCAGGAGAAATTCCCCCACACAGGGACCTGGATGTGAAGGTGGCAAGACCTCATCTCCAATGAGATACATCTTGACATCTCGATGAAAATCTGTCAGCACCTAATATTTGCACAGCAGTTGAGTCCTGGGTGAACCATGTCAGGCATGGTCTGGGGGAGTCACAAACTCTTTGAATTTAAACTAAGTCAGTCGGATTAAATAAACCATAACTTGCATTCCACATCCAAAAGAAAAAGAAAGGTGGTGATGGGGGAGGAAGAAGGGGGTGAAAACGACTGACGGAAATATCAATTATTAATATTTAATTGAAATATCTAAGAGTAAATCACAACAAGGCACAGCTTACTTGTCTAGAGACTATGAAAGCAGCAGGAGCTAACTGAAAGGCAGAGTGGCCAAGTGGTCCCACCTTTAGAGAAAAGTGAAGCAACTGTGGCAGCACTTAGCACAGTACCTGGCACATAATATGTAGAGTGACTGACCAAGAGCTGGAAAGAATCCACTGCTTGACACTGTCACACAGCTCTGCCTTGCTCCATGGGCTCTGTCTCCATCCCTGCCTGGCCACAGAGGCCAAGAGGGCCCCTGGCTCTTCTGCTTCTATCCTTCCTGGGGGCTAAAGATTCTCTCTAAATGTTCTCCAGAGAATTAGGCTGGTGGCCACCACACCACAAGCCAGGCACAAGCTCTGCTGCACTCTATGCATCTCCCAAAAATGGCTCTAGAGGTTACCAAAAAACCCTGGCTCATTGGCTCCCACAAATTCCCAGAGCAATGGGAAAAACTAACAAGAGCAGTAATAACCCCTCTCCCCTAATGGATGCCATGGGATGTTACTTGTACTTAATACAAAATGTTAATACAAATAATGTACTCTGCATTCAGGCACACATCTGCCAGCAACTGTTTTATTTATTTTCATCAGCAGATAATATATATATTTCCAATTGTTTAATTATGTAAGAAAGCAATTACTTGCAGTTGTATTCTTATAATTCTTAAGTATATATCTTGGTAGGAAAATTCCAAAAAAATATTATATATTTTATAATAATTGAAAGTGATATTTCTCTTTATCTTCCTACTGAAGTGTATTGGTGTTAGGTTGAAATATCAATGATTTCGGTGGGCATTTTTATCTCCTGCAAATTTGCAAAAGGAATTATTTCAATTAATTTTTACTTGAATCTAAGTTCTTTAAGTACATCAATTTATCATCCGCAAAAGTGATAACTCTGAATCTTCTTGGTTTCCTATAGTCATTCACTCAATTTTCTTTTCATCTTAGTGCCAGTCAATATTTCTTATACCATGTCCAACAGAAGTGGTGTCAATGAACAACATTATTTCACCCTGAATTTATGGGAAAAGGTTGTAGTTTATATCCATTATGTATAATATTAACTCTTGATTTTAAATACATTCTGTTTGATTTACTTATTCAATGCCATGTCCATCAAACTACCAAAAATCTGAGAGAAGTTTAAAAAAATAACTTATCTAGACAAAAAAAATGGTTACTAATATCAATGAATATAATGGGGACAAAATAACAAAGGAAGGTATTCTGGGAATATCAGATCTCAAACTACATTATAAAGCAGTAACCATCAAAGCCATCTGGTACTGGCCAAGAAATAGTGAATCAGTGAAAGAAATGAGGTACATAAAATATAATAGCCAAAGACTATAATAATCTACTGTTTGATAAACACAAAGACTTCTGGGATAAAAACTCACTATTTGAGAAAAACTGGGAAAACCAGGGTGGGGGGGCGCGTGGGGATTGGACACAAAGTATGTATAGACCAGTATCTCTTACTTTATAATAAGACACAGTCTGAATGGATACATGATTTAGAGATAAAGGGGGATGATAAGCAAATGAGAAGAACAAAGAATAGTCTATCTATTAAACTTATGGGAAGAGGAGATATTTTTGATCAAATAGAGAGAACATTATAAAATGCAAAAAGATCATCTTGATTAAATTAAATTTTAAAAGCTTTTATACAAACCAAACCAAACACTACCAAGACTAGTAGGAAAGCAGAAAGCTAGAAAACAATCATTACAACAAGAATCTCTGTTAAAGGCCTCATTTATGAAATACAAACCAAATCTATAAGAATAAAATTTATTTTCCCAATAGATAAAGGATATGAGCAGGCAGATTTCAGATGAAATAATCAAAGTTTTCTCTGGACATATGAAGTGCTCCAAATAACTTGATCATTGAATTACAAATTAAAACAACTCTGAGATACCACCTCACACCTATCAGGTTGGCCAATATGACAAAAAAAGGAAAATGATAAATGTTGAAGACAGGGAAAATTGAAACACCTAATGCAGTGTTGGAGTTCTGAACTGATCCAACCATTCTCAGAGATAGTTGGAACTATGCCCAAAAGGCAACCAAACTAAGCATTGACTTTGACTTGGCAATACCACTAGTAGGTCAATATTCCAAAGAGATCCTGCAAAAAGGAAATATTATAAATAAATAAACATATATGTGAATATGCAAAAATATTTATAGGAGTCCTTTGTGGGGTTTCAAAATATTGGAAATTAAGGGAAACCCCATCAGTTGGGGAATGGCTGAATAAGTTGTGGTATAGGAATATAAAGGAATGTAAATGAAATGAACAGGCAGATTTCAGAAAAACCTGGAAAGATTATACAAACTCATACAAAGTAAAATGAGAAGAACCAGGAAAACACTGTGCACAGCATCAGCAACATTGTATGAGGATCCAACTATGAGTAACTCTTCTCAGCATCTAAGACAAGTGCAAAGAACTCATGAAAGAAAATGCTACCCATGTCCAGATAAGGAACTGATGGACTCCAAAAGCAGATCGAAGCACTGTTTTTCTTTTCTCATTTTTCGTTTTGATCATGTTCCTCTTTCACACTGTGACTGATGCTGAATTGTGACTTACATGATAGCTCAGGTATAAAATAGATGAAACTACATCCCTCTCTCCGAAGAGTGGAGAGGAAGGAAGGAGGGAAGAAACTTGTGAATTCAAAATCTTGTAAAACGAATGCTGAAAAGGAAGGTGGTCTAGGCATATCAGACCTAATCTCATACTTATTAATCGTTTGGTGTACTAAGAGTAGTGAATCAGTGGAATAGATGAAGTATACAAGACACAGTGGTCAAGGGTTTGGTTAAATTCAAAGATGACAGTTTCTGGGACGAGAGCTCTCTATTCAATAAAAAATTGCTAGGAAAATTGGAAAATACTATGGCAGAAGTGAGGCCTTGACTAACATCTAACACCCAACACCAACGTAAGATCTAAATGGGTTCATGATTTCGACATAAAGGGAGATATTATAGGCAAATTAGGAGAAGGAGGAATAATCTACCTTGTCAGATCTTTGGAGAAGGGAGGATATTTTGGACAAAGAAAAACTAGAGAACACTATGAAATGCAAAATGAATATTTTTAATTGTTAATCTAAAAATGAGGTGCACTTGAAGAGTCTGGAGAGAGAAATGAAAACAATATAAAAAGATGCGAGATAATAGATGATATAGAACTGATCTATAATAAATGAGAGATGACATTAATAGAGATGATTATTTAATATAGAGATGATAGATTCAGAAATAAATATTATGCTACATGATGGCCAGAAGATAGATAAGACTATTTCTAGGGATCACTATCATCTCATTGAACTGAGGTTCATAGACTTAGACCCACTCTAGTGGCAGAGTGAAATAAGACCTCAGTCTAGATCAACCCTCTCCTTCTCCTCACCCACTTCTTACTGCTGAGAAAACTGAAGCCCAAGGGCCCACAGCTAAAATACCCATCCCTTTCTCACTCCCAAATCCAGCTCTCTCTCCGCTAGGCCATGCTGTCCTCATGTGATTCCAAGCCAAGCATATCAACTATGAGAAAGCACTAGAAACACGTAAAAACAAACCAACAACTTTTATTTATAAGAAATTCTAGAAAAAGAAAAATAATCAACTTTGAATCTAAATATGAAGGAAGTCCCTTTAAAATTAATTCCTCTTCCTATTCACCCCCCATCACCAAAGCCAGATGGGTAGCCTTAGAATCCTTAATCCTTTTAACTGAAACATGAGAATCACCCACTGCCCTTTTCACCAGAACTCCTGAGAGAATACAAACCTCTTTCAAGAGGTTCCTAAGCAGACCTCCACCTGACCTGTAGCTGTGAGGGACCTGCTCAGAACATTTACAGCCAGGCCTCTCCACTCCACTTCTCTTGGAGGCAATCTCTAAAAGGGTTCATCTGGCTGCTAAACAGAAATTATAATATTAATGGCATTTATGTCTAAAGGCATCCTGCTAGGAGGAGGCAGCCCCATTCCACCCCAACCCCTCACTGCCATCCAAAGTGCTCCAAATGATAAGCAAATTGAGAACAAAGGGTGACACACACTCAATGTGAGTAACAAAAAAAACCATTCCCCCAGTCTGGTCTTGAGGGTCACTGAATGGGGACCACTTCAGAGCAGGCTCCTCACCAACATCACAAACAAGGTCTTCTGAGCCACTGACAGGGGTGGGGACTTGGCTCCAGACAGCACATACACAAGCCTAGCAGCAGGAGGGAGAATGACTTATGCCCTGGTCTCCAGAGGCAGGGTCTCAGTTGGGGGAGCAGGGAAAAGCCCAATAAAGAAAATCCCACACACAGCCTCCAGGAGGGCAGAGGAGGCTGCTGAAGATGAGTGCTGGATTGGAGAGAAATCATCCTGGAAGCTGGCTGTCTCTGGGGCTTCTGGTAGGATGAGAGGCCTGGAGGAGGCTGCACACATAAGGAGGACTAGACTCTTTTCTTGCCTGGTCAGGACACCCAAACACTGAGGCTCAAAAGGAGAAACAAAAGCAAAAATCGAAAAAGGCCTTAACGGAGAAACGCAAATGGGTCCCTACAAGAGGCTCCTAGAAAAATCCTGATAAGGCCCAAAAGGGCTTGGCAGTGAAGAGCAGGCAGAAGGAAGGTCTTGAAGGCTGGGAGTGGCTAGAGGATTTGGCCAGGTAAGAGAGTAATGAGGGGGCAGGATGAGAGTAAGGGTGTACCTGCTCACTGGATTGTGCAAAACTTGAACTCCCAGGCTTTCTTTTGCTTAGTATTAGGGAGACTCTTGAGCTCCTCCTCAGCTCGCAGCCTACGAATTTCATGAAGCAGCTCATGGAAAGCTTGCTCCACACCTTGCCCAGTCTTGGCTGATGTCTCCACATAGGGGACCCTGAATCTCCTGGCCACCTCCTGGCCCACTGTGGGGTTCACCAGCCTGTCTGTCACATCTATCTTGTTGGCCACCAACACCACGGGTACACGGTTGGTGCCCTTGATTCCCTGTAGATGGTTCCAGAGGACATTCACATTGTCAAAAGAGTAGAGGTCATTCACTGCATAAACCAAGAGGAATCCCTCTCCCCAGTGCATGGACTCATCCCTCAGATAATAAAATGCTTCAGTGCTTGTGGTATCCACGATGTCCAGCTGGCACGGCTCTTCATCCACCACTGTGTGCTTGTGGTACAAATCGTGGATGGTGGAGCCATACTCAGTCATAAAATGATTCTTGGTAAACTGCATGATCAGTGAAGTCTTGCCCACACAAGAGGTTCCCATCACCGCCAACTTATACATCTTGGTTCTGCGTCTGTGTGGATCACCTATGGAGGTATGGACACAAGAAGCCATGAGAACTGGGAAGGGCCTCTAGTCTACTTTCCAGGCTGCAAGAAATCAGCCCATTTCCCTGGAGGTCACCTCTCAGGAGGAAGAATTTCCTCCAGCTTCCAGCCTCAATTGGCTTCTTTGCCAATCCTCTTCCCCGCCCCCTTCCAGCTCCCTGGGCCCAACTGAACAAGGCTCAACCCTTCCCCCCCTCCCCCACAGAACTTCAAATACTTGACCTCTCTGAGTCCCCTGGCTCTTGCTGACCAATCTCAAACCCATTAGAGCACGGGGGGCTCCAGGCCGCCCATTCTGGCTGGCTTCTCCAAGACACCCTCTGATTTATTGGCACCATTCACGAACACCTGACCAGAAGATCCCGGGGTCAAGTCGGGAGGCTCTTATGAGGCAAGAATAGTGCCCTCTCTCTCTCTTTTTTTTTTTTTTTGATAGTGCTATTTCTGCAGGCCACGCTCCTCCACAGGAATGTGGCCCAAAAGAGTTCGCTTTGTGTGGCTGCAGGGTCTGCGGCTCCTGCATCAAAGGGGCCGAGAGTCTCTGGCGGGCTTGGCTGAAAGTGGGCTCCCAGCTCTGAACCCAAAGTTTGTAAAGTTTTGTGCTCGGCCAGCTTAGGTGGGGGGAGGGGAGGCGAGCCCAGCGGCACTGCTTGTATAAGCCAGCCCCAGGACGTGCCAAGCAGAGCCAATGCTCCCGCATTAATACAGTCCAAGATGGCACTAACTTGGGCTCTACTTGCACCCACCCCATTGCTGTTACCTGAGAGCTGGTCTCTACATACCGCTTCGGAGTGTGAAAATACCCAGGTCGAATTCAGGTCTAGCAGTTAAGTGTGGAAGGTCTTAGAAGCAGAGGAGTAGACGTCCCCCTCCGGTGGACCGCAAGGGCTTTTGGTAACCTCTGGTCTCCAGGGTGACCTGGAGAGCCTCCTGGGGAAGGGTTCTCCCCTAGGCAACAAAGACTCCCGGGAACCACGCCCCACTCCTTGGGGATGGGGGAATTTCTTTCATTTTGGAAGCTCCACCCCATAAGAATTTGGGGAGCCCCACCCCTCACTGCGAGAGCCTGCGGGGATCCCTAATCTACCCTTGCTGGAGCTTTGAGGGTCCCGTGTGCCCCTGATTTTCCAGGTCAGGAAACCGTAGCCTTAGGATTTGGGGGATGCCCTACATATACCACAAGGGTTATTGGGCCCAGCCCCCCATTATAGACTGGGGCCAGGGTGGTTCTGCCCCTGGGATGAAAGTACCGGAAGCTTCCGCACCGAAGGATAGTGCGCACTAAAGTCCGGGTCCCGCAGGAAAAAGGTTTCTTTTGCCTAATCCGCACTTGAAAGCCCACTCATCCCCTGAACTCCTCACTGTCTCTGTGCTTCTTTTTCCTCCTCCAAATTACATTCCTCCCTCCTCCGTCCTTCCCCACGAGTTCTCTGGGCAACCTCGCCCTTTTCCTCGCAGCCAGGGCCGCCTCGGAGTCCGCCGTCCCTCCCCACTCTAATCTCGGTTTTCCCGAGCTCCTTAAACTTCAGGCAGACTTGGCTCACGTTGTTTTCCTGGCCCCTGCCAGGCCTCTTTGGGTGGTTCTTCCTCAGAAGTCCAGGACAAGACTTGTCCGGCCCTTTCTTTAGACTAGAAAACAAACCTGGAGAATAAACATGTGCGAGTGACACCCCCTCAGTTCTTTTATTACTGTGAGCGTCTGAAAGAGCTGCGAGATCCTTCATCGCTTTTCATAGAATTTTGTAATGATGATAATAATAGCAACAGCAGCAACAACGACGGAAATTCGTATAGAACTTTAAGGCTCATAAAGCATAGAGATCGCTCGCTCTTAACTCCTTCCATTCCCTTTGGCTGGTGCAGGTGCATATTCTCAGGAGCCCAAAGCTATTTCTGGCACAGATGGAACTGGACTACAACGCGAATCTCCTGACTCTACAGACCATGCCACCATTGGAACCTTTCAAAAGGCAAGTGGCAATTAGGGAATGGGGGGGAGGGGGCCAACGAAAAGCCCCTGAGAGTTTTAGGTACTCTAACAGCACAGACAACTCAAAAATCCTGATCGTTTCATCGCAAATCCTAAAGCTCCTTTCCTGTCTCTTCCGTCAACAAGGTCTGGCTATAATTTGTGGACAAAGAAAGCATAAGAGCGAAACATTTAGAAATTGCTTTCTGTCCTAGGTAATGCCTAAGTTCCCTTTATTTGGCCTTGCTCACACATTTATATCTGGGATAGTGCTCAGGAATATCATGGGTGCAAGTTGCTGGTCTAAACCTAGTTTCTGCCAAAATGCTTTCCATTTTCCAAACTTTGACCATTCTAGAGGATTACCGCCTTCTCCTACAAGGAATTAAGTTCTCAGGTTTATCGCCCATTGGCTTGAGTGTGATCATTCACAATGCTTCCTCTTCTAAGCTGTTCCCTTTCTTAATCAATATTAATGGCTCCTTTACCTCCCCGCTCCCATTAAGGCTTAGAAATCTAGCTTGGACTTCAGGATTGGAATGATCTCAGAGAATTTTGCAGACCTGCTTGAAGTCGGGGGATGGGACACTTCACCCTCCTGGCTCTTCTTGCTCCCCTCAGCTTGATTGATGAAAGGAAGCCCAAGATCCTGGGGCTTACTACAGAATTTCTCATGCCAGCTATTTTTACTGGAGGCCCAAAGCCGGCACCCTCTGGGCACTGTGGCAATTTCCAGAATGATTTCAAGGAGGCTAGAATTGCTAAAGGGTTTCCTAGGAGAAATGCCTTTTTCTTCTCTTTTTTTACATCTTCTCTCCCCCTTCCCCACCACCACTGGCCTCCTCCTTTCCCTTCTCTCTCTTTTTCTCGAGGAGAAGATTCTTTATGAAGCACAATCTGGGTTATCTGCTCTGACTGCCTGGGACTTTCTGTTATAAACAGGATGCTGATCCAGGGAGTCTTTCCCCTGCACAGGGCCAGGAATTGTCTCATCCTGAAACATTAAAGAAGGTCCATGACCTGCCTGCACCCTAACTCAGGGATTCTTGTGCAGATGAACAACTCTGGTCCTATAAATCCTGAATGGCCAGACTACCCACAGGCTGAATAGGAGAGAGCCAGCCTCTGGGAGAGGGAAAGGGCCCTTAGAACAGGCCCAGATGGGGGAGAGGGGTTGCCTGGAAAAGCATAGTTGGGGATCATTGAGGAAGCTTTGACTTTTGCAGAGCACTGCACCAATACTTTTTAATCCTCTCAACCAAATGACTCACTAAAAAGTTTGATGTTCAAGGAGTAACACTATCAATGTACCTAGAACAATTTGGTTAGCCCTCACACCAGAGATGCTCATCCTCCTTGTATACCCTTGGGATCCACCTGAGTCTCAACTCCCCCCTGAGACTCCAAGAAAATAGATCACCCTCATTGGGTCACTCTCTCACTTTCCAGAGCAGATCACCCAAACCTGCTCACTCCCTCCTCAACCCTTTCATTGCTTCCCTCCCTCAACTCTCTCACCTTAAAACCTTATACTTCATTTTTACAGAAAAAAAAGTTAAAGACATTCTCTATGAGCTCCCTCTTCTCTCTTCTTCCACATCTCTCATACCCTTCACCCACCTTTGTGACCTGGGCCTCCTCTATCAAATATCATAGGCCAGGATAGCGGTGCTACTTGTCAAATGGAGCAGATTCAGATTCTTGGAATATAAATTCGGTGCTTCTCTAACTTTTCAGGCCAGCTTAAATATGCAGTCAAATAACATTTTGTAGCAACTTGGGGCAGACAAGGAAATCATTTTAGAGGGAAGGGAGGAGTAGAGAAAGAAGGGAATCAGCCAAGGGAGAAAAGAAAAACCTGTGGAATGTAACTGGCATGATTTATTCTCAAGATAAGAAGAGATTCCCCATTCAAGGGCAGAGATGAAAGAAAAAAAGCACTTTTACAATTGCAGAAGCTATCCTTATATTTATTTATTTAAAACATATTTATTATGTCCATAAATAATTCTCTATTGATAATCTACTTCAAATAATGTCACAGATCTGTACAAGTTCCTGTATGGAGTACTTCCATGGGGCAGAAGACAGAGCAGACCATTATTTCCCCAAGTCTTCCGAATTAGACAATGTGCCGGAGGGATGTGTCTCTTGCTCCCTTATTCTCTCTGCTCTCTCTGTACCAGTCACCCCCCCCCCAGGGGATTATGGGCCTCTAAGGTCACATCGCCCTCAGGAGGGAGGCCTGGTCGGGACAGCTGCTTAGCAGAGGAGCCAGCAACGACGCCATGGCAGGAGGGGCAACTCTGCAGGAGCCGGGGAAAGGGCAGAGGGGGCACAGGGGACATTGGCAACAGGCTCCTGGACAAAGTCGGCCCCGGAGCAGGGGCCAACTGGGATACCCGTACTGAGGCCTGCGGCGCACTGGTGCTGAGCACTGAGGCAGGGCTGCAAAAGTGCAGGGGGAAGCCTGGAGGGCGTCGGGGCCCCCAAGCCCTGCAACTGGCGTTTCAGCTTCTTGAGGCGACGGGGGACCCAGGTTTTGATCTGGACTTGCGACAGCTGCATCTGGCCGCCAGGTGCCGCCTCTGAGCAGCGCCCGGCTAGTGGGGGCGTTCGAAGGAGCTCTCCAGAGTGCTGATCTGCTTGGTGGCCAAAGCCGTTGGGAGGGGCGGGGTTTCCGGGCCGGGGCCACTGCTGATCTCAGGAGAAATTCCCCCACCCAGGGACCTGGATGTGAAGATGGCAAGACCGCCAACGGTGGCACTGGCGGCAGGGAGGTGTGGGGGCCCGGGCCTTGTAGACGGTGGTTCCGAGATATCGGACCCGAAAGAACTGTGTCTCCCGCAAGGCCCGGCGGACCTCGGCCTTCCCTTCCAGCGGAAGCCTCAGAATCCTCGCGGTCGCAGTGTCAGGACTCCTGGCTGCTCTGGGACCGCCACTGCACAGAGAACGGGAGGAAGTTGGAACCTGAGAGGGGAAACTCTTCTTGTGGGCAAAACTGCAAGATGTTTTATGGAGAGACAGCCAGTAATGGCTTCAACGGAGGGTTAGAGCACCTGCTTCGTGCAATCCTTGCAGAGAAGTCGGGGACTTTTCAATAATTGGCCGCCAAGAAGTTGGTTCAGGCAAAGGCCTTGCCCATCCAAATATCCCAAAATGATTGTGGGTGCTGTTGTTCCCCACCCCCTTTTTGGTATCACTCACCCCTTTGTCTTTTCACTATGATTTTTCAGGTAGCAACTGAGGAAGTCAAAGGGCCCTCCCCATATTGGGTGATCTCACTCCCCAATTTTTCCTAGCCTACCTCCTCTATACCTGGCTCCTCTGTCTCTCCTCCCCCTCCCAGCCCTGAAATGCCAGTGGATGGTAGGTTTTGACAAGGTCCAACAGACCCATTAGATACATCTCTACTGAGCCAATTCTTGGTCTTTTAGACAGAGTTTGAACCATATATTCCTTTTAAAATTGTTTTTACTAAGCATTTTTGTGAATCCACACCCAGGGTTTGAGGTTCAGGCTGGAGAATGAGTTGAGTGTCACCCTACTTTCTCTCAGATGGCTTTCTGTTTGGGGAAACATAATTCAAAACAGATGCAACTTTCAAGGATGACATTTCCCTTCCGGAGGAGATTCACTCATTCTTTGGGGACCTGGGCCTGTCAGTTGTCTCTCTAAATGAACACTCATCTTTGCTATCTTTTTAAAGACACGTATACTGCAGATTCTCAACGGGGGACACTGCTCAGCAACGGATGAAGCACGTCTGCAGCTATGAGCAGTCCAGACTGACTAGCTCTTCCTGTCTTTGAAATGCTATTCTGCACTAACTTCAGAATTATCATCCTCACTCCTGTAGGTCTCTTCACAGACTTAAGAAGCTGAACCCATCTCTGTGGTGCATTGCAGCAAGGGGAGATCTAATCCCACAGCTTCTTTGAAAGTTGGACTTCTATCTCAAATGGCCACAATAATTGCTGTCACAAACTCAGTGCCTATCTTAGATCTCTGAAAGACAAAGTAAGTGTTCTGTATGGTCTGTCCACAGACTGTTCTACTCTGCGTTGGAAAGATGACGTGAGCTAGTCTCATAGTCAGAAAAAAATGGCTAGAAAAGAAGAAAAGTTAAGTAATTCATCTGAACTGGAGAACTATGAATAAAACCAGGTTTCTACAGAAAATACTACAAAGACCAGGGAAAAGAATACAGATGGGACCAGGAATCTAGACCCACTTCTCCTGGGACTTCACAGTTCTAGGAGGATTCTTAAGAATCACAGGGGAATCTTCATAAAAGAGACATGGAGAAATGATTGAAACTAAAATTGCCATGAAGAGTTCAATTTCATTTGAAAATTATAGTAAGGTTCCTACATTTTATAGTAGACACAAATGATAAGACAAGGACAGGAGGAAGTCTTCATATGAGACACTCCCCTCTTCTAATGAAAGCATATTATATTACTGAATGGGGATGAGGGAAACATGTAGGATACAAAGCCAGCTTGATGAGAAACAAAGCTTTTGAGAAGTTTTGAGAAAGCTCAGGCTTTAACATTAATTCAATTAATTTATAACTCCCAGAAAACAAAAGCTCTGACTAATAGAAACATGGCTGTTGTGTGTGTATATATGTGTGTGTGTGTGTGTGTATCTATACACATACATATATATATATAAAATATACATACATATATAATATACATATACATATACATATATATGTGTGTGTGTGTGTGTGTGTGTGTATTTAGAACTCTGTAGGCACTTGGTCGAAAGGACAGGTGAAGGGATAAATAGTAGAGTGGAGTTAAGAGAATACCACCCAACTCTTCTTTGTCATGGACCAGAAACATCTAGTCTCTTCTCAAGATATTTTTCTCTCCATTCTCTGCTCCCTCTCTCAGCCCTCCCTTTAACCTACTGCTGAGAGAAAATACAACCTGGAATGTGGGTGTCGAGTCCTCTCTTACTCTAAGACAATCAATTCTTGTCAGGAGTCCTTCCTTAGGAAAAGGAAACCAAATCCTAAGTATATAGGAATGAGTTCTCATGAGCCCAAAAGACTATGAAAATAGGGACTGTTCATCTCCTGAAGCTCTCCCCTTCTAAGCCATTAGTCTGAGCAAGGGTCACCTGGGGTTGTCAGGTTCTCACAGGTATGAAAGTTAATGGAAATCAATGGTTAACAATTCTTTATTGCTTTTTCAGACTTAGAGGACTAGCTAATGGAAAATATACTTGAATTTTAAAAATCGTTAACCAAGGAGAGACAATTTGAGAATAATCGGACTCCCTGAAAAATGTGAGGAAAAAAAGAGCCTGGACACTATTTTCCAGGAAATTATCAAAGAGAACTGCCCAGATGTTTTGGAAACAGAGGGTAAAATAGACATTGAAAAAATTCATCAATCACCTACTGAAAGGGCCCTAAAATCAAAATGCCAAGAAATATATTGGCCAAGTTCAAGAACCATCAGACAAGGAAAAAATACTGGAAGCTGCTAGAAAAAGGCAATTCTGATATGGAGGAGCCACAATAAGGATAACCCAGGATCTAGCAGCATCCACATTAAAAGAACGAAGGGCCTGGAATATGATATGCCGAAAGGCTAAGGAACTTGGTATGCATCCAAGAATAACTTACCCAGCAAAAATGAGCATCATTTTCCAGGGAAGAAGATGGACATTTAACGAAATAAATGAATTCCATCTATTCTTGATGAAAAAACCAGACCTACACAAAATGTTTGATCTTCAAATACAGAATTCAAGAGATTTCTAAAAAGGTAAAAAGAAATCTTGAACTATATTTCTGCCATAAAGATATGTAAAGAACACAAGTATAATTTGTCCTAGAAACTAGAGGTGGAAAGGAAATTATATCATTAAAAAGGGTAAAGTGGTGGTACTACATCTCATGAAGAGGCAAAGGTAACTTATTATATCTGAGAGAAAGAAAGGAGGGAGATGATCATAGTGTGTATCAATAGACATATTCGATTTATGGTGAAACTTCTTCCACTTCATTGAAAAATGAGAGGGAAGGAGTAAGCTAAGGGGAAGGGAATGCAGAAATTGTGAGAAAAGGGGTAAAATAGGAAGAGGAACTTTAAGGTGGGGGAGGGATACTAAAAAGGGAGGGCTGTGAAAAGCAAGTGGTGTTCATAAGTTTAATACTGGGTAGGGGGTGGTAAGAGGGAAGGAAAGGAGAAAAGCATAAGCAGGGGTTAACAGGATGGCAAGCAATATAGAATTAGTCATTCTAACCATAAATGTGAATGGGTAAACTCCCTCATAAAGAGGAAGCAGTTAGCAGACTGGATTAAAAGTCAGAATCCTACAATATGTTGTTTACAGGAAACACACCTGAAACAGGGTGATACATTCAAATTAAAGGTAAAAGGGTGGAGCAGAATCTACTATGCTTCAGGTGAAGCCAAAAAAGCAGGGGTAGCCATCCTCATCTCAGATCAAGCAAAAACAAAAATTGACCTAATTAAAAGAGATAAGGAAGGGCATTATATCTTGCTAAAGGAAAACATAGATAATGAAGCAGTATTAATATTAAACATATATGCATCAAGTGGTGCAGCATCTAAATTCTTAAAAGAGAAATTAAGAGAGCTGCAAAAAGAAATAGACAGCAAAACTATAATTGTGGGAGATCTCAACCTTTCACTCTCAGAATTAGATACATCAAACCACAAAATAAATAAGAAAGAAGTCAAAGAGGTAAATAGAATACTAGAAAAGTTTGATATGATAGATCTTTGGCGAAAGCTAAATGGAGACAGAAAGGAGTATACTTTTTTCTCAGCAGTTCATGGAACCTATACAAAAATTGATCATATACTAGAACATAAAAACCTCAAAATCAAATGCAGTAAGGCAGAAATAGTAAATGCATCCTTTTCAGAATACAATGCAATTAAAATTACATTTAATAAAAAGCCAGGGGAAAATAGACCAAAAAATAATTGGAAACTAAATAATTTTACACTAAAGAATGATTGGGTAAAACAGCAAATCATAGACATAATTAATAACTTCACTGAAGAAATGACAATAATGAGACATCATACCAAAATGTGTGGGATACAGCCAAAGCAGTAATAAGGGGAAGTATTATATCTCTAGAGGCCTACTTGCGTAAAATAGAGAAAGAGAGGGTCAATGAAGCTTACAACTAAAATTGCTAGAAAAGGAACAAATTAAAAACCCCCAGACAAAGACGAAACTTGAAATTCTAAAAATAAAAGGTGAGATAAATAAAATTGAAAGTAAAAAAAAACCTATTGAATTAATTAATAAAACTAAGAGTTGGTTCTATGAAAAAACCAACATAATAGACAAACCCTTAGTAAATCTGATTAAAAAAAGGAAAGAGAAAAAGCAAATTGTTAGTCTTGAAAATGAAGTGGGGGGGAACTCACCACTAATCAAGAGGAAATTAGAACAATAGTTAGGAGCTACTTTGCTCAACTTTATGCCAATAAATTCGATAACTTAAATGAAATGGAAGAATACTTTCAAAAATATAGTTGCCCAGATTAACAGAGGAAGAAGTAAGTAGTCTAAATAGTCCCATTTCAGAAAAAGAAATAGAACAAGCTATTAACCAACTCCCTAAGAAAAAATCCCCAGGACCAGATGGATTTACATGTGAATTCTACCAAACATTTAAAGAACAACTAACTCCAATGCTATATAAACTATTTGAAAAAATAGGGACTGAAGGAGTCCTACCAAATTCCTTTTATGACACAGACATGGTACTGATACCTAAACCAGGTAGATTGAAAACTGAGAAAGAAAACTATAGACCAATCTCCTTAATGAATATTGATGCTAAAATCTTAAATAAGATATTAGCAAATAGACTTCAGAAAATCATCCCCAGGATAATACACTATGACCAAGTGGGATTTATACCAGGAATGCAGGGCTGGTTTAATATTAGGAAAACTATTAGTATAATTGACCATATTAATAATCAAATTAATAAAAACCATATGATGATCTCAAGAGATACAGAAAAAGCATTTGATAAATTCCAACATCCATTCCTACTAAAAACGCTTGAGAGTATAGGAATAAATGGACTATTCCTTAAAATAATGAGCATATATTTAAAACCGTCAGTAAATATCATATGTAATGGCGATAAACTGGAACCTTTCCCTGTAAGATCAGGAGTGAGATGCTGAGTGAAATGAGCAGAACCAGAAGGTCACTGTACACTTCAACAACAATACTGTATGAGGATGTATTCTGATGGAAGTGGAAATCTTCAACATAAAGAAGATCCAACTCACTTCCAGTTGATCAATGATGGACAGAGGTAGCTACACCCAGAGAAGAAACACTGGGAAGTGAATGTAAATTGTTAGCACTAATATCTGTCTGCCCAGGTTGCATGTACCTTCGTATTCTAATGTTTATTGTGCAACAAGAAAATGATATTCACACACATGTGTTGTACCTAGACTATATTGTAACACATGTAAAATGTATGGGATTGCCTGTCATCGGGGGGAGGGAATAGAAGGAGGGGGGGATAATTTGGAAAAATGAATACAAGGGATAATATTATAAAATATATATATATATATATATATAAAATAAAAAATTTAAAAAAAAAAAAGATCAGGAGTGAAACAAGATTGCCCACTATCATCATTACTATTCAATATAGTAGTAGAAATGCTAGCCTCGGCAATAAGATCCAAGCAAGAGATTCAAGGAATTAGAGTAGGAAATGAGGAAATCAAACTATCATTCTTTGCAGATGACATGAGTGTATACTTAGAGAACCCCAAAGACTCTGCTAAAAAGCTATTAGAAATAATTCAGAACTTTAGCAAAGTTGCAGGATACAAAATAAATCCACATAAATCCTCAGCATTTTTATACATTACCAACACAATCCAACAGCAAGAGATACAAAGAGAAATTCCATTCAAAATAAGGGTCGATAGTATAAAATATTTGGGAATATATCTACTAAAGGAAAGTCAGGAAATATATGAGCAAAACTACAAAACACTTGCCAAAAAATAAAGTCAGATTTAAATAATTGGAAAAATATTAATTGGTCTTGGATAGGACAAGCAAATATAATAAAGATGACAATACTCCCAAAACTAATCTATTTATTTAGTGCTATACCAATCAGACTCCCAAGAAACCATTTTAATGACCTAGAAAAAATAACAACAGAATTCATATGGAAGAACAAAAGGTCGAGAATTTCAAGGGAAGTAATGAAAAAAAATTAAATTAAGGTGGTCTAGCTCTATCTGATCTAGAACTATATTATAAAGCAACAGTCACCAAAACTATTTGGTATTGGCTAAGAAATAGACTAATTGATCAATGAAATAGGTTAGGTTCACAGGGCAAGATAGTGAATAAAAATAGCAATCTAGTGTTTGACAAATCCAAAGATCCCAAATTTTGGGATAAGAATTCATTATTTGACAAAAACTGCTGGGAAAACTAGAAATTAGTATGGCAGAAACTAGGCATGGACCCATATTTAACACCACATACTAAGATAAGATCAAAATGGGTCCAAGATTTAGGCATAAAGAATGAGATCATAAATAAATTAGAGGAACATAGGATACTGTACCTCTCAGACTTGTGGAGGAGGAAGGAATTTGTGTCCAAAGGAGAAGTAGAAATCATTATTGATCACAAAATAGAAAATTTTGATTACAAAACAAAATTTTGCACAAACAAAACTAATGCAAACAAGATTAGAAGGGAAGTAACAAATTGGGAAAACATTTTTACAGTTAAAGGTTCTGATAAAAGTCTCATCTCCAAAATATACAGAGAATTGACTTTAATTTATAAGAAATCAAGCCATTCTCCAATTGATAAATGGTTAAAGGATATGAACAGACAATTTTCAGATGATGAAATTGAAACTCTTTCCACTCATATGAAAGAGTGTTCCAAATCACTATTGATCAGAGAAATGCAAATTAAGACAACTCTGAGATACCACTACACACCTGTCAGATTGGCTAAGATAACAGGAACAAATAATGATGAATGTTAGAGGGGCTGTGGGAAAACTGGGACACGGATGTGTTGTTGGTGGAGTTGTGAAAGAATCCAACCATTTAGGAGAGCAATCTTGAATTATGCCCCAAAAGTTATCAAAATGTGCATACCCTTTGACCCAGCAGTGCTACTACTGGGCTTACATCCCAAGGAAATACTAAAGAAGGGAAAGGGACCGGTATGTGCCAAAATGTTTGTGGCAGCTCTTTTAGTAGTGGCTGGAAACTGGAAAATGAACAGATGTCCATCAATTGGAGAATGGTTGGGTAAATGATGGTATATGAATGTTATGGAATATTATTGTTCTGTAAGAAATGACCAACAGGAGGAATACAGAGAGGCTTGGAGAGACTTACATCAACTGATGCTGAGTGAAATGAGCAGAACCAGGAGATCATTTTACATTGTAACAACAATACTGTATGAGGATGTATTCTGATGGAAGTGGATATCTTCAACATAGAGAAGAGCTAATCCAATTCCAATTGATCAATGATGGACAGAATCAGCTACATCCAGAAAAGGAACACTGGGAAATGAATGTAAACTGTGAGCATTTTTTTTTGTTTTTCTTCCCAGATTATTTTTACCTTCTGAATACACTTCTTCCTTTGCAACAACAACAACAACAAAATTCAGTTCTGCACATATATATTGTACCTAGGATATACTATAAGATATTTAATATGTATGCGAATGCCTGCCATCTAGGGGAGAGGGTGGAGGGAAGAAGGGAAAAAATTCGGAACAGAAGGGAGTACAAGGGATAATATTGTAAAAAAAAATTACCTCTGCATATGTACTGTCAAAAAAGTTATAATTATAAAATTAGTAATAAATAAAAATTAAAAAAAATTGTTAACCAATTGTATCTCTTTAAGGCTAAGATTGATTTAGGATGCCTTCAGTCAGAACGTGATAGCAAACTTTTTTTCTAGCTCTTTCTTTTTTAAAGAGCAGCTGCCTTACTAAGTTCTTCCCCATTTCACTCAGTTCTATTAAGTTTTTATTCAATACTCTGGAAATGAAGTACCATCATGAGTCTCTTCAGCATTAAACCTGAGTCAGCTTCTGGAGGAAAATCCAATTGGTCTCCTTTTCTCTGCATTGGAGCAGCAGTGACTTAGAGAGGCCTGGCTCTTAGAGAAAAGCACAATAATAGGCATTGTACAATAGATTCCAGATGGCTGGCTCTGGGGAACACTGAATCAAAACAATGTGGATTGTCTTCCTCATTTCCTAGTACATTATCCAGGATGGATAGGAAGCCCATAGAGCTTTGACTATCCTAGATGCCTCAGGGAATACAAGGGAACACATTTTGGAATGTACCTCTCACTCCTCCCTCCCCCACCCCCAACCTCAGAATTAGTTAAGAAGAAAGGCAGAGGTGAAATCCCTGTCTCAAATTCTAATAATAATAATAATGTCTCCTATTATCTCTAGTCCAGTGGCCTAAACCAAAGAGCATTGTTTTATTAAATTGAACTTGCCCATGCACAAGGCTATACTCACATTTTTAGATACCTGAATGGATCTAGGATTTCATGAATTCAAGGTTTCCCTCCAACAGTGATGATGTGTGCTAACCTCTATGTTTATTCTGTTGAACTCTTTCACATTTTCCTAAATGCAGAGTTGGGGAGATTCAAGAGAAGTCTTAGAATCCTTCCTGTAGCTGTCATCCCTCTCTTTTTCTAGGTCACTAGTCATTTTTGCATTCTTTTTATGTGATTCCTTGCTTCCATGTTTTGTTTTCTAACAAAACGGCAAAATATCAGTATGGAAATGATAAGTCTTTGCTATTTTATTGGAAAGACTTAGGGTTAATTTTTTTTTAAAAAGCTTTTCTCTTAAATGAAAAGAAGGCAATAACCCTTTTTTAAACTCCAGATTCCGAAGCTGTTGTACTTTGTTTGTATAAGAAAGAATAGCACTCGGGGCTCCCTATTGAAATGCATGATGAAAGCTAGATTCATTGTGGAAACTCTTAGCTTTCCTGTGAGGCACGGTGAACTAAGAGTGATTGCAGGTGCTCTCTGTGAGTCCCTAAAGCAGGGTTCTCAAACCACGGCCCTTGGGCCAGATGCGGCCTGGCTGAGGACGTCTATGCGGCCCACCGGGTTATGGCAAATGGGCTGAGGGGCGAAGACAGAGTGTGAGTTTTTGTTTTTACTATAGTGTGGCCCTCCCACAGTCTGAGGGACAGTAAACTGGCCCCCTATTTAAAAAGTTTGAGGACCACTGCCCTAAAATATCTATTCCCCATCAAGTGCAGCCTCTGGAGAACACCAACAATGACAAAGAACCCTCCCCTTGAGCTGGGGTTTGCTTCTGTATCCCCGCTCCCTAATCGTGGGTCAAATTCTATTTATTAGCAGAGTCATTAGATATAGTTATTTCTGAGGTTTCTTCACTTAATCTTGAATGATTTTGATTTAGGGCTTGGAGCCCATGTAGGCTAGAAAAGATCTAAGGTGGTATTAGCTTCTACAGAAACAAATGCTGATTTGTGGGGTGGAAAAGAGTTGTAGAATAGCCCTTGTGAAAACTTGCCTGCTGTCTCTAAAGAATCATCTCACTGAAGACTCTCAATCCATGCAGAAATGAATCCCTGCAAGACTATGTATAACTAGAAGAGGCCTCTGGGTCAAAATGGCCAGTCATTCTTGCTGGATTTGCCATTAAGAAGGCCTGAAATGTTCTCTCTGGCTTTGAGCTCTTCCCCTCCTTCAAATAACTTGTATGTCAGGACCTTACTGCCCTCACCATTCTTTCTTTTCAAACATGGATCTTGTTACTTAAAGACAAGGAAGGAAAAGCATAGGCTCGATGAAGTCTCAGTGTGTTACCCCATGACAGAGGCAAGGTGGATCTTGGCAGGGACCTGTGAGCAGAAGACAACCGCCTGTAGGAAAGATGAGGGGTGAGCGAAGGACAGAGCTGCCTCCAGCTCTGGCTCCTAAAGAATGGCAGGGCCCAAAGGCAAGAGTCTAAGAAGGTACTAGCTGAGAAGATATACAAAAAACAGGAAAATCAGTGAGAACTTCATGAGGAGAAGCAGACGTCCCTCGTCCACAAGTCCAACAGGACTTGAACATCACAAGGGGAAAATCAAACCTTGTGGGTAGACAGTCCAGCCACACGGTCCTCTTCAGTTGCTGCCTTTCAATGGGTCTTTGTTTTGACCCAAACTCCACAGAATTTTCTCCGCAGATTGTTTCTGCCTAAATTAAAAAGACCATTCTTTGTCTCATTTCCTTCTTATCTAGCCTCAAACAGTAAATGGGTCCAAACAAACCTGCTAAAAACCTAAGCTCAAAAAGGCCAACCTCTTTCACTGTACCCAGGGCCCTCTTTAGTCCTCCTGATCCAGATGGTTACTGGACCAGATGGCCCTGGAGGGGAAATTGTGGCAGATGACCTCGAACAGCCCTCCCTCACTTAAATCCAATTCACTTGCATGCCAGCCATCACCTCCCTGATGTCATGGAACTCTCCTAGAATAGAGGACAAATAGCAAGCTTTACAGGAAATGGAACTGGAGCAAGACAGGGAGAGCAACAGTAGCCATACTCATACATAACTTATTTCTTCACAGATGTTACTGAAAGTAGCTTTCTGCACTGATACATTGATACTTCATTTCATTTGCTCTGGCCGAAGAAAAGGAAGATGGGGATTATGCCAAGATTGGCCATGCCCCCACTCTGTGATGATGGGCCCTAAGAAAAAAGGCTCAGTCAGTTTGGTGGCCCTTTTTCTCCTAAGACCATTGCCATGGTAGGGAATACTTCTGTTTATTCTCTCTTTCCTCTTTGTTCCTTCTCACCTAAACCTCTGTGTGCTCCTGGTGGAGAAAATCCAGCTCTGAATGTATTTGCTTCTCTCTCTTGCCTCTAAGCCTTCTACTAGGAACGGAACTCCCTCCCAGAGAAAAGGGCACAGAAGGTAAATCTTCAAAGTGAATGCTCTCACACTTTTTCCCCATCTCTCTGATCCTTTACTCCAGCCCTATCCAGGAAGACAGAAACACCCCTACTTTCTTGGTTTACCGGGTAATTCCCAGCCACCAGCTGTTAGAGGTAATATGATAGAAAGAACCTTGGGTTCTATACTGGCTAAGCTGGATATTTGAGGGACTCTGTGGAGAACCTGATAGTTGTTCACAATAAAATCCCTGACACTGCAGAGAAGGTGCTTTGGGAGAAGGAGGATCTGAGAGTTCCCCTCTGGATCTCTCCAAATAAATCCTGGCTGAGGCTCCCAGCTTATATGCTCTACACTGAGTATAAACTAATCATTAGGAAACCATTATTTGTTGTAAGATTAAATCTGTCATACTGAACCATGATAAACTACATAGCTATTATCTCTCTTTTTTCATATCTAATAGTTTTTATTTACCAGATATTTGCATGGGTAATTTTACAACATTGACAATTGCCAAACCATTTGTTCCAATTTTTCCCCTCCTTCCCCCCCCCACCATGGCAGGTTGACCAATACATGTTAAATATATTAGAGTATAAATTAAATACAATCTACGTATACATGACCAAACAGTTGTTTTGCTGAACAAAAAGAATCGGACTTTGAAACAGTGTATAATTAACCTCTGAAGGAAATAAAAAATGCAGGCAGACAAAATTAAAGGGATTGGGAATTCTATGTAGTGGTTCATAGTCATCTCCCAGAGTTTTTTCGCTGGGTGTAGCTGCTTCAGTTCATTACTGCTCTATTGGGACTGATTTGGTTCATCTCATTGCGCAACTATTATCTGTATCAATTCCGCTGACTTAGTGCCTTGTAAGAATCCTTTGTTTCAAGGTCAGAGTTCTGGCCCGTACAGTTGTCTAAAGCCTTACATCGAGTTATGTTATCTAACACTTTACACGGATTTTATGTTGTCTAAAACGTTACATTGATTCTGTGTTGTCTAAAACTTACAATGACAGCATGTTGTCTAAAACATTGACAGCATGTTGTCTGTATGAGAAATAAATCCAGGAGGAATTGGGTGTGAAGAAACAAGAGAAACTTTAGTGTTGGGGAGGACAGGAAGGGCTTCTTGCAGAAGGTCGGACTCACCTGGAACTTGAAGGAGCCAGAGAAGCAGAGGAGGCCGGGAGGAGGGAGAGCGCTCGGGGCGCGGGGCACAGCTAACACAGCAGGCCGGGAGTCTGGAGACAGAGCGTGCTGTGCCAGCAACAGCGAGGGGGCCATTTTCACTGCATCAGAGAAGGACGGATGAGGTTGGGGGGGAGAAGGCTGAGAAAAGACTGAAAAGTTAGAGAAGAGCTGGGTTATAAGGAGCTTTAAAAGCCAAAAAGAGCCCCCCCCCTCATCAACAGGAACAAGGTTGTCCAGTTTTACAGCTCTGTGGTGTTCCATAATGCTGTGACCTTGTAAATCAAAAAAGGAATCTTCTGAACTCGTGCAGCCCAAGTCCAAGGGCTCTTGCAGTGCAAGGCCAGCAGTTGTCAGCGCCTGCCCGGGGCTCAGCTGAAACCAGTCCCCTTCTCCTTCCCAAAGAACGAAGAAAAAAATAATGGCAAGTACGGCAGAGCCCCTGGCCACGTGACTTGAGTCCTACCTGTCATTCTGCGCTAAGTCGGAGCAAAGAGAGCCTTTTGTTGAGTCTGGAGCCAGGAAGACCGGAACTCAAATCCAGCCTCTGTTGTGATCCTCAGCAAGTCACTCAATTGCTGTTTGCCTCAGTTTCCTCATGTGTAAAATGGGAATAAGGAAAAGCAAGTCCCTCCTAGGGTGGCTGTGAGGATCAAGAGAGCCAGTATTTATAAAGCACTCAGCCAAGTGCCGGGCTCTCAGTAAGGGCGGATCGGCTTTGATATTTTCTCCCGAAGGTAACAGTCTGGGGAGTGGATAATAGGGCCGTGACAGGCAAGGAGAGATCACTTACCATCTGGGTAGAGGTGACCCAGGGTGGAGAGAGACTTAAGATAAATGGACCACTCCCCTCACCCCCAGCAGGTATAAGCTTAGTCCAGAGGGGGAGCAGGGTCAGAGGCAGAGGAGAGAGGTCAGAGGCTGGGGAGAGAGGTCAAAGGCTAAGGGGAGAGGTCAGAGGCTGGGGAGAGAGGTCAGAGGGAGAGGAGAGAGGTCAGAGGCTGGGGAGAAAGGTCAGAGGCTGGGGAGAGAGGTCAGAGGCAGAGGAGAGGTCAGAGGCTGGGGAGAGAGGTCAGAGGGAGAGGAGAGGTCAGAGGCTGGGGAGAGAGGTCAGAGGCTAGAGAGAGGTCAGAGGCTGGGGAGAGAGGTCAGAGGCTGGGGAGAGAGGTCAGAGGGAGAGGAGAGAGGTCAGAGCTGGGGAGAGAGGTCAGAGGTTGGGGAGAGAGGTCAGAGGTTGGGGAGAGAGGTCAGAGGACAGAGGTCAGAGGCTGAGAAGCACCCGTCATACCTCGGGGCGCCGGGGCTGGGGAGAGGAGTCCGGCTGAGGGATAGAGAGCGGGGCCTGAGAACTGACAAGGGAAGGAAGCAGGAGGGAAGGCGGCTTGGGAGAAGGGAGATGTCCTCCGGCTCCCCCCTCCCCTCCCCTCTCCTTCCCCCCCCCCCCTCCCGCCAGAGCTGGCGCTGAAAACGGCGATCCCTCTCTCGTCCCCAGAGGCTCCGTTTGCGGGGAAAGAGGGTTACACGCAAGCGGGCGGGGTGGGGGCGGGAGGCGGAGAGGCGGGTTTCACGGCCCCCTCCCTCCACCCCCGGGAGGCAGCGAGGGCGCAAGGCAGAGCACGGCCACTGAGCGGCGCCGTTGCACAGAAATGATCAGAAAAGAGGCTTCCTGGAGCGGGAAGACGCGGCCCGGGGCTCTCGGCCGATCCCGCCCCCGCCTCCCGCGGCCCCGAGCGCTGCCCGTCCCGGGACCGGCCCCGAGCGCTCTCCCTCCGCCAGAGACGCCGAGCGGCCGATTCCGGAGGAGGCCGCAGAGCGTTTGGCGGACTCCCGCTGAGGGAAGCGCGCAGAGCCGGGGGCACCCAGCTACAAGAGACGTGGGGGGCGGGGCTCGGGGTGAGAGCCCCGGCACCGAGTCCGGAGCGCCCGAGCTCCAATCTGCCCTCGCACGCTTCCCAGCTGCGAGACCCTGGGCGAGTCCCGTCACCCCGACTGCAGTAGGAAAAAAAGATCCCGTGATGGACGTGGCTGTTTCCAACCCTGGGGGGCCGGAAGGCGATTCCAGCGAACTTGGAAAGTGCTGTCCGCGGCCCGAGGGAGGAGGATGGACACTGACTGCGGATCAAAGCGGGGCGTTTTCCCCTGAAAAAAGCGGATTCTCCCTCTGAGCCGCCTTGTTTCCTTCAGCTGTCCCAGGGGGATGTGGAGGAGGATCAGGAGTTCTCTCCCACGGGAGGGGGGGGAAGGGGAGGGGCACGGCCCGGCCCATTCTCCAGGTTCTACTTCTGACCAGACCCCGCTCAGAGCCTCCACTGCCTTCCCGCTGCTTCCTTCTAGCCCCTCCCCCACGCCTCTGCCTTCCAGAACTCCCGAATAGTCTTTGGAGTTGTACCCGCACTTCCTCCCCCAGAGCCTCCTGCTTCCCCCATCCCGGGGCCGGACCAGTCTGTGTGCGGGAAGCCCCAGAGGACCAGGTGGGGGGCGGGGAGTGTACACACTCACCCCTTCTCTCAGCACCTTTCTCTGCCCGTGTCTGTAACCTCTTCCGAGCAGTCTGGTCCTTTTTGCCTCCGAGCCCAGATCCCCAGGGCCCCTGTCCCCGCGCCACCCCCTCACTCTGCTGGCGTCGGAAGCTCTCGCGGTGACTCCGCGGCTCTCAGTCCCTGGGGATTCCTCTCCCCTGCCAGAGGAAAGGTGGAGCCGGGAGTCAGAGCCTGACTTCAGATCGGGCCCCAGACACTCACCTAGCCTGGGCTTGGGAGCAGAAGCTTTAGCGCTCTCTGTCTCCTATCCACGGCGCGGTGCCTTTAATGTCCTTTGTGATGGAGGCTCCATTGTCTTCATCCTTCCTAAAGATGCTAGCTTTTCATCCACGTAGGAGGCAAAGTTCTTCAAACTCTAATTTTATTCTGCTATCAAAACAATATGGAAGTGACATACATCAGTTTCTCCTGCTCTCCAAACCTGATTTCCTTAACAAAAAAATTTCCTGTTGCCTCCTTTTTGTTTTACTTTTTTCAAATAATAATTATGAGTAACTATAAAAACTCCCAATAATGAAGAGCTAGAAGATTTTTGCAAAATTCTTTCAGTCACAATCCTGAGAGGTTTCAAAAATTGTAATCCCCCATTTTAATTTTTTTTACACTAAATAAGCATTTCCCCTACTTCCCAACTTCCTCCATCCCCAATTGAACAATGAAATCAGAGAGACAGACAGAGAGAAAACGTTCATGTCAATGTATCCAGTCAAATAAAAATGAATTCCCTTATTGGCTATATTTCCATTTGTATCTGTATTTGTATAGAATTAATCCATGATTATGTATGTGAGTTTTAATCAGCATTTAAGTCCATCTGATTCCAATTCTTCTGAGATGGTGTAGTGAATGGTGTAGTCTGAGTTTAGAGCTTGCCTTACTAGCTTTGAGAACCTGAAGCAAGTCAGCTCCCCACTCTCTGCCTCAGTTTCCTCGTGAGTAAAATTGGGAACTAAATAATCCTATGATCTTGATACAAATCTTTGTGTCAATCACACAGCCTCAGCAGGAAGTCCCAGGGTTAAGTACATTTGGGGGGATTATGAAGTGCTTATTATGGGACATGTCTTAAAGAGCATAAAGAACCTGGGACTCCTGCTAGGACTGATTCTGCATGACTCCTTGCACAGGTGTTTCCCCATTCTGAGCTTGAGCATCCCCATTTGCAATATGAGAAAAGTATAATCTTTTCCAGATCCTCAGCTCTGTTACTGAAAAAGGGAGGCAAGCAAAAAGAGAAGATGTGACTGACTTCAAAAAACATGTGTTTGGAAAACTGAGGGAAGATCAAAGACTGTGCTTTACAAAACCAGCCTTTCCTTTTCTCTTGGATCAAACACTGTCTGGTTTTCCAGTGGAAGTGTCCTGGGATACTGTTCGTTTCTATGTATGTGCACAAGACTCTTCGGAATCTCCACGTGACCCTAGCCCATCCCTTACGCTGTATTTTTTGGCCCATCTTTTCCCAATTTCTCATACATATCTATAAGACACAATCCCTACCTTTCCTGGCTAAAGAGAAAGACAAAACCTGAGTATGTATGGAGGTAGAGTGAGGACAAATGACTTGAGAGAGACAAAATTTACAAAGAACATAATTGGATAGAAAAAGTCACAGTACGGGGCACAGTAGATAAAGTACAAGCTCTGAAGTCAAGAAAACCCATCTTCCTGAGCTCAGAGCTGGCCTTCTACCTACTGGCTATGTGAATCTGGGTAAATTCATTTGCCTTGGTTTTCTTATTTTTAAATGACCTGGAGATGAAAATGCAAACTATTCCAGTATCCTTACCAAGAATACCCCAAATGGAGTCATGCAGAGTTAGATATGACTAGAAATGACCGTTTTAGATGAACAACTGTTAGATTCTTACTAAGTGCTAATGAGATAATGAGATATTAGCACTAAGTGCTAAGTCGGTACTTAACAATTCTCTAGTTCCAGCCTTTACTGGGAGTTTTACTTGTGAACTCCTGGGGAGGAGCAAGTTCATTGGTTGAAGTAATTCTTCCCAGAAGCCCTTGCATTATCCCAAGCCCATTCTCTAGGAGGAACGGCATGTTACCAAGAACCACCTAGGAGTTTTTTTTTAATATCTCAAAACTTGCAACCAATACCATATTGGGTCCTATTTCTCTCTCTTTTCCTTTCTTCCTTCCTCCTTCCCTCCATCTTCCTTTCCCTCCTCCTTTATCCCTCTGTCCCACTTAATATCTCATTATCTCATTAGCACCTAACAAACAACAACAAAATATATTGGATGGAAAACTGATTTCATAGCTGGGAAAACCTGGATTCAAATCTTGTCCCTGACATATTATGAAACTTTTTCAGGGTCTTGGGAAAATAACAATAAATAAATGAATGTTCTGGGCCATTTGTATTTTTTTTCCTTTTTTCTCTGAGATTATGGATTGCAGAGAAGGTGGCAATCTGAATTTGCAAAGGGAGTTTCTTCTTCTGGGAGTCCTTTATACCAACAGGTCACAGACTTGGCCAGCAGTTTGAAGGTAGATTTAGAGTTGAGGCTGAATGGAAGCAGGAAGACCATTTAGGGAAATAGATTAATCTACTGAGTACTCTCGAGGATTTTGGAAATAATTTCTTAATAGAATTGAAGCTCCTTGAGAGCAAAAAACAGTTTTGTGACTTGCTATTGCTATTCTTATTTTTTCATCTTTAAAGACTTAAACTTGAAAGTTGTTTGATAAGCATTTCTTAAATTGGATGGAACTACAAATATCTCTGATTTTAAGGAACTTAGCATTAAAGATCTATATGTGGAAGGGGACCCTCGTAGCAGAACTTATCTCCTCCATATTATAAACAAGAAAACTGAGGCTCAGAGATAAGATGATCTATCTGTGGATGCACTGTCTTGTCATAACAATAATTTAAACTGAGTGCCTAAAACACATTATCCAATCCTTTTTTTCACTTTCCTATGTATTCCGAGAGGAGAATACCTGAGAAAATATTCCTTGTTTCAAATGAGCCCTCCAGCATTACTTTGCTGATTTTTTTGCTTTTTAATAATAGCTTTTTTATTTTCAAAACATATGCAAAGGTAATTTTCACATTCACCCTTGCAAAACCTAGTGTTCCAAATTTTTTCTCCCTCCCTTTCCCATGCCCTCCCCTAGACAGCAAGCACATGTTAAAAATGTACAATTTCTTTTATACACATTTCCAAAATTATGCTGCACAAGAAAAATCAGATCAAAAAAAGGAAAAAGAAAACAATAAGCAAGTAAACAACAAAACAGGTGAAAATACTATGCTGTGAATCACCTTTCAGTCCCCATAGTTTTCTCTGTGGATGCAGATGGCTCTGTCCATCACAAGTCTATTGGAACTGGCCTCAACCACCTCACTGGTGAAGAGAGCCACGTCCATCAGAATTGATTATCGCATAATCTTGTTGCTGTGTACAATGTTCTCCTGGTTCTACTCACTTCACTCAACATCGGTTCATGTAAGTCTCTCCAGGACTTTCTGAAATCATCCTTTTCCTACTGTTCATTTCTTACAGAACATTAATATTCCAAAACATTCATACATCATAATTCATTCAGCCATTTCCCAAATGATGACCATCTACTCGGTTTCCAGTTCCTTGCCATTACAAAAAGGGCTGCTATAAACATTTTTGCACATATGAATCCTTTTCCCTTTTTCATGATCTCTTTGGGATACAGGTTCAGTAGGGACACTGCTGGATCCAAGGACATGCACAGTTTGATAGCCCTTGGGACAGAGTTTCATCTTGCCCTCCAGAATGGCTGGATTAGTTCACAACCCCAAGAAAAAATGTACTAATGTCCCAGTTTTCCCACCTCCCCTTCAGTATTTATCATCTTTTCTTGTCATCTTATCCAATCTGAGAGGTGTGTAATGTCTCAAAGTTGTCTTAATTTGCATTTCTCTAGTAGTGATTTAGAACATTTTTTTCATATGTCCAAAAATGGTTTTAATTTCTTCATCTCAAAATTGTCTGTTCATATGACTTGCGCCATTTATCGATTGAAGAAGAATGGCTCATATTCTTATAAATTTGAGTCAATTCTCTATATTAGAAATGAAGCCTTTATCAGAATCTTGGATATAAACATTTTCCTAGTTTTTTACTTCCCTTCTAATTTTTTTATTGGTTTTGTTTGTACAAAATCTTTTAAACTTACTATAATAAAAATTATCTACTTTGCATTTCCTAATGTATTTTAGTTCTTCTTTAGCCACAGATTCCTTCCTTCTCTACAGATCTTAAGAGGTAGATTATACTTTGTTCTTCTAATTTGCCTGTAGTTTCACCCTTATGTCTAAATCATGAACCCACTTCAACTTGATCTTGGTATAGAGTGTTAGGTGTTGGTCAGTGTCTAGTCTCTGCCACACTGCTTTCCAATTTTTTCAGCAATTTTTGTCAAATACTGATTTCTCATCCTAGAATATGGGGTCTTTGGGTTTAATCAAACACTAGATTACTATAATCATTGATTGCTGTGTCTTGTGAACCAACCTATTTCACTGATCAATTACTCTATTTCTTAGCAGTACCAAATGGTTTTGATTACCTCTACTTTATAATATAGTTTTAGATCTGGTACAGCTTCATTTGCAATTTTTTTTTTCATGAATTCCCTTGAAATTCTTGATATTTTATTCTTCCAGATAAACTTTGTTATTATTTTTTTCTAACTTTGTAAAGTGATTCTTGGCAGTTTGAGTGGTATGGCACTGAATAAGTAGATTAATTTAGGAAGAATTGCCTTTTTTATTATATTAGCTTAGTCTATGTATAAGCACTTTATGTTCTGATATTATTGTTTGGATCTGACTTTATATCTTTTTTATTAATTTTATAATTATAACATTGTTTTTTGACAGTGCATATGCATAGGTAATTTTTTACAACATTATCCCTTGTACTCCCTTCTGTTCCGAATATTCCCCTCCTTCCCTCCACTCCCTCCCCTAGATGGCAGGCTTTCCCATACATATTAAATATGTTATAGTATAACCTAGATACAATATATATGTGCAGAACCGAATTTTGTTGTTGTTGTTGTTGCAAAGGAAGAATTGGATTCGAAAGGTAAAAATAACCTGGGGAGAAAATCAAAAAATGTTAACAGTTTACACTCATTTCCCAGTGTTTCTTTTCTGGGTATAGCTGATTCTGTCCCTCATTGATCAATTGGAATTGGATTAGCTCTTCGCCATCAGAATACATCCTCATACAGTATTGTTGTTGAAGTGTATAATGATCTCCTAGTTTTGCTCATTTCACTCAGCATCAGTTGATGTAAGTCTCTCCAAGCCTCTCTATATTCATCCTGCATATTCCATAACATTCATGTACCATAATTTACCCAACCATTCTCCAATTGATGGGCATCCATTCATTTTCCAGTTTCTAGCCACTACAAAAAGGGCTGCCACAAACATTTTGGCACATACAGGTCCCTTTCCCTTCTTTAGTATTTCCTTGGGATATAAGCCCAGTAGTAGCACGGCTGGGACAAAGGGTATGCACGTTTTGATAACTTTTGGGGCATAATTCCAGATTGCTCTCCAGAATGGTTGGATTCTTTCACAACTCCACCAACAATGCATCAGTGTCCCAGTTTTTCCACATCCCTTCCAACATTCATCATTATTTGTTCCTGTCATCTTAGCCAATCTGACATGTGTGTAGTGGTATCTCAGAGTTGCCTTAATTTGCATTTCTCTGATCAATCCTGATTTGGAACACTCTTTCATATGAGTGGAAATAGTTTCAATTTCATCATCTGAAAATTGTCTGTTCATATCCTTTGACCATTTATCAATTGGAGATGGCCTCTTAAATTTTCTACTGGCTTTTGAAGCAAAGCCCTAAATAATCTCATACTAAAGAATGAGTAGGTGAAACAGCAAATCATAGACATAATTAATAACTTCACCCAAGAAAATGACAATAATGAGACATCATACCAAAATGTATGGGATACAGCCAAAGCAGTAATAAGGGGAAATTTCATATCTCTAGAGGCCTACCTGCATAAAATAAAGAAAGAGAAGGTTAATGAATTGGGCTTACAACTAAAAATGCTAGAAAAGGAACAAATTAAAAAACGCCCAGACAAACACGAAACTTGAAATTCTAAAAATAAAAGATGAGATAAATAAAATTGCAAGTAAAAAAAAACACTATTGAATTAATTAATAAAACTAAGAGTTGATTCTATGAAAAAACCAACAAAATAGACAAACCCTTAGTAAATCTGATTAAAAAAAGGAAAGAGAAAAAGCAAATTGTTAGTCTTGAAAATGAAAAGGGTGAACTCACCACTAATGAAGAGGAAATTAGAACAATAGTTAGGAGCTACTTTGCCCAACTTTATGCCAATAAATTCAATAACTTAAATGAAATGGAAGAATACCTTCAAAAATATAGCTTGCCCAGATTAACAGAGGAAGAAGTAAGTAGTCTAAATAGTCCCATCTCAGAAAAAGAAATAGAACAAGCTATTAACCAACTCCCTAAGAAAAAAATCCCCAGGACCAGATGGATTTACATGTGAATTCTACCAAACATTTAAAGAACAACTAACTCCAATGCTATATAAACTATTTGAAAAAATAGGGATTGAAGGAGTCCTACCAAATTCCTTATGACACAGACATGGTACTGATACCTAAACCAGGTAGATTGAAAACTGAGAAAGAAAACTATAGACCAAACTCCTTAATGAATATTGATGCTAAAATCTTAAATAAGATATTAGCAAAAAGACTTCAGAAAATCATCCCCAGAATAATACACTATGACCAAGTGGGATTTATACCAGGAATGCAGGGCTGGTTTAATATTAGGAAAACTATTAGTATAATTGACCATATTAATAATCAAATTAATAAAAACCATGTGATCATCTCAAGAGATACAGAAAAAGCATTTGAAAAATTCCAACATCCATTCCTACTAAAAACGCTTGAGAGTATAGGAATAAATGGACTATTCCTTAAAATAATAAGGAGCATATATTTAAAACCGTCAGTAAATATTTAAAACCGTCAGTAAATATCATATATAATGGCGATAAACTGGAACCTTTCCCTGTAAGATCAGGAGTGAAACAAGGTTGCCCACTACCACCATTACTATTCAATATAGTACTAGAAACGCTAGCCTCGGCAATAAGAGCAGAGAAAGAGATTCAAGGAATTAGAGTAGGAAATGAGGAAATCAAACTTTCACTCTTTGCAGATGACATGATGGTATACTTAGAGAACCCCAAAGACTGCTAAAAAGCTACTAGAAATAATTCAGAACTTTAGCAAAGTTGCAGGATACAAAATAAATCTACATAAATCCTCAGCATTTTTATACATTACCAACACAATCCAACAGCAAGAGATACAAAGATAAATTCCATTCAAAATAATGGACGAAAGTATAAAATATTTGGGAATATATCTACCAAGGGAAATTCAGGAATTATATGAGCAAAATTACAAAACACTTGCCACAAAAATAAAGTCAGATTTAAATAATTGGAAAGGTATTTAGTGCTCTTGGATAGGCCGAGCAAATATAATAAAGATGACAATACTCCCAAAACTAATCTATTTATTTAGTTCTATACCAATCAGACTCCCAAGAAACTATTTTAATGACCTAGAAAAAATAACAACAAAATGCATATGGAAGAAAAAAAGGTCGAGAATTTCAAGGGAATTAATGAAAAAAAAATCAAATGAAGGTGGCCTAGCTGTACCTGATCTAAAATGACATTTATAAAGCAGCAGTCACCAAAACTATTTGGTATTGGCTAAGAAATAGACTAGTTGATCAGTGGAATAGGTTAGGTTCACAGGACAAAATAATGAATAAAAATAGCAATCTAGTATTTGACAAACCCAAAGATCCCAACTTTTGGGATAAGAATTCATTATTTGACAAAAACTGCTGGGAAAACTGGAAATTAGTATGGCAGAAATTAGGCATGGACCCATACTTACCACCACATACCAAGATAATAGCAAAATGGAGAACGAGATCATAAATAAATTAGAAGAACATAGGATACTGTACCTTTCAGATTTGTGGAGAAGGAAGGAATTTATGACCAAAGGAGAACTAGAGATCATGATTGATCACAAAATCGAAAATTTTGATTACATCAAATTAAAAAGCTTTTGTACAAACAAAACTAATGCAAACAAGATTAGAAGGGAAGTAACAAACTGGGAAAACATTTTTACAGTTAAATATATAGAGAACGGACTCTATAAGAAATCAAGCCATTCTCCAATTGATAAATGGTCAAAGGATATGAACAGACAATTCTCAGAGGATGAAATTGAAACTATTTCCACTCATATGAAAGTGTTCCAAATCACTATTGATTAGAGAAATGCAAATTAAGACAACTCTGAGACACAGGAGAGGTTTTATTTCCTTGCTGGAGTCTGCAGTATCGCTTCTGTTGTACTAAATAACACTTGCTTCTCTCTCACATTCCTTGGGGCCCTGCTAAATTGTTCCCACTCTGAATACTTCTACGTGTTATTTCCCAGCCCATTAATCATCTTCCCTGCTCTTTGCTGTACCCTCACTAGCACTGAAATTAATCCTTTGTGCACACCAGGTCTAAATTTTTAATAAGTCTTGAAACAAACAACTATAAATGAGTAATTTTCTTTGTGATTCAATACTGAGCAGTTCTCCCTCTGTTTTGGAGAGCTGGCCACAGATTTCCAGAGAAGCTCTTGGAGCCCATCTTTTGCATATAAGTCATTTGGCCTTTTGCCAAGGCAATATACCTGTGCTGTCTACAATTCCCTTTTTTTCTTCCTATTTTTTCCTAGTTTTCAAACGGATTCTGAAGCTGAGGCGCAAGCTCTTAGGCCTTCCTCCAATTGGCCTAATTTCTGACAAGAAGCAAGAGTGTAGAGCAAATTGAGTAGGAAAAAAAAATTCTCCATACAATGAGCTTTCCTCTTAATCATCTCTTATCTGAAAGTACCAGGAAGTCACAAAACATGATCCTTCTCCCATTTGCCATGTTTACATCTCATGGTGAGGATGCCGTGGGAAGACATTTCTCCAGATGCATCTCCTGCTTGGAGATAATTTTAGCTTCAGTAGCTCTGGCATATTTACAGATTGGCAGGGCCTCCACTAAGCACTAGGATGCATTCTGATTTAAGTGAGGAAGAAAACAGGGTTCAATAGCGGCTGTTAGTCCCAGGTGGTTTCAAGGATAATCAAACTCTTGTGTCTGGTACAAGCTTCTCCTTGCCTTATCTCATGTGAGAAATCAAAGTTTCCAAGCTAGAGCCAAAGTATCAGTGTCTGTCCTTGGTTTATCTGTGGAGATTATGATGGGAAGGAAATCTAAATAATAGGAAACCCCTTAGAAGAACCAAAACAGCAGAAATGAAGGACCACTGTCCTGTGTAAGAATACAGGTTTGAATTTGTGACTATAGTTAATTTTGTCCCTAAGTCTCAGTTTCCTTTTTTGATAAAATTTGCACTGAATAATTGTGGGAGGAAACACTATGTACACTCTATTCTGTTCAGGAGTAGATGGCTTAAATGGTCCTTTTACCAAGAGATGATGAAGGAAAATGGAGAGTGTCAAGCTTCAGGACCAAGATAATTTGGGTATGGGATATTACAATGAACCCCCAGTACCCAGAGTTCTCTAAGACCCTAACTAGGCCTCAGATCTATTGAGAAAAGTCTGCTGAAGAACCAAGGGAAAGACACCTGGATTATCAAGTAGCACTTTGTCTATTCAGAGTCTAATATGGTAGAAAGAGCAAATGTGATTGCCCCAAAGAGATTTCACTGGAAGCCTTGAGATGAACATCCTAGCCAGGATAATATCCCGAGACCTTCAGGGAAGTTCCACTTCTCTGTTCCCTCAATCACCCTTCAGTACTTTCCAACTGAGACATATTGACCCAGATCTACTGGAAAGAATAAAGGAGATAACTTCCTACTTTTCCCAGCTCCTGGGGTCTTTTGGTTCCAATAAAATTCCCAGGACTTTCTGAGCAAAAGTAGCTTCTCTGTGTCAAGAGTGATAAGGATGGCAGAGCCTGCCAGTAACTGGAAGTTCACTGCATAAAAGACCCAAAATTATGACCTGCACAGAATTTCCTGCAAATGTACAGGAGAAAAGGCTCCAAAGGCTAATCCAGTGAGAGAGATCTTCCTACAGAGAAGAGCTTGACCCTGGGAATTATGGGTCTTGTCTGATATAGAAGCAAAAGCATTTCTCTATATTAATATTGACATACAGGCTAATTTAATTAGCTTGTTTTATCTCAATTCTTTGAGCCTTTTAAAAAACACTCTCGTTCTTTTTCTAGCTGCCAAGGCTTCAATGAACATTTTTATGGCAATCAGGACAAATCTCCATTTTCATTACCTTTCCAACTGTATTATCTTTCCAACATGGACAGGACAGGAGCTTCAGAATGGCTCTTCCTTTCTTGAATTTTCCAACAGGGATGTCAAATGGGGCTTGCTCCCTTGAAATTTGTGTGGCCATTACTGGCAGCAGATGCTACCACCACTGCCATGCCCACCATGTTTCACTACCTATGCAAAGCCCACCTGGGCAATCAGCCACAACAGAGAGAAAAATGTGAGGGCCTTGGTGCTGCTCCGTTAGTAAGGACACAACTCTCTCTGGGCAATAATTAAGGAAAAGCTTCCCAACAAACAGATTTGGGGAATCCACCAAAGGAATGGGAGCCAATCCATCCTCCCAACTTTGGACATGATGGCTTGTCCTGTAGGGGATTTCGTCAGCTACAGGTTGGAATAAGTGACCTTGAGTCTCTATGTCCCTATAATGTCATCTCTAATCATCTCATACTTTCAAAAATCTTCTACTTTCCTTTGGGAATCTACGGTCTTCTTTGCCAACAAAGCAACCTCACGCAACACAATCATGTCTCTCTCTGACACATTTCTGTCCTTCAGAGTTAGAATGGCTTCCTTCTTTGCCTCAGACTCTTGGAACCCCTTACTCCCTTCAATAATGACCCAAAAGTCTCTTTCCCCAAGAGGACTTGCCTGATTCACTCCCCACTCCCATTATTAGTGCCTCTGCCTACATTTCACTGATTACCTTTTTTTCTTCTTAATTCCTCTATTCACTTATCCGTGTGGGCATAGATAAGCACTTTGTGTAACTCTAGCACTTAACATAGTTCACAGAATTTAGTAGGGATTTAATTGATTTTTGTTGATTGATGAATTTCAATGGGGCAGCCAAGGAACCAGTGCAAGAATTAGGCGAGCTGGTCTTGCCCAGGGAAGTCTATCTGGGAACATTCAATAAGGAACCTTTATTGATAAGACTTTTTATAAATGAAATAATGTCTGATTCCTGGAAACATCTACATGGAATCTGGGGATAGGTTTTGTGATTTACCAAGAAATATTACAATAATGACTGAAAAGTCACAGACTGCCAGTAATGTATGGTAGATACAACTGTGCACATTACTCAGTTATCTTATTATGATATTGCACCAATGAATGACATAGGTCATCTCTACTCCTGAAAATATGTTAGAACAAACAAGCTTTAGGATTTTGCAAGATTTTGATAGATTCTGAGGTCATTTTGAAGGTTCGTTCTGACATACAAATATTTCTAAAGTGAATCAGCCAATCAGTACCGCCTTATTATATCTATGATCTTGTCCAACATCCATTTCAGAGCACTCCCACAATCAGCTGCCTTTGCTTCTATGTTTGTGCTTATAAATAAAAGTAGAAAAATCATAAAACCATGCTGATTACATCTGCTATAATTTTATTTTACAGAACATCAACCGAGCCCTCACTGCTACAAGACAATTTTTCTATAGCTCTCTGATCAACTTGCTATCCTAATTATGACAGCGGATTTTCTAATCCTTCTTATCCCTCCTCAGATCTCTGTTGCTCCTACATCTCTACCTTCACCATTGAAAAACTTTACTCGTATTTTATTGAGACAAAACTGACCCATTTGCCAAAAGCTCTTTCTTCTCTCCTTCTCTCCATCTAACAGTGCCTTTTGCCTCTATCTCTTACTTCACCCCTGTCTCTTGAAGTAACCTTTCCCTAACCACTTTATATGAATGCAGAGGCATTAACTAAGTCAAATCCTTTTGCATTCATATAAGTGATGCTATTCAATCTTTTCTTCCCTAGTAGATTGCTCCCTCTATCATCCCCACTTTCTCACTTGTCTTCAGTCTCTCCTTGTATAGTATCCCCTTTCCTATTTTTGTACAAACATTCCCAAATCTCGCATCCTTAAAAAACTCCCTTGATCTGTTCACATCTATTAGCTATTATCCCATATTTCTCCTTCCCTCTATGGCTAAATTTCCTGAGAGGAGAGTCTACCATAGGTGTGTGTGCTCCCTTTTCTTTTACTCTCTTCTTAAGTATAGCTTGGCTTCAGATATCATCATTCAATTGAGACTGCTTTCTTCAAAGGTACCAAGGATCTCTTAACTGTCAAAATATAGTTTCCTATTTAGACATAAAAAGTGATACCATAAAGAAATTAGGCATCATGAAATAGTCTGTCAGATTCATGGATGTGAAGAATTTTATAACCAAAAAAAAAAAAAGAGATGCAGAGCATTATGAGATGTAAAATGGATAGTTTTGATTGCAGTAAGTTAACATTTCTGCACAAATAAAGCCAACGTAGCTAATATTAGAAGGATAGCAGAAATCTGGAAGACTTTTTGCAGCACTAATTTCTCAATTTCTCAAATATATATATTCATTTTATATTTATATTTATATGTGGCCAAATTTATAAGAATATGAATCATTCTTCAACTGATAAATGATATGAACAGGTAGTTTCCAGATGAAGAAATCAAAGCTACCCATAGTCATATGGGAAAAAAAGCTCTAAATAATTCTGATTAGAGAAATACAAATTAAAATAACTCTGAGGTGCCATCTCACACCTATGAGATTCGTTAATGTGACAGAAAAATAAATGACACATGTTGGAAGAGATGTGGGAAAATTGAGGCATAATTGCACTGTCAGAAGAGTTGTGAATTGATCCAGCAATTCTGGAGAACAATTTAGAACTATGTCCAAAGGGCTATAAATCTGTACATAACTTTTGACCAGCAATAGTATTACTGGGTCTGTATCCCAAGGAGATTTTTTTTTAAAGAAAAAAGGATTTGTTTGTACATAGATATTTATATAAGATTTTTTTGTAGTAGCAAATAGAAATGGCTATTACTTTGCAATGGTTATACAAGCTGTGGTATATGATTGTGATGGAACACAATTGTGCTATAACAAATGATGAACAGGATGGTTTCAGAAAAAAAGTGGAAAGACATATGATTCGATGCAAAGTGAAATGAGAAGAATGAGGAGAACAGTGTACACAGGAACAGCAATATTATACAAAGATAAACTGAGAATGGCTTAGTGATTCTCAGTAATACAATGATTCAAGACAGTTTCCAAGGATTCATGATGAAAAATGCTATACACCTTCAGAGAAAGAATTGCTGGAGTCTGAACGTATATGAAAACATACAATTTTTCACTTTATTTATGTGTATATGGTTTTTTGTCTGTTTTCTTTCACAACATGATTAATTTGGAAGTATGTTTTGAATGGGTGCATATGTATATTGTTGTTATTCTGACTCTTTGGGACCACTGGACCACAGACCAGGCCCTCCTATCCTCCGCTATTTCTTAAAGTCTGACCAAGTTCCTGTTCATTGTTTCCATGACACTCTCTATTTGTATCATCTTCTGCCATGGCCTTATCCTTTTGTCTTCTATCTTTCCTAACATTAGGGTCTTTCCCAATGGGTCTATCTCTCCATTCATTAAGCAAAATATTCAAATTTCAGCTTCAACATAACTGATATCAAAAGACTGCCATTTTAGGGAATCTCGGAAGAAAATTTAAAATTGAAAAAAAATAAAGAAATGTTAAAAATTCGTTTTGGTAATTGGGGAAAATATTGTTAAATGCTACCTATTAAAAATAGTAGTGACAACAACAACTTTATTCTTATGGTTTAAGGCTCAATAGTATACTGGTAGTAAAGGGAGGATCTGGGTCATATTTTAGTCTGTAATAGATACAGCTTCAGTAACACTTTCTAGTTGAAGTCTTCAAGACATTTTCAGGTAAATGTCTGTATTAGGGAAACTTCTCAGTCTGAGAAAAAAAAGAAGATTGCTGATATGATATTCTAGCTACCAGGCCATGTCTTTTGGCATTTGTTAAGTCCTAAATTTTTATAACCTGCAAGATGTTTCTGCCATTTTCTTACATGAGCTACGTTGAATACAAAGTATTTTTTAAAAAACAATCTTTCTATTATTTCTGGTGCTAATAATTTGGTCACAAATTACCATCATAATCTGATTTATTTCCTCAAATAATTTTTGTTTGATCTATCCACTTATTTAGTGCTCTTTTGGCAATATATTGTTAGTTCATGTAGATATCAACCATGACAGGCCTTCAGATACCATTTTTCGAATTTAAGTCATTTCATAAGCTCTAGCCAACAGTAAACCATTTTCTGTTATAATTGATCAATCGATTGGTTGATCAAAAAATAAGTAGATAGACAGATAAAATTAGAGCATCATTAACCTTTACTATGTGTCCAGCACTGTGCTAAATGCTGGTGAAACAATTACAATCAAACAAAAAAAAGTCTTAATCCTCAAGTAGTATACATTCTTAGAATGTACTTAGATAATATTTAGAGTGATACTGGAAACAGGGGTGATAGGTTAGGAGAATATAAGCAGCAGCATGTTGAGAAGACTTCACAGAAATAGCTTGGAGTTTGGGTTCCCTTAAAATAATGTGAAATCTCACCTATCAGAGCTTGGAGACATAGGGACAGAGTCCAAGTTTCCAATGGAAGAGAGAGGAAGATAAAAGCTAGAAAACAGAAGACATAATATGGAGGCTGTCAGGTGTAATGTTCTGATCGTCTCTCAGTTGTAATCCTTCTCTGGGAGGAGGTTTCTTTTCTGTATAATCTTTTCCTCTATGAGCAGGTTTCTTGGGAGGCTTCTGGAGCCTCCAGCCAGCCTCTTCTTCTTCCTGAATCCTGGCTCTGAATCTCCTCCAGCTCTTGTCCTTCCCCAGTCCAGACTGCTCTCCAGGCTCAATGTTGCCTCTTTTTATCCTCCCAGAGAATGGGCATGGGATAATTCAAGGGCTTCTGGGAAGAACCACATCAACCAATGAGCTTGCTCCTCCTAGAGCAGCTCCCTTTAAAGGCCCAAACCAAAGGTCTGAGCCAGAGAACTGTCAAGTCAACCTGAATTCTCACCTTGTCACTGTCCAGACAACCTGAGTTCTCACCTGGTAATCCTAACAGTCAGGAAGTGGTATGGAGGTCTGTGCTTACTTACTATGTCTTTACTATTAATATTATTCTAGTTCTTATTAAGCTGTTTTTCAAATTTTTGTGGACCATTTTATTGTTTTAGCTGATATTTAATATTTTTTCTTATTATTACATTTTCTCTTCAGCTAAATATCCCCACTGAGCTCCTTTCCAATCAGAGAGATTTTGTGACACTGCAGAGAGACCTTACCTGAGATTAGAATTTGAAAGTCCAAGTTAAAAAACCCTAATACAGTTTCTGATCAAAAATTCCCAACCACACAAACTCACATAGATAATGACTGAATATTCTTGATTCTTGATTTTCCTGAGGACAAGACCCATCCATTTCAGCTGCTTCTAATTCAATAGCTTATTAAAAAGTTGTTTCCTGGCATATTTTCCATCACAGAGCAAACAGTTCTCAGAAATCCTCCAGTTACCTTATCTCAGAAATTTCATCTAAGCCCTGTGCCTGCAGCTTCTGACAGATCAACAAATATCAGCCATCTCCCTGGCAATGGGCACTATTTAAATCATTTGAATTTCTCTTCTTGGAATATTCCATGACAATGTTAAATTAGTTCGTTTCTAGGCAAAATAAAAAACAGTCAATTGGCTGACACACTTTCCTCAGAAAATGTACTCCATCATTGGAAATTACCAGAATGCGTCAAAAAGGAGTAATAATAACTTACATTCGGATAGCTCTTTCACGTACAGTAAGTTTCTCATTCAAGCCTCCTGGCATCCATGTGAAGCAGGCAGAAATCCAATATTATCCATTATTTTGAATATAGGGAAACTGAGGCTCAGAAAAGTCACTTGTCTTGAATAGGGCGATTTATTTTGTAAAGGAGCAGAGCCAGTGCTCTGGGAATCACATAAATGGACCATTTTATCCAAAACCCCTATTTGGAAGAGGAGGACACTGTGCATAGAGAGAAAGAACTGTAAGGACTGTGAGACACGGAGTCCAAAACCTTAAGGTCTAGAGGAAACTGTGCCCCAGAGAGAAGGGCAGGAAGAAGGGGTAGTTACAAGGGAAGGAGACTCAAGGGGACTAGGAGACGGAGAAGCCTGACCTTGAATCCTTCCCACTGTGAGACTGAGCAAGTTCCTTGCCTCTCTCAGTCTTAGTTTCCACATTTTTTAAATGAGGACGAATCTGCTGCAAGGATGAAATAAGATTACACATATAAAGCTCTTTGGAAATCTTAGAGAGTTACAAAAATATTAGATGAAGAAGAGAGAATTTGCAGGAAAAAGCCCTTATCCTTGACCTGGTACTGATTCCAGCTGTTACATTGTGAATCTCGGTCATGGCATGGGACACTAGGGCTGATTAGCTGCTCACTGGGACAAAAGGAATGGCAGGGGGGAAAGGGAAGGCCATTTAAAGTTCTTATGCTGCCCCACAAGAGAGTTACCCAACTAAAGAAAGTGTCTGAAGGTACTGAATATCTCCAGGAAAGAAAAGAGTACATCTAGGGCTAGATATATATACATACACACACAAAAGTATGTGTGTGTGTGTGTGTGTGTGTGTGTGTGTGTGTGTATAAATTTTGTGTGTATGTATATATGCATATATACAATTTTTGTGTGTATATATACATATATGTAATTTTGTATGTATGTATATATATATATATATTCAAAGGCAGGAGATAATAGAAATCTAGGGCTTTGTTCTGGGGCTAAGTATTCTGTACATCCCTACAAGTATAACAGAGAGCCCACTGATTCCTGCTTCCCATTCACTCCCACTCGCACCCTCAACTCCTTGCCCATTAAACATGGATCCTCAAAGTTAAGCTGAGTCTAAATGCCTATTGATCCAATCTCTCCATAGACCACAAGTGGAGTAGTAAATATTCCCTCACCCCTTGCCTGGACTTAGAGTGATTTAGCCTTTGGAGGGTAAGTGAAGTAAGGAGTGGAACAGAGCCCCACAATCTCTCCTTGAACCCCAAATCTCAGAAGCTCTTTTAGATTTATGGGGCTCTCAGACCCAACTTAAATTTAAGCATTTCCTTGAAACCTAACCTCATTCTCTACATGCAAGGTCATTCAATAAGTCTTTAATAACCCCTTTATGTATGCAAGGTACTGTGCTAAGGCATCTCCTCTCTCCAGTAGGCAAGAAACTCCATGAAGATTGTGGTTATGTCTTATTCACCTCAATATCTTCCATATGCAAAGCCTCTCCTGCATATGGGCTAGCACATAATTCGTGTCTGTTTTATTGAATTGTTGCATTTGGGGTAGTTGTGTGTTCTTTAATCTTTCAAATGCCATTTTTCCCCTGAAGAAATGAATAATGTAGTGTTGTATGGTCCAGGGTTATGTAATAAAACAAATACATTGGATTTGGAACCAAAGAACTGGGTTCAGTTTCCAACTACATTTCTCACCTTTGTGACCATCAGCAAATCTCTCCCGGTCTGAACTTCAAAGTCATCATCTCACATAACAGATTTGCATTTTTCTGTGCAGAGATATTTTTGTTACTGTACTATGTTAGGGAAACACTTGTTTTATTCCATAAATTAAAAATACTAATAAAAGAATCCATCCAGTCCTCAGTCTCCTCTGACAAGCACTCTCTCTTGCCCAATTACAAGAATATAATATGCAATTTCTTGGGGTCAGGCGCACGCGCTGGGCTCTTCTCAGAAATGTCTTGAGAGCTTAAGATTTCCACATTTCCCTTATATTCTCTCCCACATTTCCTGTGTCATTGCCTCTCTCAAACACACACATGCACACATGCACACACAGAATCCCAGCCCCAGGTTAAAATTGATTCTTTGGGAGAGAAATAATGGCCTCAAAAGCAGAGTTGCTCCCTGTCATAGTTTTCCCCCAAATCTCCTGCGTAATGAAACAGTGAATTCCTTGCCTTTTACTTTCTGAAAGGAGCTCGACAGTGATGAAGCCTATATGACTTGATGGGTAAAAATAGATATAATGAGGTTCCAAATAGCTCCATTTCTTAGTCTCCCTTTGTAATATCTCCTCAGAATAGTGTCTATAACTCACCAGTGGGACCAGAGCTGTTGCAGAATTCCCCAGGTCAGAACAGCTCTGCTCCCTATTCATTTAAGTCCACTTAAACCTGGTTCACATATCCTCTAGACTGAGTCCCTCGTCTGTTTGACGATGAAGGAGACACTTTTCCATCTTTCTCCACAAGATTGTTTTGCAAGAGCTAATGATGACAGGCAAGTCAGAGAAACCATCCAAATATGTCACTCTTTTCTTTCTTTCCATAGTCACCCAATTGTCACAGATGACACAGGGATCCCAGCAGCCTTAATGGGGTGCCAGCTATACAGTAAAGCAAAAAGGATATGATGGAAAGGGAGGGAGTGACCTTCACCTGCTAAAAGGGAAGATTTCAAAAAAGTTGGTCACCTGAACTAATGATGCTAAAGAATAGGAAAGATCTTTCAGAAGAACCTGGTAATTCTATTTACTTTAACTCAAATAGGAAACAAAATGAATGTCCAGTAAATGGGGAATGACTAATAAATTATGGCACAAGAACATATTTATATACTATTGAATCATAGAGACAATGAAAAGGGAATGCCCCTCCAAATTAGAAGTAACACAGAGACACATAAAGATTTAAATGCTTTTTTACTAACCGGACTTGCACAAACCTTTCAGTTAAATTAAACCACTCCAGAACACTCTATAAAAGCAATTATTTTCTTATGGTTCTTTCTCTGATACACTATCTTCATGATAATGGACTAGTCATTTAACATCTTTAAACCTCCGTTTCCTCATGTTCTAACTGAAAAAATTGGACTTGATGAGAGTTTTCATGGCAGTAAAATCAATAAAAGAGCAACCTCATCCAAAATTGCATGTAGTATTATAAATCTCTAGTACCACTCAACCTCTCTACTAAAAGAAATAAAAGAAAGAAGCCTACAATATACAAATGCATCCTGTTTTATATTCTTCTATCTGTCTATATATTCACATATATCTGTGTTGTTGTTCAGTCATTTCAGTCATGTCTGAATTCTTTATGACCCCATTTGGGGTTTTCTTGGCAAAGATAGTAAAGTACTTTCATATCCTTTGACCATTTATTAATTGAGTAATGACTTATATTCTTTTAGATTTGACAAAGTTCTTTACATATTTGAAATATGAGACCTTTATTTGAGAAACCATCAAAGCTTTTTTTCTTCTATTTTCTGCTTTCCTTCTGATTTTGGCCACATTTGTTTTAGTTGTACTTAAAAAAAAATTAATGGTTTAGAAATTATCCATTTTACCCCTCACAACACTCTCTGTTGTTTATTCAATAAATTGTTCATCTATCTATAAATCTGATAGATAATATGCTCCTTGTTATTCAAATTTTCATATAAAAATGTTCTAAATCATTATTGTTCAGAAAAATGCAAATTAAAACAATCTTGAATCTCAAACCTATCAGATTGGCTAAAATGATTGAAGGGGAAAGTGAAAAATATTGAAAGTGATGTGGAAAAATTGAAACACTAATTCACTGTTGGTGGAACTGTCTAACAGTTTTGGAGGACACTCTGGAATTATACCCAAAGAGTTATTAAAGTGCCTGTACCCTTTGGTCCAGCAATTCAATTGCTAGATCTGTTTCCCAAGATGTTTACAAGAAAAGGGAGGAAACCTGTGTATTCTAAAATATTTGTAACAACTCTCTTTGTGGTGGAAAAAAAAAGGAAATTGCATATATGTCCGTCAACTGGTGAATGGCTGAATGGATTATGGTATATGATTGTGATGGAATACTATTGTGATGAATTAATGGACGATGAAGTTGATGATTTAAAAAAAATGGACATAGTTGCACAAAATAATGAAGATGATATGAGCAGACTCAAGAGAACATTGTGTAAAGTAATAGCAATATTGTCTTAAGAATAACTTTAAATGGCTGTCATTTTGACTGTTATAAATACCCAAATTATCAACAAAGAACACAGGAAGATGCTGTCTACAAAGAAAGAACTGATAAATAGAAATACATATAAAATGGTTTTACACACACATCACATACACACACACATAAACACATATACAAAATATACATGTCTGTAATGATAGTCATCCCTACAGTGTGAAAGGAAAGAAAAAAAGGGAAAAAAGGAAAGTTACATAACAACTTCCTTATATATTTAAAAGGAATAACAAATTGTCCAGTTATCTTCTTTCTTCTATTTCACTGTTATGGAAATGATTGTTTTATTTCTTTAGTTCAATATAAAATAAACAATTTTGTTTGTTTGTTTGTGTGTGTGTGTGTGTGTGTGTGTGTGTGTGTGTGTGTGTGTGTGTGTATTGGAGTAGTTTGCCAATTCATTTTACATCTGAGGAAATTGAGGCAAATACAGTTAAGTGATTTCCATGGGATCACACAGATGTCTGAGGCCAAATTTAAACTTGGGTCTTCCTGACCCCATCCACTGCATGCAATTATATCTTTATACCTTTATATAACTACTTCTATACATATCAAAATCTATATTAGATTATCCATTCACATAGACATATAAATAATAGATAAGAGAAACACAGAGAAAACAGAGAGAGACAGAGGGAGACATACACAAAAAGAGACAGGGACAGACAGACAGCCAGAATATCTCATTGTGTACCCTAAGTTTGTTATCTTCCTGTCATGGCTAACAAGTTTCATCATTAGTTCCTTGGAATAATAAACGGTCATTCTATTAATCATTCTGTTGGTCATCATTCTTACCTCTTTCAAAGTCCTTTGGTTTTTTTTCAGCATTAGTGTTAATGTATACATTATTCAGATTATCAGAATTCTAAAAACAACAATTTTATTTTTATTAATTTATAAAAATATTGAAAATTGTTTACTTTTTCCAATAATGCTGATATTATAATATGAATTGTTCTTTGAGCTCTGCTCACTTGATTCTATTATAGTTTATATAAGTCTTTCTATTTTTCTCTGAAACTATTTTTCCAATTCTTAGCACAGTAGTTTCCCAATATATTAGTATACCACAACCTACGTATTCATTCCTCAAATGATGGGCAGGTCCTTAGTGTATCACCGTAAAAAGAGATGTTATAAAAATAAAGAACTTTTCTCTCTTTTTGATCTCTTTTGAGTATAAGCATAGGTGTGTATAGCTGGACCAAAAAACAGATATTACTGATATTATGTATATCATTCCTAATTATTTTGCAGACTGATATCTATTCACATCATCAGTGTCAATGTTCTTGTTGCCCAACATACCTTCTAACATTTATCATTTCCCTTTTTATCATCCTTGCCAGTCTAATTGTGGGAAGTAAGATCTCATAATTGATTTAATTTTCATTTCTCTAATCATGATTTGGGGCCAGTTTTTCATATAACAATAGATAGCTATGTTATTTTCCCCCGTTGGTAAGTCTGTTCCTATCCTTTGACTTTTTTTCACTGAGAAAATTGCTCTTTTTTCTTTTAAATTTGAATCAGTTTCATATATATTATGGATAGGATATCTTTAACAGAGAAATTTGCTGCAAAGATTTTTTTAATTCAATTAATTTTGTTTCAGTTTTAGATTTATTCTATTGTACAATTTGAAAAATGTTTATGCAATCAAAATTATTCACTTTGTCTTCTGTGACATTTCATATTCTTTCTCCATCATTAACTTTTCTTCTATCTATAGGTCTAATTGGGAATATTCCTCATCTTTTTTCTATCTTATTGGAGATGAATCTTTTTATAACTAGTTCATACCTATTTGTGATTTATCTTTTCATAATGTGATATACTGAGCTTGTTAAATTTATTCTACATTGCTATCCAATTTTCCAGAAGATTTTGTCAAATAGTGAGTAGTGGAATTCCAGTAGTTGGGGTCTTATTTAATACTAGAGAATTAGATACATTTTAAATGTGTATTTCATCTGATCCTTTAAAAAAATTGTTGGTAGGTTGCCTATGATTCCATATAAATCTTTTCCCACAAAGCCCATTTTTTCATCGCCATAATTGTTTGTGTTTGTATGTATGTGTCCTCAGAATTTCATTTTTAAAATCTTCCCAAAGTAAGGATCTGACTTTGACACTTCCATGGTCTTCAATGGCTCCCTCTTTTCTCTTACAACATTCTCTCAAGTCCTGGAAACCAATCTTTAATAACTCTAATCATTAAATCTATTTTCCCATTTCTTCATTCTTTTCATATTTGGGTGATATTTTTCCCATTGCTTCTGTGAAGATTGAAGTTAAGGGAGAATAAAAACACAGCCATTGCTCTGATGATTAAAATAAAGCAGAATTATTTATGATGACTCGATATCTCCTAGAGTACTTTTGTTTCCTCAGATTTGTTTCATCAGTTGGAATCTGGTTCTTTAGTTAATCCTGAATAGGATTAGGAAATGCCTTGTCTTTTTTTCTGGTTTGGGATAAATCCATTGTAAGCCATTTTATACATAGTCTCAAAATCCAATCCATGGATTGTATCTGAGTATTTTTGGATTTATAACTAGCACAACTTTTATATTTGAATAACATTTTGAATATCCAATGTTTTATAATCTTCTGAGATAGCTAGGGCAGGGGTTATCATCTCTAATTTACAGATAAAGGAAGTCATGTAGCTTGCCTGGGGTCAACAGATAGCAAACAACAGGGCCCTCAAAACAGGGAATGTCAGAGACGGGAGCCACCTTAGCCATCATCTCATGCAACTCTTCTTCCTTGCACCCATCTTATGAGGGAGGGAAGCAAGTCCCAGAACCATCATGTCATTTGACCAAGGTTATTTCACAAGATGGTGGGAGAGTTGGAACAGCATCCGAGACATCCTAAATCCTAGCTTGGAGCCGTCTCTGCGGCACGATGTTGCACTTCTTGCTCTTGGCTAGTGCAGGTGGCTACTCTTGAGCTGCTGGAAAATTATACATAGAGCTGGACACATTTGTTGTGTTTGGAGATTGCTGTGATTTGGAGGTCCAGAAGCAATTTGCCAAAAGAGGAGGAGGCGCCCACAGTGAAAGGTAAGATGGTCAGTATCAAATCCAGAACATTTGGCCACAGCAGATGTGTCAGCTGTCAACATGACTGGGGGACTCAGCACCTCTCCTTGCTGTGGCTTTCATTCCAGTGGCTGTTATTATCATGGACCATTGAAATACACCCAGGGAGATGCCAGCTACAGAAGATAATAGAGCATTGGGCCCGGAAAAGGGAGTATTAATCTCTTTTTTTGTGCAAATCTGTGTGTTCATCTCATTTGCAGTGCCATGTGGGCTTCATTCAATTATGCTGTTTTTAATCAAGCAGTCTGGGTGTTATTAGGGCTTGTTGACTGCCCAGTGTTTCCTATATTCATGACGAGAAAATCAATTGGCCCATCGGGTGCAGCCAGAAGGTGCTTTTCTGATTTGTGATCCAAGGATCTGTTCACAAATACTGATTTTGTATGACAATCCTAAATGAGCAATTACCTTCTCAGGTGGGTTTTCTCCCTTCCCCCCAAATAATACCCTTTTAAAACAGGCTTGAAAAAAGTATTCTGCATCTGCTCTAGCTAATCAACAAAGACCATTGGCCTATAGGCTCCATTTAAGATCCAAGATTGTTCTTGCTGATAAAATACAAGAAACATTCTGGCTTCCAATCACTGAGCCTCAAGGGGATAATGTCATGTGTTTTATAGATGCAACAGGCTATTTGGAAGAGTTTGCAGAATTCCCTTTCAAAGTTCCTAAACACTGTTTTTGATGGTTGTGGACCAACTAAGCCAAACTGATATTTCCTATGGCTTAGAAACAAAACCTTACACTTTTCCTGGATAAAAATTTCCAACCCAGTTGATGGAAATGAAGAAATGGAGAAGTTTCCCCTAAACTCACATGAGAGAGTTGAATGAATGGTCTTCAGCATAGCCAGTGAACCCTCGTCACTACAAAGCACACTTAATAGCACAGTTGTATTTTTCTATGTTGAAATAATTATAGTGGGTGCGGTTAACACTATTTAATTAGCATGACATTTATCATACTTTGGGAAAATGAGGCTGCAATTAATTTTAGTTAGGATGGAAAGAAGTCTGCCATTAGAGGGGGCCTTAACCTATTCTGACTTCCTAAATTCCTGGCTAATTGAGTTAAATGAAAAAGTATTTAAAGGAGGCTGAGGTGGGAGTAAATGCTACCCATTGTCTGGGATGAGATGATCTGATTGTAACTGAAGCCCTCTGTTTGGTTGGGAGATGATAAATATCAATTCAGCAGCTCCAGCACAACTGACTTATTAGCTGGTAATTATATGATATTGGAGAAACATTAAGTGACATAAAATAATAACTTCTTAAGGATGCCCTGTTAATCAGGTTTAACTCCTTAGTTTGTGTCTTTCTCTAAGCTAACAATTTCAGGGTGGAACTGAGCACTCCAAAAAGAATAGAATACACCTGAGGCATGCTGATGACCAGAGCGATTGTCCAGAGCAATTCTTTAACGACCAAAGGAGGGAATGATCTTCTCTTCTGGTCTTGAGCCACCATAATTTGTCAAATATTAACTAGGTTCCTACATGATTCATTCAGATTCATGTGTTTCAGATTGCTTATCCAAGCAGACAGAAGTGGGTGTGAAGTGCATAAATGGGCATATATGTATATGTGTACACACATCGTCTAGTTTTTGGGGCTTTCTATCATATGAACATCCCTGAATCAGAAGAAAACTACTCAGACAATGCTCCCACAGTGGTTAGAACTATTCTAAAACAGCCAGTCCAATATGCATTTCCTAAGTTCCTATTATATGCACATAGGGAGTTCTGATATGAGAATGAAGTTTTAGGAAAAGATGAAAAAATCCTGTTTCTTCCCTCAAAGAATATTGGGAAAGAGTAGGAAGAAGGGGATACAATATACAGAGTATCCTAAAAGACTTAATGTAAATTTTTTTAAAATTTAGACTTTTGAGAGTATTTTATTTTTTTCCTATTACATAGTTTTCAACATTTGTTTTTATAAGATTTTGAATTCCAAATTTTACTCTGTCCCTCCTCCTCCGAATAACAAGCAATGTGATATAGATTATAAATGTACAATCATGTAAAACATTTCCACATTAGTCATATTATGAAAGAACAATCAGAACAAAAGGGAAAAATCATGAGAAAGAACAACAAAAACTACAAATGTTATTCTAGGGTCCTCATTCATGCTCTTTCACATTTGGTAGCACTGAGAAATTGCAATTTCTATTGCTGGAGGGAACTCTCAATTTGATATTTGAAGTATTTTGTTTTAACACAATATTTTATTTAGCTATTTATTTGAGTGAAAAGGAAGCATAGTATCTGAGGTCAGCACTTAAAAGTAAAATTATAAAATAATGCATAAATAAAAGTTTTATGATAATGATAATGATGTGGATAAGCACGATGAATAATCCTATTTGATTCTTCAATCCAGGACTTCCTAACTCCCACACATATAACCTCCTTCTCCAATATCTTTTATGCCTCTCTATCCATTGCTTTGTGCTCCTTTTGCTTCAATTATAAAGAGAATTCCTTTTATTTGAAATTTCACTTGAACTTACTGATGCCTTTAGGTATCTTCCACAGTTAGGAGCTCAGTGAATAAAATTCTGGTCCTGGAGGCAGGAAGACCTCTATTGAAATGTGGCCTCAGATATTTACTGACTATGTGACCTTATGTAAGTCACTTAACCTGTTTGTCCTAATGCAGTGGAGAAGGAAATAGCAAACAATTCCAATATCTTTATCAAGAAAACCCCATATGGATTCATGAAGAATCAGACATCACTGAATAAATGAACAAAATATTGATATGTCCCTTTTTGTGACAAAAGCTTCAATAAGCACTTACAAAAAACTGCTTCACCCTGAGACCTCCATTCACATTTATCCAACCTCATCTCCCCTTATGATCAAGTTGACCTTGACAGGAAAGAAAGGGGATTTAAAACATGAGAAGAACAACCACAGACATAAGTGATAACTATAAAAATGAAAGTGGTAATAATGGAACAACATAGAAAAATTTCTGTGATGACGATTGAGCATTTTTCTTTTGGAGAAAATCATATATTTATCAATATATATTAACAAAATAGAAAACAAAGACTGATAAATTGAACTTAAAATTAAAAGCACATCTGAAACATCAAAAAACAATAACAAAACAAAACAAAACCAAAAACACCAGACAGTCCTAAAACAAGTAAAAAAGAAGAGCTAAATAAAAATAGAAGTGAAAGAGAAATATCGGAAAATAAAAATCCCATCGAGATGATATATCTGAAAACTGGTTATTCAAAAAGACTAAAAAATCAAGAAGAATTTATCTGACTAAAAATAAAAGGGCAGAAAATCAAATTAAGTAAAAAGCAAATAAGCAAAGTTAAATTCCAGAAAAGCCAGAAGAAATAAAAAGAATAATCAGAACACATGATGTACATTATATGCTAACACAACAGAAATAGTGAAATGCCTTTAAAATGTAAAATGTCAAAAAAATAATTAAGAGGGAGTTCTGTGAATAGAGCTAAAATGGTAGAGTAAAGTCAGAAAGTTGCTTCAGCTCTCCCAGTTTCCCTTGAAAGCCCATAAAACCAAATATCTGAAAAGAACCACTGTTCAGCTCAAGATAAAAACTTCAAGAAATGTCATTCTAGTTGGGGTGAAATGGGTGTTCAGCCCAGATAGTCTCTGGGAAAGCCAGTAAGAGAGTCATAATTACAGCAGATCAGCAACTAAGAGCATCAGTCCTGCTCAGTAGAGGAGCAAATTAAAGCAGCAGTTTCCAGTCCCAGCTCAGAAGGTAAACTGTGAAGCCAGGCAGTTTCCTGAAAAGAACAGGCAAAGCTAACACCTCCAAACAAGGGACCTCTGTGTTCAAAGCCAAAGCTCAGAGCTGCAAGGAAGTTTGGGATTGCACCATCTTTACACCAGGAGCAGAACTCCATTTTAAAAGTAAAAACAAGGAAATACAAAAAGGACCTGGAGTTACAACCAAGAATTAACTACCCCTACCCATCAAGACTCAGCATCACCTTTCAGGGGTGAAGATGGATCTTCAATGAAGTAAGAGACTCCAATTATTTCTTTAAAAAAAAAAACCAGAACTAAACAGGAAATTTAATCTACAAACACAAGACTTGAGAACTATATAAAGATAAACAGGCGGAATATATATATGTATTTAAAGGTAAAACTGTTTACATCCCTAGACAATAAACTGTATCTGACACTGGGGCAGACAAAGTGGGGCATCACATGAACTGAGGGTGTGGTTGTAAATTAATTCCAGTATGATAACATCAAAGAAAAAGACATTAAGGGGTGGAAAACAGTCTGTACTGGAAAAAGAGGAAAGGGGAGGTAAAATCAGAGCAGGCAAATTCCTAAAGAAAATTTTAAGCCAGTTACAAGAAGAAATAGATAGCAAAGCAATTCTAGTGGGGGACCTCAACCTTCACCTCTCAAAATTATACAAAACTAACCACAAAATAAACTAGAAAGAAACTAGGGAGGTTAATGGTATGCTAGAAAAATTAGATATGCTAGACCTCTGGAGAAAATGGAATGCGACAGAAAGGAATACATCTTTTTTTTTGGCAGTACATACCACCTACACAAAAAACTGACCATTAATTTGACTCACAATCAAATGCAAAATGATAGAAATAGTAAAATGCTTCCTTTTCAGACAACAATGCAATAAAAATTATATTTCATAAAGGGCCAGGGAAAGAGAGACTGAAAACCAATTGAAATTAAATAATCTAATTCTAAAGAATAAGAAATCAGTGAAACAATCCATAATTTCAACCAAGAAAATGTCAACAATGAGACAACATTCCAACACCTATGGGATGCACCAAAGCAATTCTTAGGGGAAATTTCAGATAGATAGATAGATAGATAGATAGATAGATAGATAGATAGATAGATAGATAGATAGATAGATATAGATATAGATATAGATATAGATATAGATAGATATAGATATATAGATATACGCACACACATATATGAACAACATAAATAAAAAATTAGAGAAAGAGATCAATGAATTAAGCATACAACTAAAAAAATTTAGAAAAAGAACAAATTAAAACCCCCATCAAATACCAAATACCAAATCAAAAGAAAGATTAATACAATAGAAATTAAGAAAACTATTGAACCAATTAAACTAAGAGTTGATTTTATGAAAAAACTAAAAAATTGATAAACATTTGGTTAATTGGATTAGAAAAAGAAAAGAAAAGGATGAATCACTAGTATGAAAATGAAATGGTGGAACACACACCAATGAAAAAGAAATTAATTAAGATTAGGAGATACTGTGCCCAATTCTATGGCAGCAAATAGAATAAGCATTGAGGCAATAAAATTATCACTCTTTGTAGATCATATACTTAGAGAGTCCTAGAAATTCATCCAAAAATCTACTGGAAACAACTCCCTTTAGCAAAAATTGCAGGATATAAGATAAACCTTCACAAATCATCATCATTTCTATATATTACTGACAAACCCCATCAGCAAGAGATATAAGGAGAAATTCTATTTTAAATTACTGTAGACAAACTAAAATACTTGGGGTTCTATCTGCCAAGACAATATGAACTATATGAACACAATTATAAAACACTTCTGACACAAATAAAATCATATCTAAACAATTGGAAAAACATCAATTATTCATGGTTAGGCTGATCTAATATAATTAAAATGACAATTTTACCTAAATTGGTCCACTTGTTCATTGTCATATCAATCAAATTGCCAAAACATTATTTTGTAGAGCTAGAAAAAATAATAACAAAATTTATCTGGAAGAACAAAAGGTCAAACATATCAAGGAAATTAATGAAAAATATGCAAAGAATATTGGCTTAGCAGTACCAAACCTAAAACTATATTATAAAGTAGCAGTCATCAAAAGCACTTTGGACTGGCTAAGAAATAGATACACGGATCAATGTAATGGGTTACATACACCCAACAAAATAAGCAGGGACTCCAGCAATCTAGTATTTGATAAATCCCCAAACTCCAGCTTCTGAAATAAGAAATCACTATTTAACAAAAAAATTCTGGGAAAACTAGGAAATAATGTCAGAAACTTGGCAGAGACTTTCATCTCACACCCCATATCAAAATAAGGTCAAAATGGATACATAATTTGAGTGTAAATGATGATACCATAAACAAATTAGGAGAACAAAGAATAATTAACCTATCAGATTTTTGGACTAAAGAAGAACTAGAGAACATTATAAAAGGCAAAATGGACAACTTTGATTACATTAAATTAAAATATTTTTGCATAAACAAAACCAACAGAAACAACTTTAAAAAAGAAGCACAACGCTGGGGAAAAATCTTTACAGTCAGTATTTCTGATAAAGAGTTCATTTCTAAAATATATAAAGAACTGTGACAAACTTATAAGAATACACAAGTCATTCCACAATTGATAAATGGTCAAAGGATATGAACAGACAATTTTCAGATGACAAAATTAAAGCTATTTATAGTTATGGGAAAAAAACGCTCTAAATCACTATTCATTAGAGAAATGCAAATAAAAACAACTCTGAGGTACCACCTCACACTTTTCAGGTTGGCTAAGATGACAGAAAAGGATAATGATAAATTTTGGAGGGGTAAGTGGGAAAACTGAGACACTAATTGATTGTTTGTGGAGTTGTGAAATGATCCAACCATTCTGGAGAGCTATCTGGAACTACACCCAAAGGTCTATAAAACTGGGCATAACCTTTGATTTAGCAGTGCCATTCCTGGGTCTGTATACCAAGGAAATTTTAAAAGAGGGAAAAGGACCTACATGTGCAAAAATGTTTATAGCCTAGTTATTTTTGTGTTAGCAAAGAATTAGAAAAGGAGTAGATGCCCATCAGTTGGTGAATGGCTGAATAAGTTGTGGTAAATGAAGGCAATGGGATATTATTGTTTCACAAAAAAAATGATGAACAAGCTCATTATAGAAAGAAAGGCCTGGAAAAATTTACATGATTTGATGAGTGAAACAAGCAGAACCAGGAATACATTGTACATAATTACAGCAAAAATGTGCGATGATGAAATATGAAAGGCTTGATTCTTCTCACTAGTACAGTGATCCAAAGGAATGTCAATAACAAATGCCATCTGCAACTAGAAAAAGAACTAAGGAGATTGAATGTAAATTAACACATGCTATGTTCACTCCTTTTTTTGTTTGTTTGTTTTTTGATCTCTCTCATGGATTTTCTAATTTGCTCTGATTTTTTTCTCCCAACATAATTCATAAAACAATGTATATTAAAATGAATAAACTTAAAAAAAGGATTTTTAAAAATTATATAATACCTAAACTAGCAGAAAAGCTACTAGAGATTTTATATAACTCAATCACAGAAAAATAACTAAATCTAGCAATAAAGGAACTGTCAAAGGGAGAACAAATTTCTAATCTGATTTGAATTATAGAATTTTGTCAAATTTTTAAACAACAGAATGTAATATCCTGTTACAAATAAGCAATAAACACTGACTCAAAATATTATCAAAAATCCTATCAAACAGATTACAGTGATTTATCTAAAACATCTTTCATTATGACCAATTGGGATTTTAACTAGAGATGTAAAGATGGTTCAACATCATGAAAACAATCAATAATTAATGTAAATAATTAGAAATGTAGAATCCAAAGTCTTTGACAAAGTATAACAAAACTTTGTTATGTGAAAAACTTTACAAAGTATATGTATGGAGGAAACTTTTTTTAATATCATAAAAATATTTATTTAAAACCAAAAACAAAATATCATATGTAATGAGAATAAACAAAAACATTTTTCAATTAACATAAGAGTGAAGCAAGGATAGTCAATTTCTCCATTATTTTTGATATAGTCCTGGAAATGTTAGGGCTAATAATAAAACAAAAGAAATTAAATATATAAAGATATACAAAGAGGAGATAAAATCACCCTTGTTTGCTAATGATTTGTTAGTTTGCTTAGAAAATCCTAAAGAATCAGAAAAGATACTACCTAGAAATTAATCATTTCAGCAAAGTTGCAGGCTACAAAATATGTCTTCGAGGAAAACAAAACAAAAACAATAGGATTTCTTTGTAAAAATAACAAAACATAAAGAATAATGATAGAAACAGAATTCCCATTCTAAGTAATTACAAAATGCATAAAATATCCATCAATTAAATTCTCAAAGCACACAAAAGACTTGTATAAATTCAATTACAATAAGCTCCTTAAAAAAAAAAACCTAAAGAAAAATTTAAATAATGGGAGCAATGTTTGATGCCAAAGGACAGACCAGGTCAATATAATAAAAATGACAATATTAATAAAATTAATTTACACCTTTAATTCATATCAATCATGTTTCCAAGAAGATTCTTTATAGAATAACTTGTTTTAATAAAAACAAAACTCATCTAGAAAAACACAAGATCTAGAATAAGAAGTAATGATACAGGAGAGAGAGAGAACTTCCAGATCTCAAAATATATCTTTAAAACTATTTTATGTTTGTTAAGAAAAAAAAATAGACCAGTGAAACAAAGAAGAATCAGAAACAACAGAATTCAATAATACAGTGATTGATAAAATGAAAAAGAAAATAAGAAAGAAAAAAATTTCTTATTTTATAAAAATTGCTAGAAAAACTGGAAAATAGTTTGACAGAAATTAGATTTAGACCAATATTGTAAATCATATTCCATAATACATTCTAAATAATTATATGACCTTAATATTAAAGAGCATAGTATCAAAAAACAGAAGACAAACATTTCATGTGATTCACAGATTTGTTAGGGAGACCTGTTTTTAACCCACCAAGAAATGGAGGAAAAATAAAATTATAAATGAGATTACTTTGATAACTTGACAACAAAAAGTTTTTTCATAAACAAAATTAATACAACTAGAAAAAGAAGGAAAATGATTGAAATGGGAAAGTATTTTATGAAATTTATTTTTAATATAAGTATTGACATCTAAGAAATATTTATATATACACACAATACACATATATATGTATATACATATGCATATATACACCTGCATACACACACACATTCCCCAGTAGAGTCAAAGAACATGAAGTTTCCCAAAGAACTTCAAAGTATATACATCCACATAAAAGAATGTGTCCAATGACTACTAATAAAACAAATGTAAGACAAAACAACCCTGACATTTCAACTCATATCCTGCAAGGTACACAAATGGTTTCTTTAAAAAAAGGTAAGAATCAAATTTAGGGTGGTTGTGGAAGGATAAACACATTAATTTATTGTTGATGGATCTGTGAAATGGTACAATCATTTTGGAAAACAATTTGGCTCACACCCCAACAAAGTCAATGAAAAGAAGAAAGTCCCCATAAACATTTATAGAAGTACTTTTTGCTACAGGTAAGAATTGGAAATAAACACCCATCAATTGGAAAATGACTAGACATTCATATAGCACATAGATGTAATGAAATATTAATGTGCCTAACATACAAAGCGCATGATAAATATTGAGTGTGAAAATCACAAAAAGATCTATTTGAATTGATACAGAGTGAAGCAAGATACTCAGTGAATACTACAACGTAAATGGAAAGGATGATGTCATTTTTAAAAATCACAATTAAAAATATCTAATGTTATAAAAGATTCAGCAGGATTTGAATGAAGAGATAAGAAAATAGCTCCAACCTACCCCTTCATGGAGATGAGACGTCCACAGATATTAAACATTGCATGAATTTTTGGATTTTTTTCAATGAAATTAATAGTTGTATTAATTTTTTTCTCTAAAAATTTTGTTATATGGAATAGATAGCTGGAAGGTGGAATAAAAGGCATTTGAAATAACTGGTTGTATAAAACGGAAAATATCTATTAAAAGTTAAACAATGAAAATATGGATGTATCATTCATCTCCAGACTTCATTTTTTTATTTGTGGTTTTATAGAAATAAAAATATGCTATAGTGAAAGTGGGAGAAAAGAAGATGTACAGTCTTCCATTATCTCAAAGTCCAAAGGAGTAAAAAATATTACCATTCACAATGAAATATGACCTCTTTCCCAAGAAGAGAGATCACAGACTGAACTACCCTGAATGTTTTAAAAGTGTGCTATTCATTACACAATCTGTAGTATATCTTTTTAAAAAAAGTAGAAAATGAATAGAACACTATATATTATTTTTAATTTTTAAATTACCAATGCAAAAATTCACAGGATGTTTTGTGGTTTTAAATCAATTAGATAAATTGCTTGTCACAAGAATTACCTTAATAGTTTTTTTTCCTTTGGATTCTAAACTTGAAAAATAAAACAATCATTTATTTCCATAACAAAGTATATAGGAAAAAAAAGACTGCACATGAAACTGAAAATCTATTATGTACAGCTTGCTTTTCTTCTTAAATATATAACAAAATTAACATGCAACATTTTTCCCTCTCTTCCAGACCACCTATCCAGAGATGGCAGCTACCACTGGACACAAATTTTATACATATATGTATGAATGTCTAATCATATGAAATAAAAACAATTTTAATCAAATAAAAATGTTCTAAATTATTATTGGCTAGAAAAATACAAATTATATATATACATACCATATATATCTATATATTCATATATATGCATTATATGTGAATATACTTATATATGCAAAACCATATTATACATACTTATATTTATTTATTCTTTCTCTGGATATAGATTGCATCTTTCTTCATTGATCCTTGTAGTAAATTTGAGTTAATATTTAGTCAAAATGACTCCAAATCATTCTGAAAGCAATATTTCTATTACTGTACATAACATCTCTTGGTTCCATTCATTTCACTCTTCATTAGTTTGTGCAAATTTTTCAATGTTTTCTAAAAACATTGAACTTATCATTTCTTATAGTATGGCAGTATTCCATTACAATCATATACCACGACTTATTTAGCCATTCCCCAAATGATAAGCATCCCCACAATTTCTAGTTCTTTATCACCACAAAGAGAGATGATATACACACATACACATCTATGTATAATTTATTTATGTAATATTTTTGAATATATTACATTTTTCCTTGCTGGACCACAGGGAATAAGCAATTTAACAACACTATGAAAATCCAGATTGCTCTCCAAAATGTTGAATTACTTCACAGTTCCACCAACAGTGAGTCAGTATAACATTTTTTTCCATATTGCTTTCAATTTTTGTTGCTTTCCCCACCTATTATTTTAATCAATCTGGTATATATAAAATGATATTTCAAAGTTATTTTAATTTGTATTTCTCTAATCAGTAATGATTTACAGCATTTTTTCATGACTAAAATTGTTTTGTTTCATAAAATACTACCTATTAATATCCTTTGACTCTTTATCAATTAGAGAGAATGTATTCTTATAGATTTAATGAAATTATTTATATATTTGAAGTATAAGATATTGAGAAACCATCTATACAATCTCTCCCACCCCTACCCCTATTTCCTGCTTTCCTTATAATACTGGCTACATTGGTTTTATGTGAGCAAAAACTTTTTAGTTCAACATAATCAAAATAAGTCATTGTACACCACACAATGTTCTCTATATTGTTTATTCACAAATTGTTTACCTATCCATAAATATGATAAGAAATATGTTCCTGATCAAAATTTTTGTTAATATCTCCTTGTATATCTAAGTCATATATTCATTGAGACCTTATACAGGTAAATGGAATATGATATTTATTGCCTATGATGAAATTCTGCCAGACTGTTTTCCAGCTTTCCCAAGGATTTAAAAAAAATAATAAATTCTTATACCCATCACTTAAATCTCTATACTTGTCAAACAAATGGTTATTATAATTATTGTGTTTCATTGATCTTTTTATTCCTTAGCCAATACCAGATAATTTTTACAAACACTGCCTTATAAAATAATTTAAGCTCTGGTACTGCTAAAGTTCCTTCTTTTAATTTTCCCCCTCATTATTTCCTTTGATATTCTTTACCTTTTGCTATTCTAAAAGAAGCTCAGTAAAATGATTTGTTGGTAATTTAATTCAGATGGCATTGACTATGTAATTTAAGCAAAATTGTCATTTTTATCATATTAGCCCTACTTACCCATAAACCATTAATATTTATCCAATTCTTTAAATCAATTTTATTTGTATAAAAAGCTTTTTTTTTTAAAAATAATTTTGTTCATATAATCTTTGAGTTTACTTTGGCAAGTATATTCCTAAGTATTTTATATTTCCCAGAATTATGTTAAATGAGGTATCTCTATCTCTTCATTCAGAGTTTTGTTGGTAACATATAAAAACATTAATGATTTATGTGGCTTTGCCTTATATCCTGCTATTTTGCTAAAATAATTATTTCAACTAACATTTTGGTTGCGTCTTAAGCAACTTCTCAATATGTCATATCAATAGCAAAAAGAGATAACTTCATTAACCCATTCCCTATTCTGATTTCTTCTATTTCTTTTTCTTCTCTTGTTGCTATTGTTCAAATTTCCATAATGAATACTGAATAATATTAGTGACAGTGGACATCCTTATTTCACACTTGTCCTTACTACCTTATTCCTATTACAAATAATGCTTGTTGAAAGTTTTAGGTAAATACTTCTTATCAATTTAATGAAAAGTCCATTTATGCCTATTCTTTCTAATAGTTTTTAATAAGAGTGAATGCTGTTCATTATCAAAAGTTGTTTCTGCATCTATTGATATAATCACGATTTTTATTATTTTTATTATTGATATATATGTATATATAGCCAATTATATAAATAGCTTTTTTATATTAAACCATTCCTGAAATCTTTGTGTAAACCCCACTTCATCACAATGTACAACATTTTTTATATATTGTAATCTTTTAAATAGAATTTTTATTAGGTTTTCACATACATATTCGTTAACATAATTGGTCTATAATTTTCTTTCTCTGTTTTTACTCTTCCTGGTTTAGGTATTCATATCATATTTGTTTCATAAAAAGAGTTTGATAGGACCTCTTCTTTTTATTTCATTCCACATAATTTATTTCATATTAGAATTAGTTGATCTTTAAATGTTTGATAGAATTCACTTATAAATCATCTAGAAAAAATTATTTTAAAAGCTTTTTATACAAATAAAATTGATTTAAAGTTTATATATAATATACAGGTATTGGTTCTTCCTTGGAGTGATGATGATGCTATGTTATGTTTCTTTTTTTGCTTGTTCATTTCTTTTGTTGTCTTTATTGTTGTAATGATCACTGTGTTTGTTGATTGTGTATTACTTTTATGCTATAAATTTCCTCTTTCCTTGTCTAGTTTGAATTAAGGTTCTGAGCAATAACAAATTTGTACCTACCCTCTTAAGTCTGTGCCTGCTGATTGTCAATTTTGAACCTAGATTAACCTTGCATCTTAAACAGATTTCAAGGACTCTGAATGCAAACTGAAGCATATTTTTCCTTTTATCTTTTTTTAACGCAACATGGTCAATGTGAAAATAAATCTTGCACTATTTCACATTGAATGAGATAAGGTGAGATCTTTCAAGACAGTTGTGAAAATCGAGTAAGGCTTCATCTACTTCAGAGTTTGAGTAGGCCTGAAGAACTTTGAGGATTGAGTGAAGGGCACAATTGAGTCCCCTTCCTGCTATCCTCCCATGACACAATCTCCTCCCTTTTTCAGTCAAATATGGGCAACTATGTACTAACTGGTCAAGTTCAATTTCGTAGGTAGATTTCACATTTAGAGTGTAAGATTCTCAGTCAGTGAGGATGAGGATCAGTGGTGGGAGGGGGTGTTTGCATTAGGGATTAAAGCGCACAGGAGGCGCTTTCTCTCTTCTATTGTCTGCTCAAGGGGTGGGACGCCCTTCTCACGAGAATGTACAATAAACTTTGCTTTATTCTAGAGATCTCTCTAGCTTTTTTATTAAATGGTGATCCCTCACCATTTCCATACCACACAACATGTATAATGCACTTAATATTTTTTTCTTTATCAGTGGATAGAGAAAAGGATAAATTTGTAATGTCAGAGAGTAGAAGAAAATGACAAATATGTTACAAAGATAGAAATGACAGGATTTAGAGACTGGATAAAGAAAGTGATAAAACCAAAATTGTGTGCCTGGATAACTGAGAGATGGTGATAGCCTTGAGAGCAAAAAAAGTTAAGAAGTATGAAGGTTTTACAGAAAAAGATAATAAGAAAAGTAATGCAAATAATATTAGAAGGGAAACAATAAACTGGGAAAACATTTTTTACAGTCAAAGGTTCCAATAAAAGCCTCATTTCCAAAATATATAGAGAATTGACTCTAATATATAAGAAATCAAGCCAATCTCCAATTGATAAATGGTCAAAAAATATGAACAGACAATTCTCAGATGATGAAATTGAAACTATTTCTAACCATATGAAAAGATGCTCCAAATCATTAATAATCAGAGAAATGCAAATTAAGACAACTCTGAGATGCCACTACACACCTGTCAGATTGGCTAGAATGACAGGGAAAGGTAATGCAGAATGTTGGAGGGGATGTGGGAAAACAGGGACACTGATACATTGTTGGTGGAATTGTGAATACATCCAGCCATTCTGGAGAGCAATTTGGAACTATGCTCAAAAAGTTATCAAACTGTGCATACCCTTTGATCCAGCAGCATTGCTACTGGGTTTGTATCCCAAAGAGATCTTAAAGAAGGGAAAGGGACCTATATGGCAAGAATGTTTGTGGCAGCCCTCTTTGTGGTGGCCAGAAACTGGAAACTGAGTGGATGTCCATCAATTGGAGAATGGCTGAATAAATTGTGGTATATGAATATTATGGAATATTATTGTTCTTTAAGAAATGGCCAGGATGATTTCAAAAAGGCCTGGAGAGACTTACATGAACTGATGCTGAGTGAAAAGAGCAGGACCAGGAGATCATTATATACTTCAACAACAATATTATACATCAATTCTAATGGACGTGGCCCTCTCCAACAATGAGATGAACCAAATCAGTTCCAATGGAGCAGTAATGAACTGAACCAGCTACACCCAGGGAAAGAACTCTGGGAGATGACTATGAACCACTACATAGAATTTCCAATCCTTCTAATTTTGTCTGCCTGCATTTTGGATTCCCTTCACAGGCTAAATGTACACTATTTCAAAGTCCAATTCTTTTTGTTCAGCAAAACAACTGTTTGGTCATGTATACATATATTGTATTTAATTTATACTCTAATATATTTAACATGTATTGGTCAACCTGCCATCTGGGGGAGGGGAAGGAGGGAAAAATTAGAACAAAAGGTTTGGTAATTGTCATGCTGTAAAATTACCCATGCATATATCTGGTAAATAAAAACTATAATTAATAAAAAAAGATAATAAGTTCAATTTTGGATGTTAAGTTTATGATATCTATGGGACATCTACCTCAAATGTCAATTAAACTGGTGGAGATGAAAGATTAAAAGTGGAAAGATTAGGACCTCAAGTAGATCTGAAAGTTATCTGCATAGAGACTGGAATTGAAATCACAGGAGCTTATGAGATCATCAAATAAAATTTTACAGAGGGAGAAGATGGCCCAGAGATAAGACTTTGGAGATCTTTTGGATGTGACTTGGATGAAAATCTAGAAAAGGAGACATAGAAGGAGTTAAACAAATAGGAGGATAACCATTAGAGAACATACAAAAAATTTTTTTAAAAGTATATAACACCAAGGTGATGAGGATGAAATGTAATGCCAGAAAAACTGTGGCAAGACAAGAGATTAGTTTGTTTGTTTTTGTTTTTATTTTGTTTTGTTTTGTTTTTTTACATTCTAATAGTGAAGAATTTGAACTACTGGCTGAACAGGATCCATGTCCAGCCCCGAGACAGCTGAATAGAACTCTTATCTCAAAACGTCCATCACCTAGCAAGTAATTCTAGAGATTTTTAAAGGGCTCTAGCTATCAGGGAAACAAAGGCAATGAGGAGGGGCAGAGCCTGGGTGAGTGTAAATTCTAGGAAAGGACCATAACTTTTTAATTCTCACAAGTTTGGGGTCAAGAAGATGATCAAGCAGGAGACAGGATTCTGATGCAGGAGATAACCAGGAATTTGAGATAAGCCATCTGGAGTTTGATGACTCATTGGAATGTGAGAGTGATTCTCCAATTCTTCTTTGAGACCCCAATTCTCTCAGTCACACTGGAACAATGAAGGGGGGTGGCCACCAAGGAAACTGAGGCAGAACAATTCAAGGAAACCAAGGCAGGGAAACTGAAGTATTTCAGATCCACATAATTAAAAACTAAAGGAAGATAAAGAAGAATCATGATTGAAATAATATCACTAGATTTGATAATTAAGGGATCATTATGGATTTTGGAGAGAACAATTTCAGTAGAATGCTGAGATAGGAAGCTAGACTAAAAACATTCCCAGATAGAGTAAGAGGAAATGAAGTGAAAACACCTTTTGTTTATGTTTTTAAAGATGTTTAGACAAAAGAAAGAGGGTATAGAAAAATAGTGGGTATGGATAGATCAAATGAGGCTGTTTTTATGAATTGAAGAGACATGAAAATATTTGAGTAAACTTGGGAAGCAGCCAGTAGATAGGGAGCAAATGAAGATTTAGTGAAAGAGTACAAGTAAATAAATGGGCAGCTAGGTTGCGCAGTGGATAGAGTACAAAGCTTGAATTAGGAAAACTTATCTTCATGAATTCAAATCTGGTTTCTTTCACTTACCTAGCTTTGTGACCTTGGGCAAGTGACTTAATCCTTTTTGCCTCAGTTTCCTCATTCGAAATATGAGCTGGAGAAAGAAATGTAAAAGCACTTCAGTTTCTCTGCCTAGAAAACTCCAACTGATATCACAAAGAGGTAGACAGGATTGAAGTGAATGAATGACAAATCGAATAATACAAGAGACAATTTGCTGAAGAAGATGGAAAGGAATAAAGCCACATGTATAGAAAAGGATATGTCTTATAAAGAAAAAAAATTCACGTCTTTGTGTAAAAGGGGTAGAAGAAATACTCAAAGAAATCATTGGAGTGATGTGAGATGTGGAACAGAAAAAATACTTTGTGAATGGTGTCATTTTTTTTCAAAGAAATATGGGGTCTCATAATTTTATATTAAATCAACCACTACTCCAACTCCTATTCTTAAATCCTACTATGTCTGTTGTTGCTACTACTTCTACTAAAATTTCATAAAGTTTTGGAGAGTTTTCCCTCAAATTCTGTGCAATGTTTTAAATTATGACATCAATAAGCTTTCCTTAGAAATTTTACCTTTAAAAGTATAATGTTCAGAATTTTAAAATTTATAAATATAAAAATAACATATAATGATTCATTTAGATAGAATGTAACACTTCAAAAAAGAATATTTTGACATGTATTAGTCAATATCCACCAATAATATTCTATTCGGAAATCTCATGTTGTAGAAATGACCATAGGATCCTAAAGATTATTTCAGCTCTACTAGGTCTTACCAACCTAGAAAGAATCTGTATATTGAAATGAAAATTATGAAAATGAAATTAGGATCACCCTGAATAAATTCAGAGAAGATTGACTACCAGAATTTTTGGGTATGAGATATTCTTTTTTTATTAATTTTTATAATTATAACATTTTTTGACAGTACATATGCATAGGTAATTTTTTTTACAACATTATCCCTTGTACTCCCTTCTGTTCCGAATTTTTTCCCTTCTTCCCTCAACCCTCTCCCCTAGATGGCAGGCATTCGCATACATATTAAATATCTTATAGTATATCCTAGGTACAATATATATGTGCAGAACTGAATTTTGTTGTTGTTGTTGCAAAGGAAGAATTGTATTCGGAAGGTAAAAATAATCTGGGAAGAAAAACAAAAAATGCTCACAGTTTACACTCATTTCCAAGTATTCCTTTTCTGGATGTAGCTGATTCTGTCCATCATTGATCAAATGGAATTGGATTAGCTCTTCTCTATGTTGAAGATATCCACTTCCCTCAGAATACATCATCATACAATATCATTGTTGAAGTGTATAATGATCTCCTAGTTCTGCTCGTTTCACTCAGCATCAGTTCATATAAGTCTCTCCAAGCCTCTCTGTATTCCTCCTGTTGGCCATTTCTTACAGAACAATAATATTCCATAACATTCATATACCATAATTTACCCAACCATTCTCCAATTGATGGACATCCATTCATTTTCCAGTTTCTAGCCATTTTGAAAAGGGCTGCCACAAACATTTTGGCACATACAGGTCCCTTTCCCTTCTTTAGTATTTCCTTGGGATATAAGCCCAGGAGTAGCACTGCTGGGTCAAAGGGTATGCACATTTTGATAACTTTTGGGGCATAATTCCAGATTGCTCTCCAGAATGGTTGGATTCTTTCACAACTCCACCAACAATGCATCAGTGTCCGTTTTCCCACAGCCCCTCCAACATTCATCGTTATTTGTTCCTGTCATCTTAGCCAATCTGACAGGTGTGTAATGATATCTCAGAGTTGTCTTAATTTGCATTTCTCTGATCAATAGTGAATTGGAACACTGTTTCATATGAGTGGAAATAGTTTTAATTTCATCATCTGAAAATTGTCTGTTCATATCCTTTGACCATTTATCAATTGGAGAATGGCTTGATTTCTTGTAAATTAAAGTCAATTCTCTGTATATTTTGGAGATGAGGCCGGGTATGAGATATTCTAAAACTTCAGTAAATTCAGAAGGAGCAACTGCATATAAAAGGCAATCATAATTTTTCTAAAATATTGATCTAGCAAATAAACATGCTAATCTTCCAAATAAAATATTAATTTTCTCTTAGCCACGGAAAATACTTTTGATACTTAAATGAAAATGTCATATAAATGCTAAAATATTTTATTTTGCATATTTAATTTAACAATTTTCCAGTTCCTACAGCACTCTCACTTAGTGATGTCAGTTCCCATAGATTTGATGGCTGATTGATTTATGTATCAACCCTAATCTATGTCTTAAGTTCTATCACAAATATCCAGCTACATATTAGACATTTCAAAAATGTACTTTGGAGCAGTTGTTGAAATACAAAGGTAAAAGTGAAACAATTCCTGCCTACAAGGAGCTTGCATTCTATTTGGGAAATAAATAAATAATTAGATATGAACTATGCACAGAGTTATACATAGTAATTTCAAGAAGAAAACAGCACTACCAATTGGGGAATCAAGAAAGGTCTTGAAAAATACTGAGGACTTGATGAGCTTTGAAAGAAGCTAAGGATACTACAAAACTAAAATGAGGACAGCATGCATTCCAGATACAAAAGATCATCTATGCTGTTACAAAAATAGAATATGCAATTCCTATAAAGGGCACAGCTAACAGGGCAGTTTGAATAGAACAAATAATATGGGGGGAATGATATGAAATAAGATTAGAAAGGTATGTGCAGTCAGATAAAGGAATGGTTTAAATGACAGGCAAAGGAGCCCTGGCAAAAGGGAATGACAGAAGAATATTTTTAGTAAGAGGTAATGTGATGAGATCTGCATTTTAGGAATATAAATCTTGCTGCTTTGTGGAGGACAGGGAAGAGAGAATTACATTTTTGAAAGCAAAAATAATAATAATACAACAACCCTAACATTAATTTAAGTGAAATGTGATAAAAGCCTCATCTAGCAGAGATGTGTTATAAAGGTAAAGAAAAGGATGTATGGGAGAAATATTGTGGCAGTAGATTTGTCAAGAGTAAGCAACTAATAAACAATAGAGGTTTTAGGAAGAAAGAAGAATCAAAGGTAACTTTTAAGTTTGCAAATCTGAATAACTTGAAGGAAGGGCATAGTCTCAGCTGATAAAGGAATGTTTGGTGAATGGATGGATTTTTCTCACAGGAAATAAAATGAGTTCTGATTGGAAGATGGTACTTTTGGATCATCAAAGTGGGAATGGAAAGCAGGCAAGATGGTAGTATAGGATTAGAATTCAGGACAGAGAAGAGATGAATCTACAGATTTGGAAGTCCTCTAAATATGGATGACAATTTTCACAAATGAATATTTGAAATGAATAATTGAACACTTGAGAGATGATATTACATGAGAAATAGAGACAGTGTAGACAACGGAAGAGGACTCAACAGAAATATCCTCCACATAACATTTTGCTATAATCATGGTAAATAATTTTAACACCTGAAACTTAAAATGCTTTTCATCTACCAGACTCTATTCTTTAGAGAAATAAAAAAATAATCCGCATAACAAGATAGAATATTTTCATTTTTAGAACAAAGAAATGACAAACAATTTAACTTAAATTATTGCTTTAAAATGTCCCCTGAATTGCATGGCCATTAACTTAGAATTAGGATATCCAGGGATGTTTAGAGGGAGAACATGATAGGCCTTTATCTTTGATGTCTATTCCATTTCTATACTATATCGATACTATTTCCCTATCAGGCTGTCACCCATAAATTTATCAGTTTATTGTCATATCTTTGTGTCTGACTCTTCATGACCTCATGGATCATATTGTAATGCGACTTTCTTGGCAAAGATATTACAGTAGCTTCCCATTTCCTTCTCCAGTGGATTAAGAAAAAATAGAGAAGTGACTTGCCTAGGATCACATAGCTACTAAGTATCTGAGGCTGATTTTGAACTTAGATCTTTCTGACTCAAGACCCAGAACTTTTATGTACTGAGCTACCAGCTGCTTCCAACCAAGACCGCCTATCTCTCTAGGATCTTCAATTCATAGTAGAAGTTCTTAACATAGGGTCCATGAATTTTAGAAATATATATTTTGATGATGGATTTCAATAAAATTGATTTCCTTTGTAATCATATATATATATATATATATATATATATATACACATTTTAACATTATATATATATCAGGGGTTCTCAAACTACGGCCCGCGGGCCAGATGCGGCATCTGAGGATGTTTATGCGGCCCACTGGGTTATGGCAAATGGGATGAGGTGCGGAGACAGAGTGTGAATTTTTGTTTTTACTATAGTCATGCCCTTCAACAGTCTGAGGGATAGTGAACTGGCCCCCTAGTTAAAAAGTGTGAGAACCACTGATATATGATCATATATAAATACACATATACAAACACACAAAACATATATAATGCATATGCATTTTATATACATACATAATATATATATAGATCTATTTGTGTGTATCTAGAAACATTACTTAGTGAAAGAAATACATTGGCTACATCATACTGCCAAAGGGCTCCACCACACAAAAAAGATTAAGAATCCCTCACTTGCAAGAAATTCTAGAAGTTTAAAAAAGTATATTTCAGACTAACAAAAATGGTAATTAGGCATTGAATTGTAATTTTATATAACTTGATCACTTGATTTTTAAGCATATTAGACACTTAGGCGATACAGTGAATAGCATATTAAACTGAAACTCTGGCAGAATTAGGTGAAAATCCAATCTGAGTCATAAGTTCTGTGAGTATGAGTAAGTTCCTCATGTCTGTCTGCCTCAATTTCCTAATTTGAAAAATAGGGATAATATTAGCATTTGGCTTCCAGGGTTGTGACAAAGATAAAATGAGATCATATTTGTAAAATGCTATATAAATGCTATTTAGTTAGCTATGTGTACTCCCCTCCTTTAATATTCTAGGACTGTCTTTTACTTTCAGTAAACTATGATTGGGTAAAAAGACATATTCTCACCCAGCTAATCTTTATAACTTCATAAACTTTGATCATATTTCTACCTATTCTTCAAATTTCCAAATATCAGAATACTCTTTTTCACAAGGTAGAGTATAGCTATCCTCGAAAAGCTGTCTTTTCATCCCTGTATTATATCAACTGCTCTTTTCTGATTTTTTGTAGCATACCTTTTTTTTTCAATAATATTATTTATTTTGGTTATCTGATCTCAAATGAAGATGAGGCATATAATTAATGATTATTTTCATGACATCATTATAATAATGACAATGTTCAAGCTCAGGTTTACAATGTTCACATTAAGCTTTATAAAGTACTTTCATGAAAAAGTTCTGTAACACAGAATTCAAATTACAAATTCTTTTATTGCAAATAGAAAGTGGAGATGTGAAATCACTAAATGCAGATGACAATTTAAACATTTGATGGAAAAAGGAAATGAGAAAATAGGAGATTAGTTTAAGATGAAGCTGAAAAAAAGTTTGTTATCTTTTTTTTAAGGCTAGGAGTGAGTTGAAAAAGTTTGTTGGCAAAAAGTATTAGAATCATTGTATTTCAGAGAGGGATGAGACCTAAGGAGTTATCTAGTTCAACCCACATCTGAATGAATCCTTTATATGGCATGCCCCAATAAAAATCATCAAGTTCATTTTTTTGTTTTGTTTTGTTTTTTTCTTGATGACCTTCAGTGAAAAGAAGCTCAGTGTCATCCAAGGTGGCCCACTTTACTTTGGATAGATCTAATGGTTAGGAAATTTATCTTTACAACAATTTTAAATTTGCTTCTTTGTAAATTTCATCCGCTGCTACCATTCTGTTTTGTCCTCTGGGGCCAAGCAAAGCAAGCCTATTTCCACTTCTACATAGCATTCCTTAAAATGCTTGAATTCAGCTATCATATCTTTCACTAATGTGAATTATCTTCAGTTCCATCAAATAATAATTTTTGGCTTTAACCTCAGGATCTTTATCATTTCAGTTGCTGTCCACTTACCAATCACCTTCCTAAAGACTGGGACCCGTTTTATAAGTTCTTATTAGGATAATACAGAGAGAACTAATGGCTCCTTAGTCCTACACCCTAGGTTTCTCTTACAGCGGCCTAAATTTGCAACCTACATTTTCACTGATGGACCAAACACTTGAATCTTATTAAACATGGTCAATTAACCTTATATTTTTCAAGTTCAATTGTTGCTGTCTAGCTATGCCTCATTAACTTGTTTTAGTGCAAGGACCACCTTGTTGACATTCTAGATCCCTCCAACTATCGGTACTCTCCAAGATCATTCTAGATATCTTGGATTTACTAGATAGATTTCTTTTTTAAGGATCATGCCTTAAAACCAAATTACTCTGGCTCTTATTGATTAGTCAAGGAAAGGTTCTAGGCTATGCCCCATTTAGTCTCTGTTTGGGCCCAGTTGGCCCCAGAATGAATGTAAATAGTAATTAACGCAATTTTGTGCCAAAAATCCTGAGGTTCTTCCCATCCCAAGTTGATTTTTCTTTTTGATTAAATAAAAAGGTCATTCTTTGCCTAATTTCTTTCTACCTAGCCTTAATTAATGAATGGGAGTGGTTATAGCAATCAAACTGAGACCAGTAGAAGACCTTTCTTAAAACAGTTGTCTCCCAGTGTATTCAGGGCCATTTCCAGTCATTCTGATCTATTCCTGATCACTGAACCCAGATGGTTCCTGAAGTTCCTGAGGCCCATGATTTTGCACAGTCTTCCATCATTTAAATCATGGCATCATCTCCCTGATGTCAAGTCATCCTTGAGAATGAAGGAAAGGCAATTTATTCCAGATGTACATAAATACATGTGTATATGTATATGTTATTTCCCTAATAACATGTAAGATTCTTAAGAGAGGGAGTCACATTTTTATCTTTTGTTTTCCAATATCATACTAGGTGTCTGGCATACTAGGTGTAACAATCACATAAATATCTATTGATGGATTTATTGTGAAATGGTGAGTCTCAGGATGATATTATATATATATATATATATATATATATATATATATATATATATATATATATATATATATATATATATATTTAATTTTGACAGTCATCTAATTTTTTTATAAGAATAGTATATATCTTTGCCAAACTTGGTCAAGCATGTTTATAACATTCCTCTCATTTTTCAGTTCAGTTAACTTGTTTTAAAAAGTAAGATTAATCTAGCATGATATTTTTGATAAAGGCTTGCTGGTTTATTTCTTTGTTTAGGTGTACACTAAGCAATTTTTAAACTATACATTCTAGGATCTTGTCAAAAATTTAAGTCAAGCTTACTGGTTTTTAGATGCTATTTATCTTACATTTTTCCACACAAGGACATTCATTCTTTTCCAATCTTGTGCTACCCTTCACATAGACCACAATCATTCAGAGATGTATAATAAAACTTAGCAATTACACCCAATAGTTCTTTTATTTTTCTGGGATGAAGTTCATCTGAATCAAGTGATTTGAACTGCTCTAAATACTCTCTCACTTTTCTTTAATTAACTTTTTTGTCCTATACCTTCAGATCTAAAAATAATTTTAAGTTTTAGAGAGAACAGAAATAAAGTAGGAATTGAATACCTCAGGCTTCTCTCTGTTACCAGTTCTCATCATTCAATCTACAAAGAGTAACAATCTTATTTCTTTTTTTATCTTAATCTTAATAACAATATAGTTAAAAACAAATTTTTTATTATTTAGATTTTTCTTATCATTTTTTGCTTCTTCTGAATGTTAGAATTTCTAAGATTATTCTTATGAGTCTATATCAATCTTTTTTATTCATCCTCTATTAATTGGTTATATTTGTTTTTATTCCAGCTTTTGTGCATTTAAAAGAAAAATCTAAGCTGGTTGATAAGTTAAAAGAAAAGATCCAATGAAGAGTAAGGGATTGTACATATTTAATAATTAAGAAAATGATGAATGAAGCATGGTCCTTGAGGAGGTGGAAAAGGATGGAATCAAGAATAGAGGTGCAGGTATTACCTTGGAAAAGAAGAAGTCTCACCAACTTACTTGTAGTTTGTTCATAGGATCAGAGAACTGTTTTTTAAAAGACTTTTTCTCTTAGACTTTCTTCAAATAAAGTTTTTCTTCCTACTGTCCTATCAAAATAAAAACTTGCTTTTCTAAAGTTGATTTATTATTATTATTTTTGCTAAATTCTTTCCTTTTTTAAGATTCCTAAGTGTAATCACTTTATAACCATGGCTTGGGGATAAAATAATCAGGTTTCTTCCACCTTCACTATTATCAATCAATAAAAATAAGATGTGAGCATCCCTTTTTATGATGTTTTTCACTTCTTTTTTTGAGCAGCCAGAGAAGGAGTGATCACCTTCTTTTTTGGGGTTCTCACCTCCTTGAGAAATCAGGGAAGTTATGACCACCCTATGTTCTAAATCAAAAGAAAGAAAGATGGAGATGTTATCATCCTTACAAGGTACTTATGTACTTGGTTCACACCTTCAAAGGAGTTCATACCTTTAAGGAGTTCACTCATTGATCCACACATTAGACTTCACACCTTTAAAGAGCACATTTGTTTTAACTGATTCATTTACTTTTTCAACTAAGAAATTGTTTTCAAAACACTTGGTAAATTTTATACTTGCTATATGTTTTTTCCCCCTCTGGGCAATAAGTACATTATATTCCAAACATGTTTCATATTTTTTGGTAATATGCTAGGATATTTACTATTCTTAAAGAAATTCTGAGATGTCCTTTTAAGAAGTGAATAATAATATCACATGAGAGTGGAGAGAATACTAGTTTGAAGGCAGAAGAGCTGGTTTGATTTCTTAGCTCTACTAGTAACCAATGAGGTGACAGGTTAACCTCCCTGGATCTGATTATAAGTCCACAAAACGGGTATGATGGTGTGTCTGAAATCAATTTGCTTCTAAGCAACTCAAAATGTATATTCTTCTATACTTGCAATTTTGCAAATAGATAGATAAAACAAAAATAAAAGCCCGCAGCACCATATTGGGTTTTCTAATAGAGGCAATATAACATGATGGAGAGAATATTGGTTACTGAGTCAGTAGGCATTTATTTAAGCATCTAATATGTCCCAGGTACTATGCTAAGCACTAGGGATAGAAAGAAAGGAAAAGATAGTCCCTGCTCTTAAGGAACTCAGTCTGATACTTGTAGAATCAGTGACTTTGGATATCCACTGACACATACAAAGAAGACGGAATCTCAGCATTGGTACTTCAGAAGTGATCTAATTCAACCCATCAGCAATTCTCAAATCTCCTCTATGTCATCCCAACAGTCATCCAATCACTATTTGAAATATTTTGACCAGGAAGCTAACATCTTTAGTCTAGTATGCTTACAATTATTTTAATTGGGAAATCAATTCTAAAAGGTTTAAATTGAGAAATCTGTTCAAACACACAAAATCTGCTTTCAATCAATAGCTTTCACCTGTTTACCTTATTTCTTCTCTGGGGATCAAGTGGAACAAATATAAAACCTTTCCCACAAGTCAACTATTGAAATATTTAAAGACAACTATGATGTCTTGGTCAAGAAATGACTAACTTGCTTTTTACTTTCCTTAATTCCAAGTTTTAAAATGAAAGTATCAAACTACATAGGATTTATCAAATGAAGATTATACAGAAACAAAATCATGACAAGATTATAGTATAATAAAATGTCATAACATTCTCTAAGATAAATTGAAGCTATAACAAAATATAACAAAACCTGGGATGGTAATTTTCACCTACAAAAAACTATGTTTCCAAATAAATAAAAATCATGCAAAATTATGGATATCTAACAACAATCATTCCATCAAGTGTATACCACCTGGTAGGCATTATGTTAAGTTCTCTGATAGCAAGACAAAAACAAAATAGTTTGTATCCTCAGGTAGCATATCTTCTAATCAAATATAAATTGTAAGACTGTTATTTTGTAGAAAAAATACATACTTCTTTCTTTTTAAAACTGAATATTAACCAAGTCTAAGTAGTAAAAATTTATTTCTGTATATGGCCTAAAAACACTGCACCTTTAGTTTAAAGCAACATTTTCAGAACAACATGTTCTATTTTATGCATACAATTTTTCCATTGCAACTCTCTTTTAGTTGAAGTTTGGCATTAGATTCCAGTCTTCCAACTTACCAAAATTTTGGTTTCACCTGTCTACATTTTTTCAGCATCCATAGACTCAATCTGTTTCCAGACCATTTTGTTATTGTTTTTGTTCTTGTAAGCAACTAAATCTATTTATACTAGATTTGTATTTTCCTAATTGCAATTACAGACAAAAACTTTTCTGGAAATCATTGATCATTTATGCCATCCAGATAAAATATAAAAGGTGTACTAACTTCCTCTGATTTCTTTTAAATTCTTTCCTGAATAAAGGATATATAGACAGGACTGTTACTATGTTTAGCGAGATTATTTTACTATAAGATTTACCCTTTGACATATAAAACAAACTTCCCCCTTTTTGTTACTGTCATTCTTCAATTTTTTGTTATTTTTCAAATTTTCTTAATTCTAATAATAAACTTATCCAAAGTTATACTGAAGTACTACTTAAATGTCTTCTTTGACTTGGCTTTACAATGCACATCAGTCTTCTCTCTCTTCTCCCTCCCTTCTTTTTTTCCTCAGTCAGTAGGCATTTATTTAAGCATCTAATATGGTCCAGGCACTGTGTAAACACTAGGGATAGAATGAAAGGAAAAAGACAGTTCCTGCTCTCAAGGAACTCAGTCTAATACTTTTAGAATCAGTAATTTTAGTTAGCAAATGACACATACGTTAAGTGTTTGACAATGCTTGTTGAGTACCTGACCTGTTTGATCTGGAGTTTGATCGGCTCAATGATAGGTACTTCACACATTTTCTTCTCAAGTCACTCTCACCACCATATCCTCTGTTCCTTTTAGCAGAGGCCCTCACCTCCAAAAATAACTGAAAAAAGTATAATCTATCTCAAGCTGCCTGTATTCTGTAATATCAAACTTTAAATTATCTGGGCATCATTTTCCATCCATCACTTCTTTGTTTCAGTCTTAAAACATGGTCTTTCTTGAAAACATTCAGCCATGTACTTGTGTCTTTAATCTCATTCTTCTATTTCTTACAAATGGATTATTTTCTTTTCTTTTTCACTTATTTTCAACTCTTTTCCAGTTGCCTTCAAATAGGACCCATTCTTTCCCAACCTTTAAAAAAATGTTTCACTCATTCCACCCATCCCTCAAGTTATCTGATTTTTTTTCTCTCTGTTACAGACAAACTAGAAAAATTTCTTTAAGCTTGTTGCCTTTAACTCCGTTCAATACAACAAGCATTTATTAAGCCTTTTCTATGTGGTGAGCACCTTGCTAAACTGTCAGGAGACAGAAGTGAGGAATAGACAAAGGTTCAAAGGTAGAAAATTGAATGCTTTGAGGAACAAGGAAACTAGTTTAGGTGAATCATAAAGCTTGGAAAAGTAGCTTGAAAAATAAAATGTGCAAGTTGTGGAACTTGTGTTAGAGGGAAAATGATAAAGAAATAAGAAAATTAATAAGAAGTGTTTAGGAGAAGCCCTTGAAATCTGTCTTTGTTCCCATCACTCAATGTGAACTATTCTCTCTAAGGTCAAACTTGATTTATTGCTAAATCTAATGACTTTTTTTCACTTCTAGACATCATAATATTTGACTGTCAACATCCTCTCCTAAATATTCTTTCCTCCCTCAGCTTTTGGATACTATTCTGTTGTGATTTGCTTCTTGCTTTTCTGGACCCATTATCCTCAATTCTTTGCAAAAATAGCTTTCTTCACTGTTTATTCTTAAGTGTTAAAGTACTTTCCTGAGCCTTCTTTCCTTTTTCTGTTAATGATTTTATCAGTTCCCCTAGGTTCATCCAACAGCTTTATGCAGACACCTCCCATTTCTACATAATTAGCTCTCATTTCTCTCTGAAGCTCTATCCTTACATCTCCAGTTGCCTGCTAGATATCTGTTCTATAAGCATTTCAAGTTCAACATGTCCCAAACTGAACTCATCATTGTTCTCCAAGAGCCATCCTTCCTCTTAACTTCCCTATTTACATTCTTTTGATGATGAAATGAGATATTTGTAAAGAATTTTACAAACTTTATATAGCACTACATAAATATTATTAAAACAAACACTAAAACTACTACTACTACTACTGCTACTCTTCTTCCACTTCCTCTGTTTGACATTTCAAGCTCTTCAAAATTTGGCTCCAGGCTATATTTTCATATTATGTTTCTCCATTATTCTTTATGTTACATAAATATGACCTGTTGGCTGTTCACCATACATAACATTAAATTTTCCACCACTATGCCTTTGTACACCTCATCTTCCATGCCTTGAATTCTCTTCTTACCTCTGCCTCTTGGACTCCCTGGATCCTTTTCAGGATCACAGTACCAACCACTTCATTCTGTTGTTAGTATCATTCTTCCTCAGCCCATCATTATGTATGTATTTTGTATAAGTCATGAATTTGTTTTATTTTTTAAATTCCAAACACTTTAGGGTTGTGGCCATTTTAATGTTAATCTACAACTGAAAAACAACTGGGTTTTATTTCAAAACAATTTTTAGTCTTAACTTTTAACTATCCATCTTATTTATTTTATATCTTTTTATTTTTAAAGCTACTGAATTAATTTTAGATGACAGATTTAAAATGAATATGCTATTTTTCCTCTACCCCAAGAAGAATATGACATGCTAGGAAGCAGGAATAATGCAATTTTTGCACTTTCTATGTCTAACACATTGTCTTCCCATGATAGACACTTGCCAAATAATGTACAAATACCTGACAGTTATATCAACAGAATATGTGTTCAAATAGATATTATCTAAAAAAAACATTTTATGTATTGCCTGGCAATAGATGCTATTTGAGTTGAAGCCTACTGTACATCAGTGAGTGGATTTAGTGATTTAATTAAGTTCAATTAGCTTCAACAACAATTTAATGACAAATCACTTGAAATATTTCAGTAAAATCATTTTTCAAATGCACTGATATTTAACTGTATTATGCTAAATAAATATATGCTAAAATAAAGAGTAATAAATGAATTAGATGAAACATTAGAAAGTATAACTTTACATAATTAACCCACTGTCAAATATTTTGTAACAAACTGAAAAGGGCTTTGAAGATAATAAAGTAAAGAATGGGGCAATTGTGATGAGAGAATGGAACATGAAATATAGCTGAAACGAATAAGGCAACATGTAAAGATATGACACTTGAAGAAAGTTCCAAAGGTGTTAAGGAAACACTAAAAGAAAGAGTAAAATTATATCAAATATAAAGATTTTCATTGTGATTGTCCTTCCTTGGATATGTGATTTTAAGGAAGTAATAATCTTTTGGAGGATCATCATCTGTCAAATGTGTTGGTGCTCAAAATAAATAAGCCTTATTTCTTCCAGTTTTAAAAGTCTATTATTCAAATTGCTTTGTATTGACCTTCCATAGATCACTGTTTGTATTTATAGACCAATCTTTAGAAACAATAACTTTTTTCCCCTAATAAAATAACTCCCATTTGGGATAAGATTTTCAAACCATTAATTCAATAATATTCATTAACAACAGCTGTGGTTAACCATCATTGTTCATAAGTTTCAAAAATAAAGAAATAAGAAGACAGAACAAAATTTCCTGTAGAATTTGAACTCAGATATGATATTTAGACTGCTATCAATTTGATAATATTTTTATACTTGAATTTTATTTTTTTATTCCACATTGGTAAGACTTTTGTTTAAAAGTGAATTAATTCAATTTAGTTAATTTAATCCACTGGAAAAAATTAATCTAATTGGAAGAATGAAAGCAATGTCTTAGCCCTTCCCAGGCTGAAATTTAAATTTTCTTAATTCCTCCTTCCTTAACTTATTCATCAAAATTAGACTTTCTCTTATTTATACAATATGAATTATGTTTAATTTATATATCCATTCAAGGTTTGTTCAATTTGTATTCATTTTGATGCTCTATTTTTCTATCAGTTTCATATTTTAAATATCTAAAAATACTTATTTCATATGCCATTTAAAATGTCAGTGTTACACATGTAATAAATGAGAATGATTCTTATAGGCATATAAACTGAATCCTTTCAAGGACTTAAGATAAATTTCAGCATGTTATTAGTATAGCTTTCTTTTATCTTCTTAGATCCCGTGTTCAGCCATGTGATGATTGTGGATTCCTGCTTTGGAGTGATGCCTCAGTATGCACAATACTGGTTTATCAAAGTTTAGAAGTCCACTGGAGTTTGGAGCTGACCTAGGGGAGTTAGGCAAACCATTTGTTAGTATACTGCATGGTTTTTCCAAATTTTTAGAATTATTATTTTCTATCTCAAAGGTATAAAATAATACTTTAAAGGTTATGAAACCATGCAATACACTAAGATGAAGCCTTGCCATAGTTTTCCAATGCTGAAACGCAAGCATTTCCCAAAATAAAGGGGGAATTTATATAGAGTTGCAGACTTAAAAATTGCTAAACTTTTCACTCAGAGAACTTAATTTAGAAAATCAAACAATACTGAGAGGGAGGTTGAGTTATATTTTCATACTGTTTTCATTCAAAAGACTTATATAGAAATAACATATACTATTGAGTGGAGTCCAGCTAAAAATATAGATTTTTAAAAATTATAACATGAAAATCATTATTGCATGGAGGTCAGTGGAATAATTTTTAAGAGAATAAGTTTCAAAAGTTCACTTAAGTTTCAAAAATAAAGTAAGAAATAAGAAGACAGAACAAAATTTCCTGTAGAATTTGAACTCAGATATGATATTTAGACTGCTATCAAGCTGATAATATTTTTATATTTGAATTTTATTTTTTTATTCCACATTGGTAAGACTTTTGTTTAAAAGTGAATTAATTAAACTTAGTTAATTTCATCCATTTTAAAGAGAATAAAAATGTTATATTTAGGACAATACTTGGCAATTTCAGAGAAAAATTATTCATTCTGATGGCACTCTCAGTCTAACTCTCTTTCCTATGAAGGGTGCTAAGAAAATATTCTACTTTCTCATCCCAAAATATCCTTAATGTTTTACTGGAATGGGGATGAGGATGGTAGTAATCAAATGAGATCATGTAACTCATTCTAGGCAAAATAATACGGCCATGCAAATTAGGTAATAGCCAGACATATTCCAATTAAAAGTACACACTTCTTTATATGAAGTGTTGTATCCTAGAAAGGACACAGGACTTGGAGTCAGGAGAAAATGAAGTTGGAATACCTCCTTGTTGACTTCTTACCTAGCTCTAAATTTCCATATATAAAACCTTTCTGAGTGTCAGCTTTCTCTTATATAAATTGGAAGTGATAATACTTACAGGAACTATATAATAATGTTGTAGCTAGAGCCAAATGATTTAATGTGTAAGTATAATGTAAAGACTTTAAAAATAAAACATTATAGAAATGGCTGTTATCACTATGACTAACACTTGTTTAATCAAATTACTTTATTTTGAAAAAAAAAACAAATTTCACATAACCTGAGAATTAATTTATATTTCTGTTTGGGAGAAACAATAATAACTTTTTAGTTTAGTTCAGCTGTTCAGACATCAATAGCTCACTACAAGAAAACATGGGAGCCACAGCCAGAAAATAAAGTAAGCCAGGTTTGCTGAGTCTTCCTCTGGCTTTCTGGAAAGTCAACGAGAAGACCGTATTCCTTACACAGCACAAATAAGGCTGACTGATTCTTCCCACGCCCTGTGCGCTCACCTGGGGAGGAGTGGAAGGCCCGGGAAGGTTGTAAGCTCGCTGTCCCTCTCCACCCTTCGTTTCCTAAACTCCAAGGCCAGCCCCCGCAAGCAGGGAAGCCTTGGGCAGCCAGGTCCTGGTGGGTTGGAGCAGCCCAGCTTCAGTGAGTGACTCCTCCCCTCTCAAAAGTCTCTTAGCTGCCACACCTGGGGCTTCCTGCAAGATGCAGAATCACAGCCCTTCCCGCATTTAGGGTTAGAGTTAGGCATTGGGGTTAGGGTTAGATCTGGGAGTCATTTAGGGTTAGGGTAACCCCCTCCCCCATAAGAAACTGTAGGAACTTGGGGAGACTGGCCTCCACTGCCCCACCTCTGCAGCACCTGTGCACTCGCCCCAGCCCCGCCCACACAGAGCCAGATTCGAGACTAAAAACCGATGCCCTTACCTCTTTCTCTTTGCATTTTTTCTTTTCAAACCTTTCTCTGGCTCCAATCCTACTCACGCTGCCCACCCCCGCCGCCTGTACTGAGGCCCCAACAAATGGAGAAGATGCTCTGTAAATAAAAAGCTTAAAAAAAAGATTCTCTTCTGAAAGCAGTGTTGTAAGAAATAATCCTTTGGACTCAGAGAGGGATGAAGTTAAAAGGCTGTTTTATTCCACACCCTCAAAAACCCGTGGGTCCTGTTGTAGAATAGGCACCCACTAGGAGAGAGGAGGATCAAGCTTGGCCACAAGGTCCCTCCCACTTCCCCATTTGCTGGGTGCTCCAGACATACAACTTCCTTCTTCATCTCACATATATTTACCCTACATATGCCCCCACCACCACATGTATCACATGATCATTAAGATGAGCCTCAACTCCTCCTGGGGAGAAGCTAATATTCATAAAGAAATTAAGCATATGACCTACAGCTAAGCTACAAACTTTACCCTAGTTTTCAGTCTCCACAACCCCCCCCTCCCTCTTCACTTTAGTCAGGTTTTAATTCTAAATTCAAAGTATTAATTCTACAAAAGGATGCTCTCCTCACAGGTTATTTTTCTCATTTGCATATTTCTGTGGAAACGTAAGGACTCACACCTCAGGCTGTACAGTGACCACTAGAAGTAACTAGAGTAGCAAAGGGATGGCCAAGAAAGCCTCCAACCTATGGGGTGATCCTGGGCAAGTCACTTAAGTCACTTAACCCATTTGCCTCAGTTTCCTCAGTTGTAAAATGGGGGTAATGACAGCATCTACCTCCCAGGATAGTTGTGGGGATCAAATGAGATAATAATTGAAGTTAATTATTATTGTTTTGGGACAGTAGGTGGAACAGCAAATAGAGTACTCTGGATACAGGGAAAACAGTACTGAGCATTAGGTTTGGAACAGGGAAGACTCATATTCATCAGTTCAAATCTGACCTCAGACACTCACTAGCTGTGTTACTTTGGAAAAGTCACTTTACCCTGTTTCCTCCTTTTTGAAATGAGCCAGAGAAGGAAATGGCCGCTTGCTCCGGTATCTTTGCCAAGAAAATCCCAACTGGGTCACAATTTCACTAAACACTTGAACAACATTCTGATTGTTAAAGTGGGAAAGATACTGGCTTTGGGATCAGAGGACCTGAGTCTGCATCCTAACTCTGCCACCTATTACCTGAGTGATCTTGGGTAAATTAAGTTAACATTCTTGGATCTATGTTTTCTCTTCTATAAAGTGAGGAGGAGGATAGAATAATGATCTCAAAGGAAGTAGTCCCTAACTTGTTTTGATCACATTCACCTCTATCGGTAAAACATTTTTCAACCTCTAATGTGTGTGCTTCTTTATAAATTTTATATATATATATATATATATATATATATATATGTGTGTGTGTGTGTGTGTGTGTGTGTGTGTGTATGTACATGTATTCATGTGTGTGTGCATGTATGTATCCCTGTTAAGAATGGTACCTATTATGAAGCTTACTCCAAATGTGAAATCCCGAAGGGAGGAGATCAACATGGACATTCTAATATTTGATGTTGGTCAGGTAGGAACGACGGGGATTTCCTGAACCTGGCATTGACATGGGCAGCTTGGCACTTTGGGGATCTCATTGCAGCTTCAAGGCACAGAGAATGGGATGAAGGGAAGAGCCTGGCGGCAGGAAGATCAAGCTGACCAGAATGAGGGCTGGACAGCGGCTCCCTGAGCATAAAGGTGACAGGCAAGAGAGATGTGGGGAAGAAGAACAAAGAATTGGCAAGTGATTGGAAATACCAGCTGAGAGAGTGTAAAGGACTGAAACTCTGAATAGGTGCACTTGAATCAGACAACCGAGCACTTAAGGATAATTATCTTTTGGACAATAACTCTATTAGCATGTTTCAAATTTCTCTTCTCACAATTGATACTAGCTAAATGCTTGTGGTTAAGAGTATTGCAAGGAAGAATTAGGGAGTGGAATGAGAGAGGTGAGAGAACTTCAGTTGGCCTCAGGAGGAGGAGGAGGAGAAAAGATTCATAGGACAATAGTCAATAACTTTAATAATCTACTATTTGACAAACCCCAAACCCCATTTTTGGGGATATGAATTCACTGTTTGACAAAAATTGCTAGGAAAATTGAAATTAGTAGGGCAGAAACTAGACATTGACCCACACTTAACACCATACACCAAGATAAGGTCAAAATGGGTTCATTATCTAGGCATAAAGAATGAGATTATAAATAAATTAGAAGAACATAGGATAGTTTACTTCTCAGATCTGTGGAGGAGAAAAGAATTTGTGACCAAAGAAGAACTAGAGATCATTATTGATCACAAAATAGAAAATTTTTGATTATATCAAATTAAAAAAACTTTTCTACAAACAAAACTAATACAAACAAGATTAGAAGGGAAGCAATAAACTGGGAAAACATTTTTACATTTTATAAAGGTTCTGATAAAGGCTTCATTTCCAAAATATATAGAGAATTTACTCTAATTTATAACAAATCAAGCCATTCTCCAATTGCTAAATGGTCAAAGGATATGAACAGACAATTCTCAGATGATGAAATTGAAACTATTTCTACTCATATGAAAAGGTATTCCAAATCATTATTGATCAGAGAAATGCAAAGTAAGACAACTCTGAGATACCACTACACACCTGTCAGATTGGCTAAGATGACAGGAAAAGATAATTACGAATGTTGGAGGGGATGGGGGAAAACTGGGACACTGATGCATTGTCGGTGAAGTTGTGGACAGATCCAACCATTCTGGAGAGCATTTTGGAACTATGCTCAAAAAGTTATCAAACTGTGTATACTCTTTGATCCAGCAGTGCTACTTACTGGGCTTATATCCTAAAGAGATCTTAAAGAAGGAAAAGGGACCTGTATGTGCAAGAATGTTTGTGTCAGCCCTTTTTTGTAGTGGCTAGAAACTGGTGATTGAATAGATGCCCATCAATTGGAGAATGGTTTGGTAAATTATGGTATATGCATGTGATGGAATATTATTGTTCTGTAAGAAATGACCAGCAGGATGAATACAGAGAGGCTTAGAGAGACTTGCATGAACTGATGCCAAGTGAAATGAGCAAAACTACACTTCAACAACAATACTATATGAGGATCAGCTCTGATGGAAGTGACTATCTTTGGTAATGAGAGGATCCAATTTAGATCCAAGTGATGGACAGAACCAGCTACACCCAGCTAAAGAACACTGGGAAACGAATGTAGATTGCTTGCATTTTTGTTTTTCTTCCCAGGTTGTTTTTACCTTTCTAAATCTGATTTTTCTTGTGCAACAAGAGAACTGTATAAATATGTACAGATATATTGTATTTTAGATATACTTTAAAATGTTTAACATGTATGAGACTGCCTGCCATCTAGGGGAGAAGGTAGAGGGAAGGAAGGGAAAAGTTGGAACAGAAGTGTTTCCAAGGGTTAATGTCAAAAAATTATCCATGCATATATTCTGTAAATAAAAAGCTATAATAAAAATAATTTAGGCTAAATATTTAAAAAAGAATATGCATAGGGATATGATGATAACTTTTTAAAGAAATAAGTAATGGCTACCTCAAAAAAAGTAATGGATCCAAACTAGATCACTTATGCCTCAGATAAAATGCAAAAAAAAATTTAATTAAAAAAAATAAACCTACAAAAAGGAAGAGTGTTTTGTGAAGGGGATCTCAAAAAATTAATAAATACATAAAATCAACAGTGATCACCAGAAAATACAGACAATGTAAGGAAAGGGGAAACTTGAGAATAGAAAAAAATTGTGAAATGTTGTAGTCAGATCACACCATCCACAGGGTGTGAATTCCAGTCTCAGCTACTGGGATTTCGTTCAACCCACTCAACCATTCCGAGCTATCGGCCGAGTTATGCAGTGAGAAGGAAGGCATTTTCTGTATTGTCACTGGTTTACTGTAAGTATCCAATGTATTTGTGCAGGAACCTCATTAGAAATTAAACCATCCTTGGGATTTGAGCTAATAAGATTTTAAGTGACTGATCATGGATATTTAATGGCTATTTTGGGAAATAAAAAATAACTGAGTTTCTAATCTACTGCTGAAGGGGAAAGGATATAAATATATATGGGCGGGGGAGTGTAGTGTCTAATTTGTTTTATTGTTGTCTTTTCTTTTCTTTTTTTTTTTCAGAAAATCAGACTTGAAGGAAGTACTTTGGAGCTAAGTGTTTCTATAGCAGAAACTGGCAAGCTAAGACTTATCACTGATGGTCCTGGTAAATTCTCTTGGAAAGATATTGGTAATACACTTGAGAAAATCCACAATGTAGAGAAATCTTATGAGCATAATTAAAGTGGAAAAGTTTTCACAGAAAGGTGGGCTCTAACTAGACTTAAGAGAATCCATATTAAAGAGAAACCTCTTGAATGTAACCAATATGGAAAAGCTTTCACATATTTTCACATATAAAAAAATTAATTTTCCTCTTCATCAGAAAATCTATGCTGGAGTGAAAGAAACCTTATGAATGTAATCAGTGTGGAAAGACTTTTAGAGAAAAGGGAACCCTTGCTGAACATCAGAAAACCTACAATGGAGAGAAACCTAATCAATGTAAGCAATGTGGAAAAACTGTTAGACAAAAAGGAGCTCTTATTTAACATCAGAGAACCCACATTGGAGAGAAAGTTTGTGAATGTAACCAGTGTGGAAAGGCTTTTAGACATAAGGGAACTCTTACTGTACATCAGAGAAACTACATTGGAAAGAAACCTTATAAATATAACCAATATCAAAAGGGTTTTATATAAAAAATTGGATTGGTTCTTGCCAGATCTATGAAGAAAGGTAAAAGCATTAAAATAAGGACAAAAAATGACTCAGGTAGACAACATTGGGACAAGATATGCCAGTGCTGATGCCTTCCATACTTAGACTTCTCTAGCTATAACACTCCATGGAGGGTTAGGAAGGAAAAATAAATAGCAGAGAATTTCTTAGCCATATTGGATCCTTCTTTTCCACCCCATTCATTACCTATTTTCAAGGCAGCATGATATAAAGGAAAGATCACTATATTTGGACTCAGAAGACTTGGGGTTGAAATTCTAGTACCACTGTGGTCTTGGCAAAGTAATTTAACTTAACTTGGGCTCAGTGAATTTAGGTTAGATTAGGCTTTCTTCTGGCTATAAATCCTTTGGTCCTCTGCATCTGAGAAGCCAAAGGAGTTTGAAGATGAATCCATACCCCACAATGCTATTTATTCCTGGGTCTTCCGCTTCATATTAGTGCTAATAACTTAAATGGCTTCACTAAGCCATCAGGGTATGATTGGCAATGTTTAGAGAAGCAACAAGTTATGGGAAATTCTAAACCTAGACCTTTTTTGATTTAGGAAACTTATACATTATTCCTAAAGAAATTACTCTGTGCAACTAGTGAAATAGATTTCTTGCCATACTTATTCAGGCAGAAAATATGTTTATTAAGACGCTTTTAAGAATAAAAGATTTCAACTCTGAGGTTTCAGCTTACATCCATCAATTTGACAGTGAGGATCCCAAAAACTGGAAATAGTATTGGTGGAGAATCAGAGACAAAGAGAAAAACAGAAACATGGACAAAGAGTCAGAGAGAGCAAGCCAGAGTTAGAAAAGAGAAAGAAAGTGCCAGAGGGAGAAAGAGAGCCAGAGAGTGGGACAGAATGAATAGAAGAAAAAGAAACAGAGGGTAAGAGAAACAGAAAAAGGAGACACTGACAGAAACAACAAGCCCGAGAGAACCAGATACTGAAAAAGAAAGTGAAATAAAATTTCTCTCTTTCTAATTTACTTTTCCATGTATGAATTAGTTAAATGTAGGGTTTGGCGATTTAATTTAGTTCTTCTTACAGATTACTACCATTGAAGGGAGACAATGACTCTTTTGGATATTTAGCAGAATCCACAAACACCTGTCTTAAACAAGAAAGGAGAAACCTGTGGGGTTTTTGTTTGTTTTTTAAATTTGAGTTTTGGCATCAGAAATCATGACAGAGACAACTTATTGTTGATGTGAGGGACTTTCTTGAGAGAGAGGATGAAAGGCAAAAAGAAACAGGAGAGAGAGAGAGAGAGAGAGAGAGAGAGAGAGAGAGAGAGAGAGAGAGAGAGAGAGAGAGAGAGAGAGAGAGAGAGAGAGAGAGAGAGAGAGAGAGAGAGAGAGAGAGAGAGAGAGAGAGAGAGAGAGAGAGAGAGAGAGAGAGAGAGAGAGAGAAAGAGAGACTGAGACATACATGAACCAAGAAAGACAGAGATAGAGAGAGTGAGCCAGACTGAGAGAGGAAGATAGATACAAAGTACCAGAGGAAGAAAGAGAGATTAAGAAAGTAGGAGAGTGAATAAGAGAAAAAGAAACTAAGAGAGTCAGAGAAAAAAAGATAGAAAGGAACAGAGTCAGAAAGAGAGAGAGATAGGCAGGAATTATCAGAGAGTAAGAGTACAAAAAAGTAGGAAGACAGAGTAAGAGAAACAGAGAGAGAGGAATAGAAAGGGTCTGAGAAAAAGAGAGAAAGAGACAGAGTGAGAGACAATATCACAGGAAGCCAGATAATGGGGGGAAAGGGTGAGAAAGAAAGAAAGAAACAGAAAGAGGCAGAAAGAAACAGAACAAAAGAGAGAGACATAGATAAACAACCAGATCAACAGATGAGGAAAGTCAGAGAGTGAGAAAGAGAAAGAAATGTGATTCCAAGGAATAGAGCAAAACAAAGACAAAGTCACAGATATAAAAAGAGACTTAGCCAGAGAGAAAGAGAGGGAGGGACAGAAAGAGTATCAGAAAGACACAGAGAGAAACAGAGTGGAAAAAGAGAGAAAGAAACAATAAGAGAAAGAGAAGAAAGAGGACCAGTCAGAGAGAGTAAGCAGAAGACTGTGAGAGTGAGATAAAGACAGTCAGAAAAAAGAGAAACACAGAGAGAGGAGTTACAGACAGAGAGACACAAAGAGACAGTAAGCAAAAAAAAATCACCAGAGAATGAATGAGAGATTGAAAAAAAGAAATGGAGAGGAAAGAGTGAGAGATGGACAGAGCAAGCCAGAACGAAAAAGAGTAACAAGAGTTAGCGAGAAAGAGTAAAAAAAGAGAGAGTCAGTTAAAGAAAGAGAAAGCGAGAAAGAAAAGGAAGCAGAGGGAAACAGATTTAGAAAAAAGTTAAAGAGAGTAAAAAACTCAGAAAGAGACATAGAAAAAGATAGAAATTATAAGGGAAGCACACACAGAGAGCCTTTGGAAAGAGAGAAAGAAGAGAAAAGGAAAGGAGAGGAGAGAGAGAATTTCATTCAGCATTGCTAATTTCATCATATTATCTTACTCTCTAAACCCATGCCTTTTTCTGAACTTTCTTGTTTTTGTCACAGTAATATACACAATCATATACAGGATTAATCTGTAACAATCTACACCATTATATTTCTAATCACCAAAGTTTGAAACCTGAAGTGTTAATTTGGATATCTCACCTTTACATACCCCACATATATAAGCAGTTGCAAAATTTTAGCATTTCTAACTTTATTATTGTGTCCTTTAAAAAATATTACATTTTAAATTTATAGTAGAAAACAAGCATTTCTATATAACACTATAATCACAAAGACGACTGTATGAAACTATAAATCTTACATACAACTTTCTATTCTTTTTAAATATATCATAACATTCTAAGGGAAATTTCAGTTTCCCCCTTCCTCACCCACCCTAGAGATGCCTACCATTTAAACACCAATACTTGTGTATGTATATACATATGTTGTGTGTGTGTAAAATTATTCTCTATATACTTGTATTCATCAGTTCTTTCTCTGAATATGGATTATATTTATAGCTAATTTGAGTATTTATAATAGACAAAATAATTATATACTCAGTCATTCGTAAAACAATATTGCTGTTTCTGTTTACAATATTTTCTTGCTTCTGCTCATTTTACTCTATTATTTCACACAAGTATTTCCATGTTTTGTTTCTGAGATCCTGAGCTCATCATTTCTTACAGCACAGTGGTGATACATGGTGCTGAAGGAATACCCCTGGGGGAGAAGAATACCTCCTCAACAGTTTGGAGATTGTCTTGCCCATTTAAGAAGAAAGCATATTTCAAACACTAGAAATAGGGACTCAAAGTACTTTGCACAATTGTCTTTGCAATCTGTCACAACTCTTCCCAGCAAAACGTCCCATTATTGCCTCTTCTATTGCCTCTTACACTGGGTACGCCAGTGCTGCTGAGATTATCATGTCTTCTGGTTTGAAAAACTCTCCCTTAAAATCTTAACTCAGGACAAGGTGTCATTCAGAGAATGTCCAGGAACACAACTACTCCTGAGAGATATAAGACTAGCAGGCTCTCCCCTCTCCAAGCTTGCCAAATGATATTCTGAAAGGGCAGACTTGACCATATTTTGCTCTCTGAAGTCAGGAAATGAGCTTTGTAATTGCTCCCAAGCAAGTGAACCTGCTTTTCTCTTTCTTCCTTTTGAACTCTGAAAAATTCTCTGGCATCAAAAACTTCCACTTGTCTCTGTCTGTTTCTGTCTGTCTCTTTGTGTGTCTCTATCTCCATCTCCTTCCCTCCTTCCTTCCTTCCTCCTTTACTCCTTCCACACCCTTATTAAAAGCATTGGGCTTCTCTTTCGCACCTCTGAACCCTCCCAGGATATCTTGGGATTTACTGGCTAGATTTCTTTCTTAAAGACCAGGCCTTAAAGGAAACCCAAACTGATTTTCATTGGCCACCCACAGGTCCTAGTCCAAGCCTCATTGGCTTATTGTGTGGGTTGGAATCAGACTAAATGTAAATGCCAGTCATTTCTGCTTTGGTCAGAAACCCTGAGGTTCCCCCCCACCAGATTGATTGATTTAGATTTAGATTTGGGGGGGAATAGGTGAGAGAGGAGCTTCTTGGTTCAATTGCTCCCCAGCCTTAATCACTGAATGGGTGCTGCCTCAAAGAAGGCAGATGGAGCTTAAAAAGACCAAGGTTTTCCATTGTTTCCAGGGCCATCTTGATCTCTCTCTGGGCCCCTGGACCTAGATAGCTCTGGAGGGGAAAACGAGGCAGGTGACCTTGCCCAGCCCTCCCTCACTTCCATTCCATTCACTTGCTTGTCATGGCATCCCCTCCCTGATGTCATGGTCCTCTTGGAGAAGGAAGGAAAAGGAACAACCCTTGCTCTCTCTCTCTCTCTCTCTCTCTCTCTCTCTCTCTCTCTCTCTCTCTCTCTCTCTCTTTCTCTCTCTCTCTTTCTCACTCTCTCTTTCTCACTCTCTCTCTCTCTCTCTTTCTCTCTCTCTCTTTCTCACTCTCTCTCTCTCTCTCTTTCTCTCTCTCTCTCTCTCTCTCTCTCTCTCTCTCTCTCTCTCATATGAGAAGATATTTAGGGACAGAAAATTCTGAGCTTAAAAAAGAATTTACAATGGACAGTGATGATACAGCTAGCTATTATTGCCCCAATCAGAATGGTCCTCCACCTAATCAGAGCTGCCCTAATCAATCTATAAACACTTATTAAGTACCTGCTATATTCCAGGCACTGCATTAGGCACCAGAGAGGCTGCACTGAGTTCCAGAGGGAGAAACATGTCCCTAGTTTCCCATCTTCTGCCTTATAAGAGTTTAAATCAATATACAAAATTGAACTCATTTTTTTAACTTGTAGGAGGTATGGAATAATGGAATCAGTATTGATCTGAAGGCAGAGAACCAGAAAACTGGGACACTGATACATTGTTGGTGGAATTGTGAATACATCCAGCTATTCTGGAGAGCAATTTGGAACTATGCTCAAAGGGCTATCAAACTGTGCATACTCTTTGATCCAGCGTGTTACTACTGGGTTTATATCCCAAAGAGATACCAAAGAAGGGAAAGGCATCTATAGGTGCCAAAATGTTTGTGGCAGCCCTCTTTGTAGTGGCTAGAAACTGGAAAATAGATGGATGCCCATCAACTGGAGAATGGCTGAATGAGTTATGGTATATGAATGTTATGGAATATTATTTTTCTGTAAGAAAAGATCAGCAGGATGATTTCAGAAAGGGCTGGAGAGAGTCACATGAACTGATGCTAAGGGAAAGGAGCAGACCCAGGAGATCATTGCATACAGCAACAGTTAGAATATAGGATGATCAGTTTTGATGGACATGGCTCTTTTCAACAATGAGATGATTGAAGCCATTTCCAATGATCTTGTGATGAAGAGAGCCATTTACACCCAGAGAAAACTGCAAGAACTGAGTGTGCATCACAACATAGCATTCTCACTCTTTCTTGTTGTTTACTTGCATTTTGTTTCTCATTTTCTTTCTTTTTTCATCTGATACATCTTGTATCAGGGGCTGGGGATCCCTATGCTATCAAGTGGAATGTTGAGTGTGATGCTTTGGATCTTACCTGTTTCTCAGCACTTCTATCCATCCATTTCCTTTTTTTCTCCCCACTAAGAGCCCCTTTCTAGCAATGATCATATTCATCAATCATGAAAAAGTCATAGCTAATTCTGAGGACAGAATGAAGCAGAAGGTTCCAATTAGGTGAGTATCCGTGGGCACCTGTTTCACTGGATGGTCCTCTTCCAGAACAAGTGCCTAGCCCAATGTTGACGATGTGGACGGACATTCTTCCCATGGTTCTTACATTGATTCCTGAGAACACGAGACAAAAAAGTAGGACTGAAGAACACCCGTTAGCTACAGCTCTCCTTTAGGTACCTAATCCCTTCTCGTGTTAAAGAGCACCATAGCATAATACATTTTCTAAAGGACATTATGACTTCATTTAATAGTAAGATTTTAAAATAAAAGTTTAAAACAGAAGCTTTGAGCTTCTGTGTTTTGGCTGCTTTTGACCATTCTAAGGAAGTCTATGGACACTTTTATTGTTTTAAATTAAAAAAAAAACAAGGAAAGAAAGATCACAAAATTACAGAGAACTAGGGACACTAAAAAAAGAAAGGGAATGTCTTTTTATATAGAAATGACATTGCAAACCTAAAAAAATTGAGAGTTGGCAAACCCTTAAATGCATATAATGCGGTTAGCAAGCGTCTCCAGGGCAGGGCCTATATTACACTGGTGTTCCTAGCCCCTCATCTACACAAGTTTCCCAAAGGAGTATGGGAAGTGAAACTAGCGGCCTTAAGATAACAGATTCATGAAAAAAGGGACTTTGAGCAAGGAAAAATCTGTAGGAAAGCAAAGCTGGAAGAGACTGGAAACATCATCCCAAAGTTCAACTGATGGCTGAATTGGAAGTGAAGCAGAACAGAACAAGAAGAGCCTGTGTAGCTGTTCACCGAAGGGGGAGGGTGGGAATCCTGGCCCATGGGCACATGTGGACTCTGGGCCCCGTGGAAAGCCACGAATAACTGCCAGGCTCGGCCAGCAGCAGAACTTGAAGAGAAGCTGTGGGGGGGGGGGGGAACCGGGGAGCACAGCCCAGTCTGATTCCGCCGGCAGGCACCGGACCCACACAGCTGGGGAAGCAAGGCCTGCTGGCCCTGCTGGTCTGCTGGAGAGCCAGCTTTGCAAAGCGCAGCTGCGCTGCAGAACAGGTCTCCACCCAACATGGTAGGACCTGCTGCAAGGTTCAAGCACCTGTCGTCCCAGAACCCTCCAGGGCCTTGGTCTTTGTGCCCACATGCCTTGCTACCACTGGCTCAAGTTCCCAGGCACATGCTTCCCTATTCCTGCACTTTGGATAGCTTTGGGGGAAGAAGTTCTTCTAATGTTTGGGAGCCATATTATTACAGTGTGGTTTGATTAAGCTCCCTTGTTCAGGCCTGAAGCCTAGCGGCTAATGAGAGGTGATTGCTGAGCTGATTGGAAGGAGTCCTGCCGCTGGGGTCTCAGGAGGTAGCCATTCACCCACCGAGTGACTCTTGGGAAACAGGACAAAGTCACAGACGCTGCCGGGGGCAGTCTGGGATGGGCAGCTCACATGATCATCTCCTTAGATCTGGGTCTCTGACTTTGGAAGACAAGGAGCCATGTGTCTTGCACGGATGCCTGCGCACAGGACACAAATAAACTAACCAAATGCAGCTGAAAAAGGGCTGTCAGGTCCTCCTGCAGATATCCAACCCCTTCCCACGTCTAAGAACATTACAGTTAAATGGGGAGACTTCAGGCTCGCTCAACATCTACCTGCTGATTCAGATGTTTAGACCTAGGTGGGGCTGCCCTAGTCACTGATAAGTGTTTCCCAACCCAAATTAGAGGCTCAAGGAATCCTTGTCTGCCTTGATCTTTGCCATTGAGTCCCAAATAGATGGCTCAGTGGATCGAATTAGAGCATTTACATGTACTAGAGAAAAAGACTTGGGACGGAGCCTTGGAAGACACCAACAATGAGTAATAACACTTGAAACTTTGAGTGATGAACCAGGAGATAAGACTCCGAAGTAGCAGATGGATAGGTAGGAGGAGAATCAGAAGAGAGGAGAAAGTAGCCAAGAGAAGAGGCTGGTCAGCAGCATCAGATGCTGTGAGACATCAAGAGAGGAGGATGGACAAGAGGCCATTAGATCTGGAGTCAGGAGGTCATCAATAACTCTGGAGCAGTGGCAGTTGAAGAAGAAAGACATACATGTATTTTAGAGGAAAGAAGGAATCCAGACAATGAGTCTAATCTTATTTCGAAAGAGAGAAGAGTTTTAGGATAATGATTTTGGGAATGGTTGAATCTGAGAGATTTTTTAAAATAATAAAAATTTTAAACATATATTTTATTTTATTATTTATTTTAAATCATTTCTGTTTAAATTTCATGTTCCAGATTTACTCTCTCCCTCTCATGCTTTCCCCTACCCACTGAGAAGGCACTGAATATGATATCAATGATCCATGTGAAATCATGCCAATATTTCCGTATTAGGGATTTAAAAAAAACTCAAAAAAATAAAATGAGAAAATTACATTTTATATACATATTGCATCAGTTCCCTCTCACGGTGGATTACTTTTCTTCATTAAGGATCCTTTGAAATTCCCTTAGAACATTGTAGTAATCAGAGTAACAGGATATTTCATATAGGATCATCATTACAACATTGGCATTATTTTGTGTAATAATCTCTTAGTTCTGCTTACTTCACCTTGCATCAGTTCATATAAGTCTTGCTATGTTTTCCTGAAACAACCTTCCCTTTCAGATAGCACAATATTACTCCATTACTTTGATGCCAGAACTTGTTCAGCCATTCTCCAATTGTTGACCATGTGCCTTAATTTTCAATTCCTTACCATGAGAGAAGGAAAGAGCTGCTATAGAGTTTTGTACATGTATAGGCCCTTTTTCTTTTCCTTTGATATCTTGGGGACACAGACCTGGTATTGCTGGAACAAAACACAGGCATAGTTTTATACTTCTTTGGGTCTACTTCTAAATTACTGTCCACAATGGCTGGACCAGTTCACAACTCTATGAACTATTCATTAGTGTACCTGTTTTATCTCCTCCAGAATTTGTCTTTTCTGCTAGGCAGGAGGTAAAAACTTAGAGGGGTTTTAACTTTTATTTCTCTAATCAGTGATGTAGAGCATTTTAATGTAAGTAGAAGTAGCTTTAGTTTCTTCTTCTAAAAACTGCCTGATTAGGTTATTTGGCTAATTATCAATTGGAGAATAAGACTTTCATTTTTGTAAATTTGATTTAGTTCTTTCTCTACTCTCTCTGTATATGAGGTGAAGCCTTTATTTGAAAAGCTTGGTATAAAAAGGTTTAAGATTACTTTGCTGTCTATGGTAAAATTTAGCAAAAGGTAATTCCCTCTGTCTTTTAATGAGATCTATTTTTGTTTTTGTCTGGTCTGAGCTCATAATTGTTAAGCTTGCCTTTTTTTTTTTTTTTTTTTTTTGCTTCAGTCAAATGGATTTGATCTAGCTAGCCCCTCATTTTAACTCTGTGTCTTTCTGTTTTAAGTGTCTTACAAAAAGGATGTCGTTGGATTGTGGGTTCTAATCTATTCTTCCATAGACTTCTGACTTGTTTTATGGATGAGTTCATCCCCTTAATATTTGCAGTTATGATTACTATATTTCCTTTCATCCCTTTTTTTTCTCTCTTTTCTGATGAGAGTTTGTTAAGGGTTAGGGAGAACTGGGCACATTTGTAGCCAGTAGGAAGCAGTCAGTATTCAGGAACAGAGAATAGGGATGATGGGCTATCTGGGGAGAAGGCAAGAGGGGATGGCCTGGAGGGTACATAGAGAAGGGCTGGACTAGACAAGAGAAGGAGGCATCTCTGCATTTGAGAATGGAATCAAGGATGGGAAAGGAGCAGATAGATCATGGCAAGCGGTTGTGAGATAAGGAGGAAGGAAGAGAGAAGAGGGAATTCATACCAAGTATTTTCAGTTTTTTTGACATAGGACAAAGATGAGGTTTCCTCCTGTGATGATGGGAGAAGGGGATTCTTTTGAACCTGGAAAGGAGAGAGAACCAAGGCTACATTAATGGTAGCCAAAAAGTGGAAGCAAAGTGGGTGCCCATCATGGGGGAAATGTTTGAACCAATTATGGGCAAAGCATGAGAGGGAATATTATTATACTGTCAAAAAGAGGGGTTCTGAGGACTTCTGAAAAGGCCGGAAGCCTTATAGACTGACCCAGGGAATGAGGATCAGAAGCAGGGAAGTGAGGGAATGAATCCTAACTTCAATAATGCCAGTGCAGAGGCCATTAGACCAAACTTTTTCTGACTGGAATTGTAGCTCTTGGTTGGGGCAATGGGGCCTGTAAGTCCTTCCTCTGGACACAGTCTGGAGGACTGCAAGTACAGAAAGGTGAATGGCCTGTCAAAAACTGACTGCTGGGTCATTTGGATGTCAGGAGAAGGGTGCCCGTTGTATTAGGGCATGTAGTAAAAGAAATGTGATAGAAAGCCAAAAGATATTAGAAATGTGTATTTTGCAAATTAAGACAACTCTGAGATACCACTACACACCTTTCAGATTGGCTACAATGACAGGGAAACATAATGCACAATGTTAGAGGGGATGTGGGAAAACTGGGATACTGATACATTGTTGGTGGAATTGTGAATACATCCGGACATTCTGGAAAGCAATCTGGAACTATGTTCAAAAAGTTATCAAACTGTGCATATTCTTTGACCCAGCAGTGCTACTACTGGGCTTATATCCCAAAGAGATCTTAAAGAAGGGAAAGGGACCTGTATGTGCAAGAATGTTTGTGGCACCCTCTTTGTGGTGGCAAGAAACTGGAAACTGAGGGGATGCCCATCAATTGGAGATTGGCTGAATAAATTGTGGTATATGAATGTTATGGAATATTATAGTACTGTAAGAAATGACTAACAGGATGATTTCAGAAAGGCCTGGAGAGACTGATAGGAGCTGATGCTGAGTGAAATGACAGTACCAGGAGATCATTATACACTTCAACAACAATACTATATGAGGATCAATTGTGATGGCCGTGGCTCTCTTCAACAATGATTTGAGCCAAATCAGTTCCAATAGAGCAGTAATGAACTGAACCAGCTACACCCAGCGAAAGAACTCTGGGAGATGACTATGAACCACTACAAAAAATTCCCAAACCCTCTAATTTTGTCCGCTTGCATTTCTGATTTCCTTCACAGGCTAATTGTACACTGTTTCAAAGTCTGATTCTTTTTGTACAGCAAAACAACTCTTAGGACATGTATACAGATATTGTATTTAATTTATACTTTAACATATTGAACATATATTGGTCAACCTGCCATCTGGGGGCGGGGGAGGAGGGGAAAAATTAGAACAAAAGGTTTGGCGATTGTCGATGTTGTAAAATTACCCATGCATATATCTGGTAATTAAAAACTATTAATAAAAAAAGAGAAATGTGTGTTTTTAAAAATTTAAGAAAAGACAACTGGAGTTTGGGGCTCACGGCTCAGGAATTGGGTTTGGATCTGGTCCTTGATTTAGGTTGATGGGACCCAAGGACAAAAAGTGGTGGGGTGTGCTTAGTACCCCTAAAGGAAGCACCAGACAAGTCTTGTCCTGGAGTCCTGAGGAAGAACCCACCCAAATAGGCTTGGCACAGGCCAGGAAAACAATGTGAAACAAGACTGCCTGAAGTTTAAGGAGATCGGGAAAACATTCATTAAAGTGGGGAGGGACTGTGGACTCTTGAGGCTGTGTGGCTGGAAGGAAAAAGGAGAGATTGGCCAGACTCCTCGCGGGAAAGGATGGAGGGAACAATGAAATTTGGAGGTGGAAAAAGAAGGGCAAGAGAGAAGGAGGAGTTAAGGGTTTAAGAATGGGGTTGAAAGTGGACATTAGGGTGTAAGTTATCTAAGGAATCAAAGCCTGGTTTTTCCCCGTGGGCCTCGAGTTTTAAAGACTTTTGTGCACTATTGTTTGATGCAGAAGCACTGGCTCTTGGACTATCAACTTTAGGTTGGTATCCCAGGGGGAGAAGTACCCTGGCCCCAGTCTACATTGCGGGGCTGGGGCCAATAACCCTTGTGGTATAAGTAGGGCTTCCCCAAACTCCCAAGGGTGGGGTTTCCTGAGCTCCAAAAACACGGCTACACGGAATCCTCAAAGCTCCAGCAAAGGTAGATGAGGGTTCCCAGCAGGCTATCGTAGTGAGGGGTGGGGCTTCCCAAACTCTTTTGGGGTGGAGCTTCCAAAATGAGGGAGGTTCCCCACAATCCAAAGAAGTGGGCGTGGTTCCCAGGAGCCTTTGTTGCCTAGGGGATGGGTTTCCCAAATCACCCTGGAGACCTGGGCTTCCCACAAACCCTTGCAGTACGCAGGAGACTGCCACTACTTCTGCATGCTTTTAAGTCGGTCTGACCTTAAAGATTAGATCTGAATGCAACCTGCCTGGGTATTTTTATACCTCCGAAACAGTATGTAGAGATCAGCTCTCAGTTAACAGCAATGGGGTGGGTGGCAAGTAGAGCCCAATTAGTGCTTGGACTGCATTAATGCGGGAGTTATTGGCTCAACTCGGCTCCTCGTGGGGCCGGATTAGTGCGGGCAATGCCGCTGGGCCCGCGGCCCCTCCCCCTGCCTTAGCTGTCTGAGCCCAAACAATGTTACAGACTTCGGGTTGTATCCTTGCAGGTTCAGAGCGGGGAGCCCAGTTTGCAGCTGAAATGGCCAGAGACTCTCGGACCCTTTGATGCAGGAGCGTTAGACCCTGCAGCCGCCCAAACTGAACCCCTTTGGGTCACATTCCTGTGGAGGAGCATGGCCTGTAGAAATAGCACTATTCTTGCCTCCTAAGAGCCTTCTGAAGTAACTCCGGGGTCTTCTGGTCCCGGGGTTTGAGCAGGGCGCCAATAAATCAGAGGGTGTCTTGGAGAAGGCAGCCAGAATGGGCGGCCTGGAGCCCCCGTGCTCTAATGGGTCTGGAATTGGCCAGCAAGAGCCAGGGGACTCAGAGATTTCCAGTACCTGAAATTCTGTGGGGAGGAGGGGAGTTTTGGGGGGGAGGGTTGAACCTTGTTCAGTTGGACCCCAGAGAGCTGAAAGGGGGCGGGGAAGAGAATTGGCAAAGAAGCCACCTGAGGCTGGAGGCCAGAGAAAGTCTTCCTCCTGAGAGGTGACCTCCAGGAAATGGGCCGACTTCTTGCAGCCTGGAAAGTAGACTAGAGGCCACTTGAGCCCTTCCCAGTTCTCATGGCTTCTTGTGTCCATACCTCCATAGGTGATCCACACAGACGCAGAACCAAGATGTATAAGGTGGTGACAATAGGCACCTTTTGTGTGGGCAAGACTTCACTGATCATGCAGTTTATTGAAGATTGTTTTTTGACCGAGTATGAGGCGACAATCCAAGATTTCTACAGTAAGGATACAGTGGTCGACGAAGAGCAGTGCCACCTGGACATTGTGGACACCACAGGCATTGAAGCGTTTTGCCCTATGAGGAATCAGGCCATGCTCTGGGGAGAGGGATTCCTCTTGGTCTACGCAGTGAATGACCCCCACTCTTTTGAGAATGTCAGTGTCTTCTGGGACAATCTGCAGAGGCTCAAGGGCACCAAGCGTGTACCCGTGGTGTTGGTGGCCAATAAAATAGACACGACCAATAGGCTGGTGGACCGTACACGGGGCAAAGAGATGGCCAGGAGCTTAGGGGTCCCTTATGTGGAGACATCAGCCAAGACTCGGCAAGGTGTGGAGCAAGCCTTCCATGAGCTGCTTCATGAAATTCGGAGGATGCGGGATGAGGAGGAGCTCAAGAGACTCTCTAATACTAGCTGTTGCACAATCCAATGACCAGGTACATCCTTACCTTTATCCTGCCCCTTAATTACCCTATCCCTGGCCTAGAATACCTCCAAATCCTCTAGCCACTCCGCAGCCTTCAAGACCTTCATCTGGACCCTTCCTTCTGCCTGCTCTTCACTGCCAAGCACTTAAGTGTGCAGCCTCCCCCGGCCTTTCAGACTGACAGAGATCCCAGAGACAGCCAGCTCCCTGGAGGCTTTCTCTCCAGTCTGACCCTCATCTTCAGCAGCCTCCTCTGCCCTCCTGGAGGCTGTGCCTGGGATTTTCTTTATTAGACTTTCCCTTCTCCCCCAACCAAGACCCTGCCTCTGGAGACCAGGGCACAAGTGATTCTCCGTCCCGCCCCTGGGCTTGGTGTATGTGCTGTCTGGAGCCAGGTCCCCATCCCTATAATGGCCCAGAAGACCTTGTTTGTGATGTTGGTGAGGAGCCTTGCTCTGAAGTAGTCCCCATTCAGTGACTCTCAAGACCAGACTGGGGGAATATGGGTTTGTGGGTTTGTTTTGGTTCCTCACATTGAGTGTGTTTGTTCTCAACTTGCTTATCATTCTATGGCAGTGAGGGGTCAGGGTGGAATGGGGCTGCCTCCTACCAGCAGGATGCCTTTAGACATAAGTGCAATTAATTTTATTATTTCTGTTTTAGCAGCCAGATAAAGCCCTGTATACATTGCAGATTTCAGTATTTTAATTGCTTACAAGAGAAGTGGAGTGGAGGGGCCTGGCTATAAATATTCTGAGCAGATACCTCATAGATGCAGGTCAGGTGGAGGTTAGGAGCCTTCTGACCTGGGTATCTCTTACTATCTCAGGAGATCTGGTGAAAAGGGCAGTGGGTGATTTTCCTGTTTAAGTTAAAAGTATTAAGGATTCTACGCAATTTGTTTGGCTTTTGTTGGGGGGAGGATTGAGTAGGAAGAGAAATTGCTTTTAAAGGGACTTCACACTTGAATTCAAAGTTGATGATTTTTCTTTTTCTAGGATTGCTTATAAATAAAGTTGTTTGTTTATACATGTCTTTCTGGTAATTTCTCATGGGTTGATATGCTTGGGATAAGAATTACATGAGTGATTAGGCAGTATGGCCTAAAGGAGAGAGAGCTGGGTTTGGGAGTTAGGAAGGCATGGGTGTTTTAGCTATGGGACCTTGGGCTTCACTTTTCTCACCAGTAAGATATGGGGAAGGAGAGGGGGACATTGTGGATACCACAGGCATTGAAGCGTTTGGTCTAGACTGTCAGGTCCCTCTTAACTTTACCACTAGAGCGCATCTAAGTTTATGAGGCTCCATTCAACGAGATGATAGTGATCCCTAGAAACAGTCTTATCTATCATCTAGCCATCAGGTGTCATAATATTTATCTCTGCATCTGTCATCTCTATTAATATCATCTCTCATTTATTATAGATCAGTTCTTTATCATCTAATGTCTCTGATCTTTTTATCTAGTTATCATTTCTCTCTCTCCACACTCTTCCCCCACCTCATTTTTGATTTAACATAATCAAAAATACTCCTTTTGCATTTCATAATGTTCTCTAATTCTTCTTTGTCCAAAATTTCCTCCATTCTCCAAAGATTTGATAAGGTAGACTATTCCTCGTTCTCCTAATTTGCCTATAATATCTCCCTTTATGTCTAAATTATGAACCTATTTTAACCTTATGTTGGTGTTGGGTGTTAGATGTTAGTCAATGCCTAGGTTCTGCCATAGTTTTTCCAATTTTCTTAGCAATTTTTGTCAAATAGAGAGTTCTCATCCCAGAAACTGGAGTCTTTGGGTTTAATCAAACACTTGATCACTATAGTCATTGATCATTGTGTCTTGTATAATCTATTCTAATCATTCTCTATTCTTAGGACACCAAATGATTCTGAAGACTGCCTCTTAATAAAATGAGATTACGTCTGGTATGGCTAGGCCCCCTTCCTTTCTAGCATTCGTTTTACAAGATTTTGAATTCCCAAGTTTTCTCCCTCCTTCCTTCCTCTCGCCTTTTCTGAAGAAGGGATGTAGTTTGATCTAATTTATACCTGAGCAATCATGTAAGACACAATTCAACATGAGTCACAGTGTGAAAGAAGAACCTGATCAAAAGGAAAAAGAGAAAAGAAAAAAATTCTTCAATCTGCATTCAGAGTCCGTCAGTTCCTTAACTGGATATGGATATCATTTTCTTTCATGAGTTCTTTGCACTTGTCTTAGATCATTTTGTTGCTGAGAAGAGCAGAGTTACTCATAGTTGATCATCATACAATGTTGCTGATGCTATGCACAGTGTTCTGATTCTGCTCATTTCACTTTGTATCAGTTTGTACAAGTCTTTCCAGGCTTTTCTGAAATCTGCCTGTTCATTTCTTAGTGCATAATAATTTTCCTTTATATTCCTATACCACGACTTATTCAGCCATTCCTTCCCCAATTGATGGGCTTCCCCTTAATTTCCAATATTTTCACACCCCACAAGGGACTCCTATGAATATTTTTGCATATTCAAATATATTTATGTATTTATAGCCTTTCCTTTTGTATGATCTCTTTGGGGTACAGATCTATCAGAGGTATTTCTGAGTCAAAGTATATGCACTGTCTGGTTGTCTTTTGGGCATAGTTCCAAATAACTCTGAGAATGGTTGGATCAGTTCAGGGCTCCAACACTGCATTAGGTGTTTCAGTTTCCCTGTCTTCAACATTTATCACTTTCCTTTTTTGTCATATTGGCTAATCTGATAGGTGTGAATGCCCCATGAACGGACCACTTCTCAACCACTCCAGATTCAATAGACAAGAAAAGCACCAAGAAATACAATGGAAAACCTGTTAGGAACAAGAAGTCATGACCTCCCTGGGTCCTGGGGAAGTCATTGAACAAAGTACTCTAGTCAAACTGGAGGAGACAGTATTAGGAACAAAGAGGGGGTGGCTTTTGGGAGGCATGGCTATAACACCCGGGGCACCATGGAAGATTCCCTGCTGCCCAGCTGCTGGGGTCCTGGAAAGAAGGTGGAAGCAGGCGGGTTCAGAAGAGGGGAGATCGTCGGGGGAAAGATGAGCCCAGCTTTGGACTCTGCGTTTAAGATACCTGGGAGACATCCACTTGGAAAGGTCCTTGAGAGGAGAAAATTTCAGCAAGCAGGACTGACAAGGTTAAAGGCTGCAGAGGGCTCAGGGAGAAGGAGGTCTGAACAGAGCTCAGTGCATGCGCCCAGGGTGGAAAGGACCATAAAGTCCAAAGCTCGATTTTACAGATGAGGAAACTGATCCCCGAGGCAGAGAGAATGACACAGGAGCATCAGAGTCCAGGTTCTCCTGATTCAGGCTGTTGCCTCTCCCTTACAGCTTCCAACAGCAAGCTGTTGGAAAAGCCCCATCATTTGTGGAACTGAAGAGTAAGAAGGGTGCCCAAAGCCTCCACCTCAGGCTTCCGGGCATTAAAGGGCCCTTCCTCAACTTCCCTGCTACAGCGTCCCAGCATCTCGCCTTCCTCCGGCCATTCCTGGAAGCCTCTGGCTGAGCAAGAGAAGGAAGCCGGCCATTCTGCCAGCCAGCAAGAGACAGTTTTCCCAAACCAGGGGTCACTTTATCCACGGACCTCGTACTGGTGTGTACGGGACCCTATGTCCATGTTCCCAAATGAGGTCCATGGAGAACCTGGCCAGGGCTGAGGATTGACTGGGGGGGGGGAACATTTTCACTGCCATCTCCCGCCCCTCCCCCTGGTGTTTTCTTTCCAAGAATCCTCACTTTGGAGGCCCTAGATCTAAAGCTGCAAGTGACTTCCGAGGCTGCTGGGTCCAACTCCCTCACTGTGGGGAGTCACCCCGACCTAGCCCCTGTTTCCAGAGCTCATTCTTCCCTGCCCCCCACCCAGAAATGGAACACCAAGGCTCTAAGGGACATCCCCCTCCCAGAAAGACAGAGGTGGAAAGAGAAAGAAACAGAGACAAAGAGAGAAAGAGACGGAGAGAGACACAGACAGAAAGAGACAGTGAGAGAAAGAGAGACAGACACAGAGAGACAGAATCAGAGAGATAGAGAGAGAGACACACAGAGAGACAGATATATAGAGAGAAAGAGACTGAATCAGAGAGATAGAGAGAGACACACACAGAGAGAAGCAGAGAAAGAAAGAGTTAGAGAGAGAAATAGAGATAAAGAGAGAGTCAGAAGCAGAGACAGAGAAACAGAGAAAGAAACAGAGAGAGGGGGAGAGAGAGACAAAGAAACAAAGAAAGAGGCACAGAGAGAAAGAGACAGAAATAGAGAGAGAAAGAAACAGAGACAGAGAGACAGAGACAGCACATAGAGACATAGACAGAGACAGATACATAGAGAGAAAGAAACAGAATCAGAGAGATAGAAAGAAATGAACAGAGAGAAGCAGAGAAAGAAACAAAGAGAGAGAGAAACAGAGATAAAGAGAGAGCCAGAGAAGCAGAGACAGAGAAACAGAGAGAAGAAACAGAGACAGAGAAACAAAGAGAAAAAGAGAGAAACAGAGAGAGAAAGAGATAAAGAGAGAGACAGACAGAGAGAGACAGAGACAGAGAAACAGGGAGAGAGGAGTGTGTGTGTGTGTGTGTATGAGAGAGAGAGAGAGAGAGAGAGAGAGAGAGAGAGAGAGAGAGAGAGAGAGAGAGAGAGAGAGAGAGAGAGAGAGAGAGAGAGTCAGAGAAAGACAGAGATAGAGACAGAGACAGACAGAGACCCTTGCCCAGACCAATCCCTGTGCACTCTCCAAGGCATCCCCTCCTGTTTTCTCCCCAGATTGACCTATCACTTCTATTCTTCCTTCCTTCTCCCCATTCCCAATTCTCCCATCCCTTAACAAATCCTTCTTAGATCTAGTCACTTCTACTCGATATCATTCTAAAAGTCTTCTCCTTCACCCCATATAACCATTTGGGGGCCAAGTCATCGCCTCCCCCCTCCCGACCCTCCTCTCCACTCCCACAGCCAGGAAGGATCCTAGTGCAGGCTTTTTGACTGAAGAGTTTTCTGGTTGGTAGCACTGTGGATGGAGCCGAGTTCAAATCCCACCTAGACCCAGCCAGCTGAATAGTAGGTGCAGTTTGCTTAATTTCTTTGGCCCCCACCTCAGTCTTGCATCCCATTTCACTCCTCTGCCTACCACCCCTGACCTGCTTCCTCCTCAACACCAATTCTCCTCCCAGGTATGTCCACAATCGTGTAGATCTTTCCTGCCTGTTCTATACCAAAGAACGTGTCTGGGAGCCCTGGACCCGGGATTTTATTCCTGTTTCATATGACCCAGCCGGTGGTCCATGGCTTCCAAAACTAGATATTAGATTTGCAGGTAATTCTTTCCCAAAAATTTTCCTTTTATGTGGCAACTTCAACAGCATAACATAAATTGTGCGAACTTTACTTGGTAAATACTAATTCTGAAGCTTTTGTCAAAATTATCAGGGCTTTTTGGTCATCATTTTCTAATTTCTCTTGTGTTGATTTTGGTTTAATTGCAAAATGATTTTTTTAAATAAATACATTATTTTTTTCAACTTTTATTAGGGAGAAGAGAATAAACCTTTATTAAGGGCCCAATAAAAGCCAGGCAAATAGGAATTTAATTGATGTTCTTATTCCATTCTTTGTGAAAGCTGCTGCGGTCTACAGTTTGAAACCTCATTTCAAGGTCCCCATTTCACCAATACTAAATAAAAGGCGTGTGAGCCCTATTTATAAAGCAGAAAGCCCCCTTCCCTTTCCAAGACTTTACATGCTGTCAGGAGGGCTTCCATGACGAAGAACCAGACTTGAGAAGGGAAGGAAGTGCTGCTGCCATTTTTGATACCCCTGGAGCCCTTTTGGACACCTTGAGTTCTCCCAACCACTAAGAATGACTCCAATCTTCCCTAAAGGGGCACAGCCCAGTTAGAGTACGAGTGATCCCACCCTCCAGCAGGACCCTGAAACATTGAGAGCCCCTTCCTATGTACCTGAGCCAGTGATTAAAAAGACCCTCGCCATCATTGCGGCTCTCCCAGGTATTATTGAATTTCTCTGGACTGAAAGGACCTTGTTCTTGTCTAAATGCTTTTCTAGACAAAGACTTTCATAATAGATTACAGGTGGCACAGGGGCAGCTAGGTGGCAAAGTGGATTTTAAAGCACCAGGCTTGAAGGAAGACTTGACTTGAACTTCACTGTCTGTGTTGGCTAAGTCACTTCTCCCCATTTGCCTCAGTTTCCTCATCCTGTAAAATGAGCTAGAAAAGAAATGACCAATCCCTCCAGTGTCTCTGCCAACTAAACCCCAAATGGAATCCCAGGAAGATTCAGACCCAACTTTAAAGACTGAGTAATAACAAATAGAGAATAGAAAAGCAGATTTCTATCACGATACATTCCCCTTTTAATAAGCAGAGTGAGTGGAGCCAAGCTTTCATATTCAGATGACTGACTCATCTAGTTGTAATTATTTTACCCATAACAAAATTTTCACCTCTCAAGAGGTGGAGAAGAATGTAATTAGAAGTAGAAGACCATTTTTATGGGCAGAAGTTTTTTATATTTTGTGACTGAAGGGGAAATCTTTTTCTGTTTACTGTATTATTACAAATAAAAATTGGAGATATCAACTAAACCTACTAAAAGGAGGGAATTACAATCAATGAGACAATGAGACTGAAGGAGCAATCTCCTATAGCACCAGGCAGTTTACTGTACTATTACAAATAAAAATTGAAGATAATCAACTAAAACGAGAGAAATACAATGAATGAGACAGATGATTCTTTCCCTCTAGACCTGAGTGAAGACAATTCACAGGCAAGCCCCCCTTCCTCTCCTTTCTGGGCCCCCGATGAGCAAAGAAGTCCCTTCCTCCCCCTCGCCTCCTGATCTGACCTTGCTACTGTTTCCCAGGACTTTGGGTGGTCACTTATTTTCCCTCATCTTATGAAGGTGGACTTGGACCCCCCAAAATAACTAAGCCTCGGCCAGCCCAGCTTGATGGCTCCCCCTGGTTTGGCCCTGGATACAGAGCAAGGTCACGCTGAGGACCCGACCTTGGCCAACTCCTTGCTGTGGTCTCTGCTATCCTGGGGTACAGCTGAGCTCCTGAGGGAAAAATCAGATATAATAGGTAAGATGGTGGATTCTCTCCCCCCTCAGTCCGGGCCCTTCAATAACCCTTGTTAAATTGCCTGATCTGACAATCTGGAGTTTATTTGGGTGGGACCCACACTTGGTCAGATAGGGCTCGAATTAACTTCTCCCAAGTGTTTTAATTTCTCTAGCCTGAAAGGACACCACTGGCCCATCAAGACCAAGGAAATGTGTCAGAGACAGTTCAGGCTCAGGTGCCCTGGGGCTCCTACTGGCTCTGAGCTGGGAGGTGACGGAGAGGCCATCTAAACCTCTCCCCCAAACCCAATCTTACTGATGGGAACACTGAGGCCTAAGGTCCAACCTTCCTGACTCCCAGCTCTCTCCACCAGGCCACACGGCACTCATGTTATTCCCACCTCAAAGCTCATGAAGCCCTGGAGAAAGCACCAGCAGCACATTTATAAACAAACCAGCAACTTTTATTTGTAACAGATTTTAGAACATAAGAAAAACAGGTTGGCAACAGTGGATGAGCGGATGAGGGAAGTCCCTTTAAAATGAACCCCCCACCCCAAAACAATGCAATTAGAGAGCAAAACCCCCCTAAGGGGACAAGTGCTCACATGAGGGTACAATACTTGAACCCACAGTCCTGGTTCTGGAGCTCCTCAGCCTGCACCCTGCGAATTTGGCGGACCAGTTCATGAAAAGCGTGTTCCACGTTCTGACCAGTCTTGGCCGAGGTCTCTACAAAGGGCACCCCAAAACTCTTGGCTGCTTCCTGGCCCAAGTCTGAGTCCACCAGCCAGTGTGCTTCGTCAATTTTGTTGGCTACCAGCACCATGGGCACCCGGCTGGTACCCTTGACCTCCTGAAGCTTATCCCAAAAGAGGTTAAGATCTACAAAGGTCTTCATAAAGTCAACACCATAGACACAGAGGAAGCCATCTCCCCAGCGCATGAAGTCCTCCCATTGGTCATAGTGCTGCTCACCTCCTAGAGTGTCCCAGATGATCACATCACAGGGATCCCCATCCACCACTACCGCACCCTGGTATAAGTCTAGAGCACTGGATATGTAGTCAGTCACAAATCGTTTCTGGAAGAAGCAGTTGGTCAGGGTACTTTTGCCCACACCACAGTTGCCCATGACGACTAGTTTGTATGCCATTTTGCCTCCACACCTAGGGACGAACGACACCAAAGGAGAACAGTGAGCCCTGGAGTGACCTCAGTGGCCACCCATGCCTCCCCATGTGCTGGAAAAATGGTCCAACAAGTGGCCTTCTAGCTCAGGAGAGCTGAAGGGATGCCAGGGGCCACTCACTCACAATCATGTGCTGTGCAAATGGTCCTCCATTTGGAGGACCCCTAAGGGACACAGCCAGGACCCCTATTTTACACCTAAGAGAACTCCTCTGGCGTCTTGGTAACCTCAGCTGACCTGTTTGTACTTCCCTTCCCAATCTCCTTTACCCCTAGTTCCCAGCCCTGCCTTCAGACACCGAGCAGCACCAGGCTAATTCTTCCTGTACCTTCACCTCAAGGATCATTAATCCTGTGGTCTCAGATTGCTGGAAAACAGTTCTTCCTAATTCAATGCTATGCTTCCCAGTTACATTAGTTCTAGGTTAGGGAGCAAAGGGCCAGGAGGTGCAGCTGCCACTTCCCTGGGCCTCTCCTGGGGTAGCATCGATAGGAATCCCCCCCAAAGAAAAAGTCGAGAAGTTCGGGGTCCAGGTCACTAAATCTCTGGAACTGCCCACTCCTGTTCTCTCACTTGTCCAGGTCCCCAGAAGCTGCAATCTCCTCATACCTTGAGGGGGTAAAGGTGAGTAGGTACTGGGGCCACCCTTTTTAGTTTGGTGGGTCAGGGTCTTTGCTACTCCGGACTCCAGCTCTAACCCTGCTTGGAGCAGCAAGTTTGTTTCTGGATCCCGACTTCGTTCTGAAATTTGGGGAGAAAAGGCCTTTGGGTAGAAAAAGAGCCATTTCCACTCGTTTCCCGCTGAGCTTCTGCATGTGAAAGCCCGCATCCAGAACCCCCGCCTCATCTTCTCCAGCTGAGGTCCCCCCTTCTCCAGGGTCTTCCCGGCCTGGCTGCCAGTACCCTGCCCCATCCCGTCACTCAGGGACCAGGGGTTGTGCCACGAGGGCCGCAGGCCCATGAGCCCCTGTTAGTGCAAAGAACCGCAATCCGGCTCGGGCCGGGCTCCCTGAAGGGAGGCTCACAGAGCACGCCCGTCCAGTAATTTCTCCCCCGACTCTTCCTGCCTCTATTTACCTTTCAGGAATACAAGATGGAGGTAAGAAGACCTCACCAGAGGCTGTTGGGATTCCAGGGGGAGAGAGAGAAGAGAAAAGCCGAGAGGCTGGGCTAAGGAAGCTGACCAGCAGCAACCCCCCACCCCACAACTCTATGGTAGAGGAGCCCGCCCCCCCACTCAGTGCCAGCCCCTCCCGCCGGGACTCGACCCTGGAGCCCCAGCAGATGCATGGGCTGTTAGACCTGGCTGACCGAGTCACATGGAGGGCAGGAGGAGGGAGTTGGGGCGGGAAGAGAGGCTGAGGGAATCTGTCTGCAGCTGCAGGGGGTGGAACGTTGTGCTTCCCCGGGGAGAGGGGAAGGGCGCAGAACAGAACTTTGTGAATCCAAGGGGGGGCCGACGCCGAGCTGGGGAGAGGGGGCTTCCTCCGGGGCTGGCGCTGTCGGAAGTGAGGAGGGTGGAACAATGTATCCAGCCCGGTTGGCGAGAATCGGGAGGAGGCAAAGCCGGAGCCTGGGCCTCCAGGTCTGGTCTAACCCCAGAGCGCTTTCCCTCCATGCACAGTTAAATAAAATCTCCTGGTGAGACCGTCTAAAGGCAGCCTAGGGAAGACGATGACAGTGGACCCCAGAAAGTTTCCCCTCCGTCCAATAGCGGACCGGCCGGGGCTGGGGATAGACGCGCCGTGTCTCCTTTCACCGAACTGCGAAGGTAAAACAGCCTGAAGGCCAATGGCAGCGTTCAGCATCTAGAGAGGCGACCCCGGCTGGGCCCGGGAGCCTCCGTCCGTCCCTCTCACGCCAAGGACAGGCCGCTGGGCCCTGAAGGGATCGCCCTCTACGGAACACAGGATCCAGGAGCAGTTTCCAGGGCTTCTCCTCTCCTGCGCTTCCCCAGCACATACCCACTCCAAGGGAGGCCGCTGCTGTGCAGGGAGGCTCTCATGCACAAACCGGAGCGGGGGCGGGGGCGAGAATCCTCAGACTCGCTACAGCCTGGTGCTCTTCTCTGTCTGCTCCCCCGCCCCCTCTGAAGGAGCGGCCCTTTGGGCCCAGCCGTCACCAGCCTCTCCCCCCACTACTTCCCGCCCTCTTTGTAAACTCCCAGGCCCCGAGAATGGGGAGGACCGCTTCATGGGGGGGGGGGGGGGGGGAACGCGGCCCCTGCAGGAACTTTCCAAGCTCCGGGACCAGCTGGCACTTGTCCGCGGTCCCGGTGCAGGCTGAAGGTGACGCCGTCACAGGTCCGGGCTGCTTCCTGTGGCAGTCAGAAGGATGAGACGCCCGGGAGGGGGTGTTGGCCTGGGACCGGCCCCCTAAGTGGTGGGATTGGTACCGGGACGGGGAAGGGAGAGAGGGTGTGTGCAGACTCCATTAGGACTTTTTTCCAGGCCAGCTTTCCCCCGGGAGCTGAAGCTTTCATTTGTTCCGAAGCTGCAGAAGTGCCCGCGGCCGCGGGAGCTGGGACAAAGCTGGGGCCGCTCCTGAGCCCCGCTCCGGGGTCGTTCTCCCGCCTTCCACGCGCCCTCGGGACGCCGATCTTCCTGCGCGGCTGCAGCTCTCAAAGGCACCGGGCAGCCCCTCTCCGCCCCTCCCCCTGCCTGGCTCTTTACCCTCTGGGTCTCGGTACCCGACTCTAAAACGGGAGGCTGAGAACTGGAACGACCTGCTCTGGGTGCTCTGACCGCACAACGGACTTCATCTCGGCATTTTAAAAAACGCTTCCTTTTTTATGCCTTTTTCTGGCTTCTGTTTACACCATCACAATTACCCTACGTCTCATTCCCCTCTGAAACCCAGGGTGCCGCCCTATGTAGCAAACAGCATTTTTTAAAGAGGGGGAAAATCAGCCTCAGCGGACTGATCCCGTGAAAAGGTTCAAAAACGTGCAGGAAACTTAGAACCCCTGCCGAGCTCCCGCCTTCATGTAGGCGTGCATTGGGGTTCTCTTCTCACATCTCTGCCTTCAAGTGGTGCTTTATGTTGACAATTTGGTTAATTCACTGTTTCATTCTTTTTAGTGTCTGCTGGTGCTTTCTATTGACATTTTATAGTCAGTGTGTCTAGTTTTCTGGACTCTGCTTGGTCCATTCTCCGTCATTTCATAGACACCTCTTGACCGTTTATATTCATCACATAGATCTTTTTTTTTTTTTTTTTACAACGTAATGATGCTCTATCATATTTGTGTACCAAACTTTGTTCAGTCATTGCATCTAGCTTGTTTCCACTTCTTTGCCAGCACAAAAACTGTTGTTATCTTTGTGGTGGCCAGAAACTGGAAACTGAGTGGATGCCCATCAATTGGAAAATGGCTGAATAAATTGAGGGATATGAATGTTATGGAATATTATTGTTCTGTAAGAAATGACCAACAGGATGGTTTCAGAGAGGCCTGGAAAGACTTGCATCAACTGATGCTGAATGAAATGAGCAGGACCAGGAGATCATTACACATTTCAACAGCAATATTATATGATGATCAATTCTGATGGACGTGACCCTTCAACAATGAGATAAACCAAATCAGTTCCAATAGAGCAGTAATGAATTGAACCAGCTACACCCAGCGAAAGAACTCTGGGAGATGACTATGAACCACTACATAGAATTCCCAGTCCCTCTATTTTTGTCTGCCTGCATTTTGAATTTCCTTCACAAGTTATTTGTACGCTATTTCAAAGTCCGATTCTTCTTGTACAGCAAAATAACTGTTTGGACATGTATACACATATTGTATTTAATTTACACTTTAACATATTTAACATGTATTGATCAACCTGCCATCTTGGGGAAGGGGTGGGGGAAAGGAGGGGAAAAGTTAGAACAAAAGGTTTTGCAGTTGTCAATGCTGAAAAATTACCCATGCATATATCTGGTAAATAAAGCCATAAAAAATTGTTAATAAATATTTAGGTATATATGGGGTTCCCCCCCGTCTATAGGTTTTTTGGGATTTAAGTTCTGAAAGTAAATTTCTGATTCAAAGGATGTGAACATTTTAGTTACTTTATTTGAATAAATCCAAAATGCTTTTCACAATTATCGATCCGTTTTACAACTCCAGCAGTAATATATTAATGCACCTATCATTCCCTGATCTGTCCAACCCTGACAAATGCCACATAGTTTTGTCATTTTTACCAAATTGCAGGATGTGGTGTGAAGCTTTGGGGTTCTTTTCATGTGCATTTCTCTTTTTAAGGGATTCTTAGGGAATGTCTATTAGTTTTCTATACATATGCATATGTGTAAATTATATATTTTATATATTTTACATACATTTGATGCAAACTTTTATTAGAAAATTTTAATGTTAAGATTTTTCCCCATTTGACCATTTTCTTTTTATCCTAGATTCATTCATTTTGTCTATCCGGATGGTTTCCAATTTCACGTAATCCACGCTCTGTAGTTTCATTCTTTGTCATGACCCCATCTTTTCTTTGATTAAATATACTTTTCCTAACCATAGTTATGAGAATCATATGATCTGTTTCTCACTTATATTTTTCTGGTCATTTATATTAAGGTCACATCTCCATTTACATTATATTATAAAAGTGTGATATAAGGGTGTTGGTCTACACTCATTTCTGTCAGATTACTTTGCAATTTTCTCTACACAATTTTTGTTGTAGTTATTATGTATTTTTCCCTTAAGTACTTTGTTTTCCACTTTATCAAACACTTACCTATTGAAAGTCATTTTATCTAATTCTTCCTTTTCTAGTTTGTTCACATTGATCTATGTGTTTTGATATTTTTAAACAAAAACGAAAGGTTTTTACACTGCTGCTTTGTGGTAGGATTTTGAGGTCTGGATGTGCCATTCCACCTTCATATTTACCTCTTTCCAATGTTTCCTTTGGGGTTTTTTGTGTTTTTCCAAAGTAATTTTGTTTATTATTTTATAAAATTCTATAAACTATCCCCTTGACAATTGATTGGTATTGCATTAAAATGCAAATTAACTATGGAAGAATTCTTAAAGCAGTTTAACCTTAAGATCATGCAGACATGGAAAAAACCTCAGAGTTCAGGTGATCCAATTTCTTCATTCTGCCCAGTCAGTTCCTGAATAAATCTTAAATGCCTAATATGTACTAGACACTGTGCTGAGCATTATGGGGTACAAATCCCAAAAAAGGAAAGGTCATTTTTACTCTCAAAAAACTTATAATCTGATGAAGTGAAACAACACAAAAAGGAAGTTGAAAATTTGAGATAGGGGCACAGGAGGAGCATGTAGAGTATAGAGAGGAGAGACTGGAACTTGACATGGAGATTGATGAATCACCTGCATGTAGAAGGAAGTTAAACCTATGAAAGCTGATGATAACACTAAAAGATAGTATATTGAGAGAATAGAAATAAGTCTAATTAGATTTTTAGTACACAAGTAGCGTAAGAAAGCCTGACATGAATGACTAGAGAGTTAAATAGATTAAATAAGTGGTAGGAGAACCAGCAAAGAGTAGTCATGAAAACCCAAAGAGGAAAAAGTATCTAAAAAGGCAGGAAAATGAACAGTGTTTAATAGAGCAGTTAGGATCAGAAAAATAAGGACTCATGAGATGTCCTGTGAGGGCAAGAAAAAAATACTACAGTTAGCCAGAAAGAAATAATTCCTATATGAGGGAGTCAGGATTGCATGGAACTTTGGCAGCTACAATATTAATGGACAGGAGATCATGGAACAAGATATTCCATAAGATGAAGGAGCTAGGACTACACTTTCTTAGCAAAATTAAACATTATACATTAAGAGGGGAAACGTTCATTCAATGAAATAGGATTCTAAGCTTTCATAAGAAGACTAGAACTAAATCAAAACCTTGACTATATACACACACACACACACACACACACATATATATGTGTGTGTGTATGTACATATATATATATATATATATATATATATATATGTACATACACACACACATATATGTTTAAACACACACACACACAGAGACACACACACACACACACACACACACCCCTATGTCCAAGAGAGACATAAACACAAAGAAATGGATGGGAAACATAAAAGATTCAATAGAACTTAAACTGTTTACTTCCCTACAAGAGAAAATAATACTTGTAATTCTTTTAAAAATTATCACTATTATTATAGGCAAATTATGTGAAGTTATTGGCTATTGTAAGGGCCCTTTAAATGGGCGGACACAGTGCAACGGGAGATTGAGGCCCAGAAGTAATCTCTGTGGATATTAGGACTGCCCTGTAGGTGGGATCTTGGCCATACTGAGATAGCTTCGTAATGGGTGACTCTCTCACTGACTGGCTGTGTGTGTGAGACCTCACAGGCCCTTTATAAGCCCACTGCAGACAGCAGTCGCTCTCTTTAACCTGGTGCTCTTTAACCTGGCTCCCTGAGCCAAGCGGATGGATAGCCCAGAGAGGTAAGGATTTTGGTCACATGGGTCTTCTGACCACGTGTTCACTAGGGAACCAACAAGTCAAGGCATTATGTGAGTAGGTATAATAAAGGCTTTAAAGATTACACGTGGCTGTTCCTGAGTGTGCTACTGGTTATTAAGCTATAGATTCAAGAAATCATGGCCAGAGACCTTTGAAGGCCTCAGAGGAGGCAAGCCGGGTAGAATTCATACTGCAAAGGTCAGTGGTCAAGGGTACTCTGTTGGACCTAGGGCAGACTAGTAATTGTAACTGCCAGGAGGGCACGTTACAGGCTATAATAGAAGATCACTGGTATAGATACCCTACTAAGGATAGCAAGAGACTAGAAAGATAAAGGGAAAGATAAAACAAAGAGAAATTAACTGTGGAGCAGAAAGATATGAAACTTAAGTCAGACAGAAAGAGAGAGAAACAGGGAGGGAGGGAGAGAGATAGAAACAAATAAAGACAAAGAGATAAACAGAAACTCAGAGGGAAGATAGAAACTGAGAAGTATAAGAAAAAAAAGGAGGAGGAAAGGAGAGAAGGGATGGTGGGACAAAGGGAGAGGTCATATAAAGACAAATGAAAAAAGGGAGAAGGAATCAATTGGTATTTTAAGTTTATTTATCTTTATTATACTTGGCCTGACAAATGTAAAATTCTTTTGGACTAATGGCTTCAAGATTAATTATTCTTTGTATTAATGAAATCAGAGGATCATAGATTTAAATCTAAAAGACACCTTAAGGAACATCTAGTCCACCTCCTCTTCCTCATTTTACTGTTAAGAACACAGAAGCCAACAGAGCTACACTTCTAAATTTGATTAATCATATCTCACAGTACTGCCCCTTTCCTCTCTTTTTGCCCTGGGAGCTCACATCTCTCCCCCTTCCTCCCATGGGAGCTCACATCTCTCCCCCTTCCTGCCCTGGGAGCTCACATCTCCCCCCCTTCCTGCCCTGGGAGCTCACATCTCTCCCCCTTTTTGCCCTGGGAGCTCACATCTCTCCCCCTTTTTGCCCTGGGAGCTCACATCTCTCCCCCTTTTTGCCCTGGGAGCTCACATCTCTCCCCCTTCCTGCCCTGGGAGCTCACATCTCCCCCCCTTCCTGCCCTGGGAGCTCACATCTCTCCCCCTTCCTGCCCTGGGAGCTCACATCTCCCCCCCTTCCTGCCCTGGGAGCTCACATCTCTCCCCCTTTTTGCCCTGGGAGCTCACATCTCTCCCCCTTCCTCCCCTGGGAGCTCACATCTCTCCCTCTTTTCCCTGGGATCTCAGATCTCTTCCTTTTTATTGGAGGGGAGGGTGGTTCAGCTCTGTCTCCCTTTTTGGAAACTTTTAGAGAAAACTTGTAGAATACCCAACCTGTGAAAATGCCAGAAATCAGATCAGCTATTCTGGCTCTCAGAGAGACAATAAAACATGAGAGAAAGAAAGACAAAAAGACACTGGTGTCCTTCCAAAGTGAAGTAGTAATAAGAAGAGACATTTATTACCAGGAACTGTACCTTTAAATGCTTTCTAACCACAGTGATGTTGGGGAAACACAAATGAAAACAAAAAGGAGATAAATCAGTCAGTCTATGAAGGGACTCTGTCAAAGTTGGGTTCAAGGAGAAATTTTAGTCTTCTCAGACAAACTGCTCTCCTCCTATCTGGGCTCCTGCAGATCCGTTCCCATAACATCTCTGTTCCCAAAGCTTCCCAGCCTCTGCCAGCCAATGAGCAGATCGAAGTGGGGGTTTGTGCTGGATTAGAATGGCACAAATTGCTGCAGACTGAGTGCAGATCGAGCAGGCAAATTCCCCCTTAACTTCTCTGATGCAAACATGTGTGGTGATTAAAGCCGCTGTTTGCTTACACAAGCTCATTATTACTCGACAGAGCCAGGGCATCAGGCAGCAGAATGTCAACAGGGACAACGGGATGGTGACAACAAGGCCCAGGAGCGAGAACACAGAGTGCCAAGATGACAGGGCTGGCTGGAATCACTTCTGGATTTTGTCAGCAATGCCCTTAGGGGTCAGACTGATGTAAAGAAGCCCAATTCATATCCTGAATGATTTTTTCAAAGGCTGCATATTAACAGCAACTGTACAAATCTGGAACATACCAAACCAATGAGCTCTAAGTGATTCCAAGAATAGTTACACACATTAACATTTACAGCAGCAAATCTACCAAATATAATCACATCTCAATGTAAGCCAGCGTTCTCAGTATTTTACATGATCTCTTAAAACTAACAAAGTATCTGTTATTTTAGCAATAAGTTGTAATAAGTGCTGGTTAATAGCTTCTTGCAAAGCAAGCGTAATATTATGTTGCAAAGAGTTTACAAATTGAGGGGTCTGTTCATTTCCACAAATAGCTCGTACACTAACAGCAATGGAAGTTACAGAGGCAATAAGAGATGCTAGAAGCAGAACCCCAAAAACAATATGTGAAATACATCACTTTGTGACGATGATACAATGTTTCTTGGGCAGGGGAATCGTACCCCTGAAGAGCAGCTGCCGGCCATATTGCCAATGAAGTATGTGTTTACTATACAGATGTGAATTTGCTTTTCAGGCCACAAAGTTTGAGTTTTAGTATCCAGTCCTTAAGATGAACATTGCAAAAGCATACAATGCATACAAATTACACCCCACGATCTTTGTTCATTAACATTGGGATCATATAAATGGTCAAAGGATATGAACAGACAATTCTCAGATGATGAAATTGAAACTATTTCCACTCATATGAAAGAGTGTTCCAAATCACTACTGATCAGAGAAATGCAAATTAAGACCACTCTGAGATACCACTACACACCTGTCAGATTGGCTAAGATGACAGGAACAAATAATGATGAATGTCGGAGGGGCTGTGGGAAAACTGGGACACTGATACATTGTTGGTGGAGTTGTGAAAGAATCTGGCCACTCTGGAGAGCAATCTGGAACTATGCCCAAAAAGTTATCAAACTGTGCATACCCTTTGACCCAGCATTGCTGCTATTGGGCTTATATCCCAAAGAAATACTAAAGAGCACAAAGGGACCTGTATGTGCCAAAATGTCTGTGGCAGCTCTTTTTGTTGTAGCTAGAAACTGGAAGTTGAATGGATGTCCATCAATTGGAGAATGGTTGGGTAAATTATGGTATATGAAGGTTATGGAATATTATTGCTCTGTAAGAAATGACCAGCAGGAGGAATATAGAGAGGCCTGGAGAGACTTAAATCAACTGATGCTGAGTGAAATGAACAGAACCAGAAGATCGCTGTACACTTCAATGCTGTATGAAGATGTATTGTGATGGAAGTGGAAATCTTCAACATGAAGAAGATCCAACTCACTTCCAGTTGATCAATGATGGACAGAAACAACTACACCCAGAGAAGGAACACTGGGAAGTGAATGTAAATTGTTAGCACTACTGTCTATCTACCCAGGTTACTTATACCTTCGGAATCTAAAACTTAATGTGCAACAAGAAAATGGTATTTATACACATATATTGTATCTAGGTTATATTGTAACATATGTAAAATGTATGGGATTGCCTGTCATTGGGGGGAGGGAGTGGAGGGAGGGGGGGATAATTTGGAAAAAATGAATACAAGGGATAATATCATAAAAAATTATTCATGCATATATACTGTGGAAAAAAATTCTAAATAAAAATAAATAAATAAAATAAAATAAATATTCATACAAAAAAAAAAAAAACCAACACTGGGATCATAGTGAAATTGTGAAGGACCAAGGAAAAAGGCATAATCAGGGATGGGACACACTCACTACAAGAGGCAACAGTTTTACAACAGGGGTTACAGCACTTAAAAAGTGAGAGAGAGTTAACATTAATAGCTGCTGCTGGGGTGGACAAAAACAGCCACAAAGAAGGGGGTTCAATTCCTGAAGGACCACAAAAGACTGGTGTGACAAAAGTGGGGAGAAGGTCCTCAGGGTCTGATGGCCAAAAGGTTATTGGAGGCATGCTGATGGGTCTATGAATACCCAAGTACAGCGGGCTCCAAATAGAGGCAATGTATGATTTGTGGGTACTGCAATGTGCTGAAGGAGGGAATTTTAAATTAGGGAACTCAGGATGCATATCATCAGTTTCATTGCAATAAAAAGGAAGGCTGGGACCAAGAACAGGCATATTGGGTTGGTTAACATGTCGAGCTGCAGGAAGAATAACATTTAAAGAAAAGAATCTATTATTTACAAGTACATTTTGAGAGGATAACATGATACATCTTCTATCTGGATCCGGGACCTGCCCCAAGTGGAAACAAATGGGGGAGTGGGCTGACACACCAGTAACATCAAAATGTAGCATGACATTCCCAGGAGGCATCTGTTTCACAGGGAGAGCTTTTAACATGTCCATATCTCAGGTGACTTCGGACCCGTCTTCTGTCCAGGTCACCAACGAAAACTTCGGGGCACCATCGCACCATGCCTGGCAGAGTTCCACGGATCCTTGCTATGGTGATAGAAGCACGAGGAAGCACAGCAAGATTTTCATGGTGGCTTCTCAGGCGCTGCTTTCCTCCTCACAACCATACCACTCGCCAGGGCACAGATAACCTCTCTCCAGAATCTATAAAGAGAAGAACAGAACCCTTCCCCCACTTTCCACTGTGCCTGGACCTCCCACGGCAAATCTACTCTCTTCTCCTAACGTGCTGCCTTCGGCACTGTTTCTCATGCTCATTTCTGCTTGGATGTGAATCTGACCCCAGGAAGAAGCATAAAGAATAGAGCATGTGCCAAATTCTGTTTGTGGTTTTTAAAAGTTGGGACTGTTCCCTCGAGTGAATCGGCTCTGCACTGGGGTTTCTTATTGGTGTTAATGACCCCCAGAGAGAGTGTGCTGCTGAGGCTGTGAGATTTGTCCTGCCCCATGCTCTTCCAGCCTCAGCTGCCCCGCCTTGTAGTCTAGGGCAAGGGTCTCTTGGCACAGGGGTACTCCGTTCTCGTTAGGCAGTTAGCCTCTTTTCCTGAAAGGAGAAGTTGTGCGATGTCCCCAAGTCCCCTTAATTAAGTCCTCTTAACTAGGGAACTTCTGTCATCTCTCTCTCTCTCTGGGGATCCCCAAGAGAAGGACAGGCACTAATAGAATGGGGGAAAAGTAAGGCTTGTGGCAAAATGAGACAATCTACCTCGGTCCCTCAGGGTTCTTCTTTAGGCAGTCTCTTAAAAACACAGGCACATTCAGCTTGAAAGATCTCAAAACTAAAAAGCTTTCATTAAAACAATGCTCAGCAAATATAATAAAGATGACAATATTACCTAAACTAATATATTTATTTAGCATTATACCAATCAGACTTCAAAAAATTTTAATGACGTAGAAAAAATAACATATGGAAAGTTCATATGGAAAAACAAAAGGTCAAGAATTTCAAGGGAATTAATGAAAAAAATCAAATGAAGGTGGCCTAGCTATACCAGATCTAAAATTATATTATAAAGCAGTGGTCACCAAAACCATTGGTATTGGCTAAGAAATAGATTAGTTGATCTGTGGAACAGGTTAGGTTCAAAGGACAAAACAGTCAATTACATCAATAAGTCATTAAGGTCAAAATAGGTTCATGACCTATGCATAAAGAATGAGATTATAAATAAATTAGAGGAACATAGGATAGTTTACCTCTCAGACCTGTGGAAGAGGAAGGAATTTATGACCAAAGAGGAACTAGAGATTATTATTGATCATAAAATAGAAAATTTTGATTATATCAAATTAAAAAGCCTTTGTACAAACAAAACTAATGCAGACAAAATTAAAGGGAAGCAATAAACTGGGAAAACATTTTTACAGTCAAAGGTCCTGATAAAGGCCTCATTTCCAAAATATATAATTTACTCTAATTTATAACAAATCAAGCCATTCTCCAATTGCTAAATGGTCAAAGGATATGAACAGACAATTCTCAGATGATGAAATATACTCATATGAAAAGGTGCTCCCAATCATTATTGATCAGAGAACTGCAAAGTAAGACAACTCTGAGATACCACTACACGCATCTCAGATTGGCTAAGAATGACAAGAAAAGATAATGTAGAATGTTGGAGGGGATGGGGGAAAACTGGGACACTGATGCATTGTTGGTGAAGTTGTGGACAGATCCAACCATTCTGGAGAGCATTTTGGAACAGTGCTCAAAAAGTTATCAAACTGTGCATACCCTTTGATCCAGCAGTGATACTACTGGGCTTATATCCCAAACAGATATTAAAGAAGGGAAAGGGATCTGTATGTGCAAGAATGTTTTCGACAGCCCTTTTTTGTAGTGGCCAGAAACTGGTAATTGAATCTTCAATTGAAGATTGGCTGGATAAATTATGGTATATGAATGTTATGGGATATTATTGTTCTATAAGAAATGACCAGCAGGATGAGTTCAGAAAGGCCTGGAGAGACTTACATGAACTGCTGCTGAGTGAAAGGAGCAGGACCAGGAAATCATTATACACTTCAACAACAATACTATATGATGATCAATTCTGATGGACGTGGCCCTCTTCAACAATGAGATGAACCAAATCAGTTCCAATTGATCATTAATGAACTGAACCAGTTGTACCCAGCAAAAAACTCTGGGAGATGACTATGAACCACTACATAGAATTCCCAAGCCCTCTATTTTTGTCAGCCTGAATTTTTGCTTTCCTTCACAGGCTAATTGTACACTATTTCAAACTCTGATTCTTTTTGTACAGCAAAATAACTGTATGAACATGTATACATATATTGTATTTAACTTATACTTTAACATATTTAACATGTATTGATCAACCTGCCATCTTGGGGAAGGGGTTGGGGGAAAGAGGGGAAAAGCTAGAACAAAAGGTTTTGCCAATTGTCAATGCTGAAAAATTACTCATCCATATATCTGGTAAATAAAAAGCTATAAAAAAAAAGATCATCCAAAACAAACAAAAAAAAAAATAAAATAAAGAAGTGTAAGTCAAAAACAAAACAAAACAAAACAAAACAAAATAAACAAACAAAAAAAACCCCAGTTCTCAGAATGCTGCTTAAAATCTGCTGGAGGGAAATCCACCGCCCCCTGCTTGTGCTCCTGGCAGGGACACAGGCCCCTCCTCTGCACCCCTCTGCAGTCCCTCTCAGGGGGCTTCTGGATCCCTTCCAGAATAGGACCTGGTATCTGACAATCTCTCTAATTATCCCCCCTCCCCTCCTGAACCAGATGCTGAGACTTCCCAAGCCCCACTCCTCAATCCCTCAGATCTAGGGAGTGGGACCCCTTTTTCTCCTCAGGACATTCAGGATTCAACCGCCCCTTCTAACCTCTGCCCCCTGGGAGAAGCTGCAGACGCTTGGGGGGGGGGGGACCCTGGGAGCAGAGATGCCTCTTTCAGTGTCAAACTTCTCCCAGACTAAGGGCAAAGGGGCCTTTACTCTGAGGACCCCACCCAGCCTTGTGAGGAGAACAAGGCCACGCCCTCCTTCATCTGTCCTGGGGAGGTGCTAATATTAAACAAGCTGCCCCAGTAGATAATCTGCAGGAGCTGGTTGCCCCCGATGCCTGCCCTCTGGCAGGAGTTTGGGGCTTGCTCAAACTCCCCCTCACCCAGCCACAACATCATTACCCTGGCTGGCCCCAGATGTGGCCAGTAAGACCACTAAATTTCTCTTGGCTCCAGGGACTTCTCCTCCTTTCTTGCTCCAGCACTCTGCTCTCACTTGCCCCTCCTTCAATAGGATGGGGACTGCAGGGGATCCAAAAGGGAGGCTTCTCTATTAACCTCCAGCACCAGCACAGAGCCCACCCCCTGGGTCCCCTGAGAAAGCTGGGGCCTCTAAAATGGAGCCTCCTTCCTGTCCTCTCACTTTTTCAAGGCCCTGCTCTGCTGTCTGTCTCCCAGGTCCTTTCCCTTTCTTTCCACCTTTTAAACTCCTTCCATTTTTCTTTCTTCTTCCCTCTCCTCTCCTTCCTCTCCCCAGGGGCTTCCACCCTCGCCTCTTCTTCCCTTCCTGATGCCCAACGCTCAGGGTGCTTCCAATATGAGAAGGCAGGTCTCCTAAGCGGTTTGAAACTTTGACACCTCCTTTTCTCCCCAGGACAGCACCAGGGGAGAGCCCTGGAACACACAGAAGGTCTCACATCCTCCATCAGCCAGCTGGGACGTGCGGCCCTTTCCACATGCATGTACTAGAAAGGGGAGGCCACAGAAGAGTTAGCTGGGGTGCTGAAGATGGTGAAGACGTGACACAAGATGGGCGGGACAGATTACGGGGCCTCCCAAGCCAATTTCAGAAAACCGAACATACAGCCTTAGAAACCAGCATGGCCCCAACATCCAGAAGCCCTGCCCCTGGAAGACATGTAACAGAAATTAATATGAATGAGTCAGTAGTTCTAGCATAGTGGGGGACCAGGGAACAAGGTCTGTGCTGGCACAATGGCAGAAGTCACAGCCACCAAGTGGCTCTGCAGGAGCTTTGAAGGCTAACGAGATCTAAAGGAAAACAGGAAGCTCCCCAAGGAACGTGTCCCAGCGACCATTCAGGAAGCGGCTCTCCCCTCACTCAGCCGTGAGCCCCTTCCTCATCCACAGCGGGGAGGTTGCAGCTGCGTCCTGCAGACCTCCCAGGCCTGGAAAGGAAGTTCCTGCTCAGAGGCGCACGATGCTAATGACCCCGAGTGACCTTATCACGGACAGCCGCCATCCCCTCACTGGGTGCCGGGAAGGTCTGTCCAGCTGTATCACGGCCACACCATCGCCCTGTGGCTTCCATGGCCAGGGGTCCCACCCCATCCCACACTCTTACTAGGAGGCCCAGAGTGGGGAGAGGCTCCCATAGTAAAGAGCCCGGGAGATCTCTGGGAGCAAAGCAAAAGGGTATCATGGGTTCTCAGAGAAGCAGACGCCCCACAAACACTCAAAAGCAGGGGACCTCTTGGGCAACTCTGACACTCACATAGTCCCCCTGACACCACAGACCCCCATCCTAACTGGCTCTGAGAAGCGGGTGCCCCACAAACACTCAAAAGCAGGGAGCCCCTTGGGACAGCTCTGACATTCACATAGTCCCCCTGCCACCATGGACCTCCATCTTCACTTGTAAGGGTTAAAAAGCCTCTAGCAAGAAATGCAATTCAAGGCATGTGGGAGGACCTAAGGGATGAGAAGTACTGAGATGCAGGCGAGTCCTACGTGGAGGTGGGACATAGCCCCAAGAGGCGGTGACTGACTCCAGGTACCTCCTCTTCCTCCATAGTGCTCTCAAAGCCTAGCACGCCTCCCTCCCTCTCCTCGGGCCAATCCCATTATGCCAGGCTCCTAGAAGACCTCCCCCCTCACCCAGATCCTCATATAAATATATGCTATCTATGAATATGAATCTATGAATCTCTTTCCCTTCACCCCTACCTCCTGGAGGTCTGTCTCTGGGTTATCCGGGTTGGTGCCCGAAGGTGGGTAAGTGTGGCCTAGCCATGTCATCGACGGATAGGCATTAGGAGTAGCTCAAAGGGGAGCTAACAGGTTAGAATAGTCCATAGGGGTGTAACAGTGGCGCCCAAACAGGGACAATTTTGGCTAGGACCTTGGAGCAGGCCTACAGTTGGGAAGAGAGTAAGAAAGTTAGGAAATGGGACGAATTGTTTGAGGGTCCCAGACCAAGAGGGACCAGGGAAAGAAACTTACAGAACAGTAAAGCAAGCAGGATTGAAAATGGATTTAAAATGTGGGAGATAATAGGTAGTCAGATGGCTTCCATGATAAGGAAACTCCAGGAGAGTTTGGTCTTCCAGTATTACCTCCTTATCCAGGCTAGATGTCAGTGGCATGGACGCTGGAAATGGAGATAGAGACAAATCCTCATCTGAAAAATGGAGCCTTTTTGGAACAGGAACGCTTTAGAAATCCGACTCGGGTTTCAGTGACCAATCCTTCAGAGGTACTCAGAAGCCATTACCAATGGAGCTCATTCACGTTCAAGTAACTAGAATTGCAGAAGACCCAGCAACCTTTAAGCCACCTAAGATGGACCTCCCAGTGATGGAAGGAAAGAAACCTGCACAAACCCATAATCTTAAACCAAGGGATATGAATGTGATGACTCCTACAGGGTCCTAAAGTTCCCTTTTCTTAAGAGCAAAGTTGTTTTCCCTGGTGAACAACTGTTATGTAGAGAGAGTATCTTAGAATTTTTTCTTCCCATCCACTTTGTACTTGATAGAGGTAGTCAGATGGCTTCCTATGATAAGGAAACTCCAGGAGCCAAGTGATTGAGGGCACTTTAAGAGTGCAAGCCCCACTCCATTAAAAGTAGATAAAGAAGTGCAAAGGGAGAGTCATAAAACAGATGAGGGTCGAAAACTGGCACTCACCGGGACCAACCGTGCCCATAAAATGGAGCCAGTGGAAGTTAGCTATCAAGAACGAATCAGGAAATAAACAGAAAGAGGAAGAAGATGGATATGAAGTGAAAGAAAGAAGAGGTAGCGAGGAAGAAGCAGAAAGTGGATATGACAGAACAGGAGGGAACAGGGATAAGATGAGGAATGAGAAAGGAAAGAGAAACATATCACCCTGAGGAAAAGGACGGTGATTAGAGGAGGGAGCAGAAAGGGAACAGAGGGAATGTCACCTCCGTCTCCGAGGCATGGCCGTCTCTCTCACTCCTGCCCTCCCTAAGGAGATATGTCTCCCGTCCACTCCCTCTGCACCCGCTTGTGAAGCCTTTGGAGATTCCCAGACAAGTTTAGGACAAATAATACAGAAAGCTGGAAAGTATGAAAGAAATGAGGATGAAATGCAATATGATGCAGCAGCGTATGCAGTTGTGTCCCAATGTGCCCAAAGACACTCAGCAAAAATCAAGTTTCTGGAAAGCAGAGGCCTTCAATGACTAGGATTAAACAGGGCCCAGATGAACCTTTTTCTGATTTTGCCTACAGGCAGCTGTTGAGAGGTCAGTGGGCAGAGGAGAAGCCTCCAGCCTGCTCACACAGAAATTGGCAATGCAGAATGCTATTACTCACTGCTAGCAGGCCATGCTCACCGTGGATGGGGAGGCTGGCCTGGAAGAGATGATAGAGAGATGTGAGAATGTCGGCTCCAGTGCCTTTCAAATGCCCTCACAGCTGCTCTAACTGAAGGGGTTGCAGCAGAAGACCTACCCTGGCAGTATGCAGACAAACCGGGGATATCCCTACCCCTGGTGGTATAAATATGTGCTATCTACGAATAAAGTTCTCTTTCGCTTCACCCCTACCTCCTGGGAGTCTGTCTCTATGGGATCCGGGTTGATGCCCAAAGCCGGGTAAGTATGGCCTAGCTGCGCCATCAACAGACGAGCATTAAGAGTAGCTCAGAGGGGAGCTAAAAGGTTAGGGCAGCAGTAAGGGGACCCTACACTCACTGGCTCCGAGAAGCAGAAGCCCCACAAACACCTGAAAGCAGGAGGCCTCTTGGGACAGCTCTGACACTCACATAGTCCCTCTCCCACCACAGGCCCCCATCCTCACTGGCTCCGAGAAGCAGAAGCCCCACAAACACCCAAAAGCAGGAGGCCCCTGGGCGCAGCTCTGTCTCTCACATAGTCCTCCTCCCACCATAGACCTCCATGCTCCTTGGCTGAGGGGCCCAGGACTTTGAACTGGGTCAAGAAGTACCTAGCTGCCCATGTTTGATCCAAGTAAGGAGATGATGTCATGGGAGGTAGCAGGAAGGAAACTTGAGATAGCCCTTGAGACAATGCTCAGGGACCTCCAGGCTCGTTCGCACTCTGAAGGAGATGACCCTTACTCGGTTTTCACAACGGTCTTGAGAGATCTCATCCCATCCCGCTCATGACCCTGTTGCAATAGCACTGTGAACACTGAGCCATTTATTAAAGAAGACACAGGTTTTCAGTTCCTGTATGATGCAGGAGTTTAACAGACTGCTGTTGAGGGTGTGTGCTCCCCCGTCCCCTTCTCTCTGTGCTGGCTCCAGTGCAGGCCGACAATGCCTTTTCTTTTTATCACAAATACCTCCCAGTTTACCGGGGCCCCAGCGAGCCGTTTCACTTCCCCACTACCTTTGGCCAAGCACTGATTGTATCCCTCTCCCACCCACTCATGCACACTCTCTTACATGGGCCTTTGGTGGGGGATTCGGGGTTCTTTCTCCACCTTTATCACAGAGTGCAGCTCTTCCCTCCTTCCTGAAATCAGCCTCCCCAATTCAGGGACACTTCCTTGCTTCTGGCCGGTAGCCAGCCCACGTAGGGCTGAGAAAATCCCTGCCTCCTGTTGCTTCTCATTTTGGGAACTACATTTAATCATCGCCAGCCTGGGAAACAAACAGCTAACCCATCTGTAAACCTGAATGCCCCCTCCCCCAGCCCTGTGCCTTCCCAGGACACTGGTGGCAGTCCGTGCCTTTAGCTCAGTGACAAGAGCAGCAATTTCCCAGAACTGCTAAGATCAGCCAGGATAGCAAAGGTTTTCGTAGTTAAAAGGAAGGGCTGCCTGAAGACTCCCTCGTCACACGCGCCAGTCGAAAGAGCGGGACTTGTTCTGGAACACTGAAGAAACGTGACTGGGAGCACTGCATTCACATGACTGCTCGAATCCAATGGCAGGAACAGAACCTTCGATCTGAGTCTGGTACAGGTTTCGGTTTTGGCCCTTCCTTCTTTCTAGCTCTTTAACAAAGACTGAAAGGGGAGAAACCTGAGTGTCCGACAGACCCCAGAATCTGGCTCGAGAACTCCCCGGCAAGTCACCACCTCTGCTGATTCACTGCCTTGGACCACTAGCTGCTGCAATGTGGATGAGAACTTGAAGTAAAACAGCTCCTGGGGTCCTGGGGCTTTTTAGAAATTCAGTCCTTCTGTAACTCCACATAAAAAGCAGCAGCTGTCGAGTCAGAAAAAGAACTGTTTCCATTCAAACTCTTTGGGGGAAAATATTCAATGGAAGGATTTCATATCCTCTGCAAGTAAAGTTTAACATAACAGTATTCCATAAGCAGCCTTTTTATTGTCAGACCATTCCCTGGTTTTAATATCATAAAGTGTGCGTTAATATTAAAGTAATGTGATGGGGAAATATTTAACAAAAAACATAAAAATACAATAAAACAGATTATATTTTAAATCTAAATCATCATGTGTCCCACAAGGATTCTTCTGTCAAGGTCAGTGCCCCCAGGTTCTTTCTGAAATTAGCCCACTGAGAGAACACCAGAGAGCAATACCAGTGGGACATGTCCACTCAGAAGCAGCCTCTGGGGGGAAATGTGGCCTCCCTTTTAAAGGAAGAAAAGGAGAAGTTGGGGGAAGACAGTCTGGGTAAAGGGAAACCAACTAACATGGGAAAGGCTTTGGTTGCTCATTGATCTCATTTGCTGAATTACCCCAAACCTGGACTGAAGAACTTGGATCTTTCTCTGCAGCGCTTCGAGAAGTGATCTCAATGACTTTCTCACATTCCAGCAGAAACAAGTGCCGTTTGTACAATAATTCCGAGCATCTTTGCCAACAAAACTCAAAAGAGATCACAGAGAGTCCCACGTGACTGAGAATGACTAAACAAAACCAAGCAGAATTCAGCAATAAGGTACCAGGACAAAACAGAATCCCAGTGCCAGACCATATGCCCGGTTTCAAAAACCAGCATTCATCCAGAACAAATCCCTTAGGACTGCTGGGCTTTGATCTAAAGCAGCTGCCCTGTTCCTGCGCCTGCTTGGATGCTTCAGCTTCAAAACCCTTGTGTCTCTCAATTAAGCATGATGAGCATGAGTCCTTAAAAGGGGTTTCTAAAGTTCAGATGGCCCCAGGTTTGAAGCTGAGGCCCAGAGAGAGCAGATCAGGGCTCCTTGGGCCATTCTAGCCCTTCCTAAGGCCTACCTTGGAGGAATCTCAGCCCTCTGAGGCAGGAAACCTCCTCAGGCCTATGGGAATTACAGCAGAACAGCGGGCCAGGAGATGTTGCCAGCTGGGCAATGAGAAAACCATGGTCTTCAGGTGCCTGGGGCCCCGTTCACCCACCAGTATGGCCTACTGTTCCATCCCAGGACAGTGCTAGGGTTCACAGCTGCAGACGTGGACGTCATCGACTCTCCTGAATGCAACCAGCTGTTCTGCCACTGGCCAGGACCCATCCTGTCCAGCCCGGGGTCACTCACCACCACCTGCTGGGGCCCGAGTGCTCCATGGCCCTTTATGAGAAGTCAGAACGTGTGCCCAGGGTGGTGGGACACTATCCCCTCCAGGAAAGGGCACTGAGTACAGAGACGGCTGGCCCCTCCACCCCGCATCAGGGTGGGAGGGCACCTTAGGGATGTCAGCGCCAAGCACAGAGTGTGCCTCCCTCCGTGGCCAGTGGAGTGTCCAGGATCATTGGGTTCCCTTAGCATCCTCAGGCAGCCCACAGATGGGACCTGATGCACCGTTCCCAAATGTCACCATCTCCACCCTGGAGGGCACCCTACTTTTCATGCGTCAGCGAGGCTCGCTTCCTCCAGGCTCCCAGCTACGTGGACGCCCCACGTCCTCCAGCTGCCGCCTGACATCAGACTCTGGCAGAAGGCTGGGGCTGTGGGGCCGGTGGTGAACACCAGTGCACTACAGTGCTAAGATTGTAGTTTCCTTTGGCCCAGGTAGTGTTACTGCAATGATTCCTGCCCCAAAGTGGGGTCCAACAATTCTGTAGCAGCCAGAGCAGTTAGGATTGGGCTTTGCCAACTTTTTTAAGGGACAAAGATAGGGCAGTCGAGTGCACTGGAATGGCCATAAGAAGGGGGAGATTCCCTTCCAGGAAGGATTGGGGGAGAGGTTAGCTTAGTCTCCGGGGTCCTTTCTGTCTCCTTTTCTATAAAGGTGACCAGCAGCCTTACTGATTCATTGACTTTGGTGTAGATGCAGACAGGAAGAAGACAGGGCAAGATTTTCTCCCCTCAAACTCATCCAAGGTAAAAGTCCAGCCCCAGCATCCTCTGCCTGTGTCCCTTTAAATGCTTCCCATTGTATGGACCATTCAAGCTCCCCAAAGTAAGCTGGTGAAGGGATGGACACGATTGTCCTTGGCTCTGAAAGGGAAATGGTACCCACTGAGGCAGGTGCAAGGTGCTTGTGATCCACTTTTCGCTCATGATCAGGGTAAGGAAGAACAGAGATGTCATGCTACGGTCCAGAAACTGACTTGAGCTCTTGGACATTGCCATTCAGAGCAGCTCCCTTACAGCTCTTCACACAGCAGAGAGATAGGGCACAGCTGGCATCCAGCCATCCTAGCTTCCTCCCTTTCTGGTTTCTAACAAAGTAGAGCCAGAAATTCCCCTCTGCTCCTGTGACACCTTAGCTTTTCCTCCAGATCTGCTGCCCTATCTCCAAGATAAAACTGATTTAAAATAAAAAAGAAAAGCCCTCCCTCTTGGCAGACTTTAAACTCCCTCTTCTAAGCACTGTAGGTCTCTTTGAAATCTGTGAGCCCACGGAAGCTCTGGGCATCCTCACCAGCCTGTGCGTGCCATTGCAAACTGCGCAGAGATGGCCAGCCCACTGGCCGTTATATATACAGGCCTTGGTACTGGCCAGCCCTGTGTCCTCAAGTTTGTCCCTCTCTGGGATGATGACCTCCACCTGTCCATCACTGCCTCCCTCTTCTTCCCAGATGTTCTATGTTGCCCTCAATGCTCCTGGTTCTGAGTGTCTTCCAACTCTGCAGCTTCCTTGCCTCCGAATCCTTCGGGACCTTCCCTGGAGGGAAAGTTTTAAACTTCCAGTCAATGAGGTTAGCGGAACATAGAAGGCTGCATGCACTGTATCTCCAGGTCTTAACTTCTGGATACCCACTCTCAGGAGCCCCATTTTTGGGACCTCACTGTAGAACTTTGAGGAGCAAAAAATTCCCCATACTCGGCTTCCCACTGTGGGGGGCAAGAAATTCCCCATGCTCGGCTTCCCACTATGTAACTGTCTTCCCACTGTAATAACACAGGCTGCTTTGTGTCCTGAGACCCCTTCTATCTGTTTATCCCTGGAGGAGGGGGGTTCTGGGACCTGCTTCTGCCCTCCCTTCCAGGGTTAGCCCTGGGGATGGGTAGAACCAAGCTGCACTGGCTGCAGGTATCACTGAGAAACGGGATAAGCCAACTGGAAGAGTGAGCAGCTGTTCCTACCCCCATTCCAGCTTCCCAGAAGGCAGCTACATCCAGAGAAAGTGCCCAGATGCAGTTCTGACGGTTGGCTGGATTTGTTTAGGGAAGAAGATCCTTCTCTCTTCCAGATCTCCATCACCAAGCAGCCGGCAGGAGACCCGGGGCCCCCCGAGATATCTGAATCTTGCCAGAACCGACTGCCAGAGTCTTGGATTCTGTGACATTTTCATGATTCTGAGGGTGGCCGGGGTTAATGGGATTGCTTGCCTCTTCCTAATGTGAGGGAGGGGACGGAACCCAGTACCTAAAATCCTGGGACAGTTTCTCCAAATTCCAGTTATTTTGCAGGAATCAAGTTCAGAGAAATATAGTGAGATGGGATTTTTGACTTTCTTCCTGGTTTCCCTGTTTCTTCTTTAAAATTCTATTTAAAAGTGTTTTTTTTTTTCTGAATCCTTTAAAATGTGCCCTTACCAAGATAATGCAGAATATAGGAGGGGATGTGGGAAAACAGGACACTGATACATTGTTGGTGGAATTGTAAATACAGCCAGCCATTCTGGAGAACAATTTGGAACTATGCTCAGAAAGTTAACAAACTGTGCATACCCTTTGACCCAGCAGTGTTACTACTGGGCTTATATGCCAAAGAGATTTTAAAGAAGGGAAAGGGACCTGTATGTGCAAGAATGTAGCAGCCCTCTTTGTGGTGGCCAGAAACTGGAAACTGAGTGGATGCCCATCAATTGGAGAATGGCTGAATAAATTGTGGTATATGAATGTTATGGAATATTATAGTACTGTAAGAAATGACTAACAGGATGATTTCAGAAAGGCCTGGAGAGACTGACAGGAACTGATGCTGAGTGAAATGAACAGGACCAGGAGATCATTATGTACTTCAACAACAACACTATATGATGATCAATTCTGATGAACGTGGCCATTTTCAACAATGAGATGAACCAAATCAGTTCCAATAGAGCAGTAATGAATTGTACCAGCTACACCCAGCAAAAGAACTCTGGGAGATGACTATGAACCACTATGTAGAACTCCCAGTCCCTCTATTTTTGTCCGCCTGCATTTTGGATTTCCTTCACAGGCTAATTGTACACCTATTTCAAAGTCCAATTCTTTCTGTACAGCAAAACAACTATTTGGACATGAATACATATATTATGCTTAATTTATACTTTAACATATTGAACATGTATTGGCCAACCTGCCATCTGGGGGAGGGAAGGGAAAAATTAGGACAAAAGATTTGGCTATTGTCAATGTTGTGAAATTACCCATGCATATATCTGGTAAATAAAAACTATTAAAAATAAACGTGCCCTCACCAAATCATAATGTGAGAAATGCTGAAAAGTTGAGTTTCCACAATGTTGCAAGCTTTGAGGAAGTGTGGGATGGTGGGGACCACCACTAGGTTTTCAGAATGGGAGGTTAAGGAAGATTAGGATTCCCAGAACAATTAAGTGATCAATAGAAGCCTTGAGCAAACAAGAGATTGGGGGGCCAAGAAGGCACAGGTAGACTCAGCCAATCAGAAAGTCTTGGTTTGGGCTTAAGATAACAGTCCATCCTGCCCAAACTAGTTGGGTCAATGACCTGACTTGACCAAATCACCACCTGCTTAATAGGCTAATTGAATATTAAGCAACACACCCCAAAGGAGAAGTTTTCAGCTACTTTTGAACATGGGATACATGATGGGAATGTTTTATTCATATTAAAAGGAAACATGTAGTGGGCATATCAGAAAGAGTGCACCCCAGATAAAATGAATCAATCTTTTCTCTGAAGGGAGGAACTGTATCACACGAGCAAGTATAAAGCTTCCCCCCCCTTTCTATACTCGAGCGGGGCCCCGTTCTGGCCAGAAACATTAAGATGCCTCCTTTAGATTCTTCTTTAATAAATTTTCCTGGATACATGATTTTCATGGTCAAGAGTGTTATTTCGCACATAATAACGCAAGAAGAGCTAATGCAGAGAAAGAGAATAGTAGTGTTATGGGCCAGAACTTGAAACAGGATTCTTACAAGGTGCTAACTCAGTGGAATTGATAGAGACAATGATTGTTTAGCCTGGTGCTTAACAGTTCTCTAGTTCAGCACATGTCCTTGGTACTTACTAGAGTTTCACAAGATTCACACCTATGATAAGAGAGCATATAAGCTGGGACAAACTCAGGAAATCTTCATGATTCTGAGGGTGGCTGGGGATAATGGGATTGTTTGCCTCTTTCCGATGTGAGGGAGGGGACAGCAGCCAGTACCTAGAAGCCTCTCTTTCTTTCTTGGCACCTGATCTCATTGCACAGAAGTTACCTCCCTCCTGTCCCAGGACAGAATCTAGCTGCCAGACCCTAGTTCTCCAAGGTGTGTCTGAGACACGGGTTTGAAAGACGTCCATTTTACTAATCTGGACAGGGAAAAAAGGACTTCCTTCTGAAAGGGGTCCTGTGATGGACCTCCCCCATCCTTGGGGGAGGAAAGTACCCGACAGCAATATCTGGAGCCAGATCTTTCTCACCTCACAAGGTTCTGGTGAAGAAAAGGCTTCTCTCTACTGACTTCTGACTGGGTGACCCAATCATTTCCTAGGAGTAAAGTGTGGGACTGATGGCTTTAATATGTAAAGATGGCTACTTCCCTAAGCTGAGGAAATCACTCATAAGGCCCTAATTAAAGACTAAACAACCTCCTTTCCGGTACCAAGTTCTCCCCACCCTTCCTTTACCTACTGGCACTGCATGTTGAAACCATCATGTGGGGATGCTCTCGGGTGGGGGGCTATCTGCTCTGCGAGGTGCCAGCGCCCCATCCTAACTTGGCTTTGCCCTGGGGTCTAGCACAGTTCCACTGCTTAATCTGGAGATACCAAGTGCATAAAAAATAAATACAATACACGAATCTGGAAGGAATGGGGAAAACAGTTTCGTTTCTACTTGAGCCTTTGGAAGAGCAAATGAGAAGAGGCAGGTCTCACTGTCTCTAGCAGCCTGGGGTTCACCTGTCAGACTGCTGGGTAACTGGTAGTGAATTTGGCTCAAGAAGGATTCCCAACCTTCTTCAGTGTCCTTCCCTGAGACCCCTCCCCCCTGGGGTGAGGAGAACCTGTTCGATCTCTTCCTGGTTTATGAAGTACCAAAGAGCAGGGGGAGGAGCTGGGACCCAGGGCAGCGGGGGACACTGGCTGTTCTGGAAGCCAACAGGGTTCAGTGAGCAGGATTTGCATGGTGTAATGGATTTCAAATAGAAACTGGAAACAGATTTGGGCCTTCTCTACTCTGAAGAGGTGGGGATGAGGAATCTTTTTTTTTTTCATTTTTGTGAAGCTGCAATCCTCCCCACAGATCTGGCATGAATCCAGGGGAGATGACTGGATACTCCCAAGACTGACAGCGGTCTGTCTGCTGGTCCCTCAAGGGCAGAAAGCTGAGATCCAGTGAGGATTCCGGATTGCCAATGTGCATAGGAGGGAAGAAAGCTGTCTTCTTCAGAGATGGCAGCGTTGGGTGACCACCACTTGGGGTCCCTTTTCTCTCCCTTCTGTTCCTTTCTCTCATCCTAAGAGCTCCCCAGTTAGCTTTCTCCTCGGCAAAACGTGGGGAACCATTTGGTTTTTTTCACTTGACCTACCTGGATAAGGTCAAGGCAATGTGGAATGTGAGGCTCTGAGAGTGAACTTTGTATGCTTTGTAGTCATTTCTTTATATTTTACCTTTCATCTTGTTATGCCACAGTCTCCTTGAGCTGTTCTGCCTCAGTTTCCCTGCACTAGTTTCCCTCATTGTCCTGAGTTTCTCTGAATTGTTCTATCTCAGTTTCCTTAACTGTACTGCCTCAGTCCCCTAAGTCATAACACCCCCCTGGTTCATTAAGACTGAGGACCATTTGCTCTAAGGTTATAAATTGTCCATGGGAGATGAGGAGCAGATCAGACTTCCTGGGTCCTAGCTCCTTCTGCCCCCAAGAATTGATGACACTGCCCCTCTAAAATATTCCAAAAGATAAGACTATCAGGTATACTTCACTGACATCTTTACTTCTGTTATTCAAACATCCTGACTCTGGCTTTTAGTAAAAATTTGCAACTTCCCCCCCAATCCTGATTTTCACGCTCTTCTTCCTTCCCTTTGTCTGAAGAGCTATAAAAGTGTTTAACATTCCCCCATTCATTGCTGGATACTTTGAGATGAGAGTCCTGTCCAGTCAATTAAACTCTCCAATTAATAAAATATAAAAAAAACCTCTCTAATCTCTATCTTGCCTCAGTTTCTCCGGCATTACAATCTATTAATGGACTTATAAACTCTTTGCTTTTTGTTTTGTTTTTTGTTTTGCCTGAGGCTGGGGTTAAGTGACTTGCCCAGGGTCACACAGCTAGGAATGTTAAGTGTCTGAGGTCAGATTTGAACTCGGGTCCTCCTGAATTCAGGGCTGGTGTTCTATCCACTGTGCCACCTAGCTGCCCCAGATTTATAAACTGTTTTAATAATGTTCATTTAAAACAAACTCAAGAGAGTTCTTACTTGACACCAAGAGAATTCACACTGGAGAGGAGCCTTATAAATGTACTCATTGGGTAAGTGCTTTTGGGCCTGCCCCAGAGGATCAGACAGTGCAATTTAGTGACCTCAGTAGTGATGGGGATGAGAAGAAGCTTGTGACAGCAACCTAGATTTTTAATATCACTTAAAGACTTCTCTTTCTTTCCTTAAAGCACATTTTTTTTTCCTGACATATTCATTATTATTCTTGGTGCAATCATGAAATGTTGACCAGCAATTATTCTTTGTCAGCTCCAACCATTTCTGTACACGTACAGACGATTGTGCCTTTTGTGGAGTTTTATGTTTAGAAACTTGTACAGATTGTTTATATACATATATATGTATACATGTATGTATATGAAAACCAGGTAGCTGCTTTGTTTAGCAAGTGAAACATCTGTCAAATCCAATCATTAGATTATATGTTGCACTACTAAATGGAAACTTTTATGGTTGTAGGAGAAAGTTTCTGAGTACAGATCGGTAGGTGAAACTGCATATTTATTATAACCATATTAGTCTTAGGAAGGAGTCTCTCCATCTTCTTCTGTCAGGCAGTAGTAGCTCTAACTTCAGAAAGAAGTTCAGTGCTATGAAATGTTATGAAATGACTGGAGAAATGGGGCCTCACTAACTCTACATCACAGAATCCATAGTGGAGAGAAACTTTATGAATGTATTATAAAAATCTGATTAGTTATTGTCAGATCTCTGAAGAAAGGTAAAAGCATTCAAATAACAAGGACAATTAATTAGGCAGAAAACACTGCTAAAAGATGTGTGCTGTTGCTGCTTTTTATACTCTGCCTTCTCTAGCTATATTTGTAATAGAATGGCGGGGAGGGATCTCTGCCAGTTTGTAAGCACCATGGATCCTTTTTCACCTGCTCACCTACTTCACAGGCAATACAGTGGGATGGAAAGACCCCTAGATTTGGAATCAGGATATGAGTGGATATTCTGATTCTGTAGCTTTTTGTCTTGAAAAAGTAATTTAAACTAACTGGGTCTCAGTGCATCTAGGTTAGGCGTAGGGGCTCTGCCGCTTCTCCATCCTTTAAGGATCCTGTGCATCTGAGCAGCCAAAGAGGGGCTTGAAGATGAACCCCATCCCTCAATGCCACTTTGTAGAGGGCCAAGTGTGCTTGAAATGAGTCATCTTACAACAAGGTGTTAACTCAGTTGGATTAAGGTAATGATGATCCAGTTTACATGTATTTAGTACTCTGTATAGTTCTACAAGTGGATACCCCTGATGGTGTACTTGGAGTCTTTAAGAGCTAAGAGATCCGGGAGGGAGACAAATTCGGAGATAGACACAAAATACAGAGACTGGAGTCTGGGGCTCAAGATCTGGAGCTCAGACATAGACTCGAGGACAGACTGGAAGGCAATGCCCTGTGGTGATTGTCCTGTCTCCTTCACTGCTCCATCGAAACCAAGGCCTCTTGGGAGGACCTCCAGAAAGCTATCCCAGATTATTATACCAGTTCTTGCTGGGTCCTCAGCTTCAGATGGGTGCTGATAATTGAGGTGACTTCACTGAGCATTGGGGTGTAATTGGCAGTTTGGAGAGGCAGCAAGAAGTTAAGAGAGTGGCAAGAAGAAATAGACAGCAAAACTAAGCTAGTGGGAGATGTCAACCTTGCTTTCTCAGAACTAAATAAATCAAACCACAAAATAAACAAGAAAGAAGTTAACGAAGTAAATATAAATCTGGAAAAGTTAGTTATGATAAACCTTTGGAGAAAACTGAATGGAGACAGAAAGGAATATACATTTTTCTCGGCAGTACATGGAACCTATACTAAAAACATATTTTGGGCATAAAAACCTCAAAATCATATGCAGAAAGAAAAAAAATGGTAAATGAAATTTTTTGAGATACTGATTGCAATAAAAATGACCTAGAATAAAAGGCCAGGGGAAAACAGACCAAAAATTAATTGGAAACTATATAATCTAATCCTAAAGAATAAGTGGATGAAGCTAAAAATCAATCATAAACACAAACGGTAATTTCATCCAAGAGAATGACAATAATGAGACAACATGCCAAAGTGATGCAGCCAAAGTGGTTAATTGGTGAAATTTTATATCTCTACATGCTTACTTGTATAAAATAGAGAAAGAGAAGATCAATGAATTGGGCTTCCAACTAAAAATACTAGAAAAGGAACACGTTAATAATTTCCAATTAACTAGCAATTTTGAAATTCTGAAAATGAAAGGGGAAATTAATAAAACTAAAAGTAAGAAAACTACTGAATTAATATACAAAACTAAGAGTTGGTTTCATGAATAAACCAACAAAATAGAAAAAAAAACTTTAGGGAATTTGTTTAGAAAAAGGAAAAAAAATTCAAATTGTTACTATCAAAAATGAAAAGGGAGAACTTTCCACCAGTGAAGAGGAAATTAGAGCAATAATTAGGAGTCATTTTGTCCAACTGTGTGTTAATAAATCTGATAATCTAAATGAAATGGAGGAATACCTAAAATAATATAGATGCCCAGATTGACAGAACAGGAAATAAATTAAATAGTTTCATTTCAGAAAAAGAAATAGAACAAGCTATTAATCAACTCCCTAAGAAAATATCTCCAGGGCCAGATGGATTTACAGTGGAATTCACTTAAAGAACCATTAATTCCAATACTATGCAAATTTTTTGAAAAAAATTGGGAAGGAGGAATCCTACCCAAGTCTGTTTATGACACAGAGATGATGCTGATGCCTAAAACAGATAGTGTAAAAAAAGAAAAAAAGAACATTACAGATCAATTTCCCTAATAGATATCAATGCCAAAGTCTTAAATAAAATATTAGCAAAGAGATTACAGCAAGTCATTCTCAGGATAATACAACATAACCAAGTAGGATTTATACCAATGCAGGGTTGGTTCAATATTTGGAAAACAATTAGCATAACCAACAAAAAGCATATAGTTACCTTAATAGAAGCAGAAAAGGCATTTGATAAAATCCCAAACCCCTTCCTACAAAAAACACCAGAGACTATAGGAATAAATGATCAGTAGCCTCTATTTAAAACTATCAGCAAACACCTCATGTAATGAGGACAAACTAGAACCTTTTCCAATAAGATCAGTTACCCTCTATGTCAAGGGTTCTTAAACTATGGCCCACAGGCCAGATGCCGGGCTGAGGACGTTTATGTGGCCCACCATGGCAAATGGGCTGAAGGGCGGAGACAGAGCGTGAGCTTTCATTTTTACTATAGTGCGGCCCTCCAACAGTCTGAGGGACAGTGAACTGGCTCCCTATTTAAAAAGTTTAAGGACCACTGCTCTATGTGATTAAGTTTCTTCACCTGTAAAATGGGAGTAATACTAAGCTGCCAAGACTGTTATGAGGATAAAATATCTGTAAAGCTCTTAACTTTAAAATGATATAAATGCCAGCTATTACTACAGTCAAGGGTTCTTAGATAAATTAGCTCATTTCTAAGTTGATAATGTGTGGGGAAAAGGTGAAGAAGTCATAGATCGAGCACATATTGACCAGGGATTGTTAGCTAAAGCCATAAAGGCCTCAGTTTAGGAAGCATGTGATTTCAGATAAGACCTGGACTACATGCCATTGTCCAAAGAAGGAAGCTATACATCACCTTGTCTGTAGACATTTCACTGACCAACTAGGGGAACAGTAGACTTAGGTGACCAATCAGAACATATAGAGGTGGGATTTGGGGGGTTCTTTGTCTGAAATGTACAAATACTGTGAACAGTTTAGAGGGAGTGGTTCTCTCCTGCTGTGACATTTAGCTTACAGACCAGGATGGGGATTGCTTCTCGAGATTCTAATAAATAATTCTGCTTTCTATGAGTAATCCTCTGAGTAGTCAATTTGGAGAGGTCTCTTTTTATCCCAAACAATGTAAAACTGAAATGAAAAGAAAGGAAGCTTGAAATGATTTTGAGGGTTACAACAAAGTGTTAAGTTATCATCCCCCATCCACAATATTAACTTGGAAATCTTAAGTCAAAGGAAGTGTGGGGGGAAGGCATTTAAGTTATACTTTATTAGCTATTTCTACTTTCCCTACATCCATGTGGACCTGATAACTAACAAAAGTTCAGCGCTTTTGGCAACCTTAAAAATGGGAAACAAACTTGCAATGAAGCACAAGGGGAGCAAGGGAAATATGTTTCAGTCATATGCTCCTGAAGTGATTTTGGAAAAGAGAGAAGCTGTTCTAAGGAAATGAGGGCAACTCTGTCTTTTCCACTGCACCTTGGCAGCTCCCTCCAGGTTCCCTTTCCTTGCTGGGACAGTTTCTCCAAATTCCAGTCATTCTGCGGAAATCAAGTTCAGAGAAAAAAAGTGGGGTGGGATTTTTGGCTTTCTTTCTAGTTTCCCAAGTTTCTTCTTAAAATTCTACTTAATGTTTTTTTTCTCAATCCTTTAAAATGTACCCTCACCTAATCATAATGTGAGAAATGCTGAAAAGTTGGGTTTCCACAATGTTGCAAGCTTTGAGGAAGAGTGGAATGGTGGGGACCACTGATTAAGAGGTTTTCAGAATAGGAGAGGTTAAGGAAGATTAGGATTTCCAGAACAATTAAGTGATCAATAGAAGCCTTGAGCAAACAAGAGATTGGCTGAATCTGCCTGTGCCTTCTCTGCCCCCCAATCAGAAAGAGTCTTGGTTTGGGCTTAAGATAACAGCCCATCCTGCCCAAACTAGTTGGGTCAATGACCTGACTTGACCAAATAACCACCTGCTTAATAGACTAATTGAATATTAAGTAACCATCCCAGAGGAGTAGTTTTCAGTTACTTTTGATCATGGGATACATTAGGGGGGAATGTATTCTGATGGAAGTGGATATCTTCAACATAGAGAAGATCCAACTCACTTCCAGTTGATCAATGATGGACAGAAACAACTACACCCAGAGAAAAAAACACTGGGAAGTGAATGTAAATTGTTAGCACTACTGTCTATCTACCCAGGTTACTTATACCTTCGGAATCTAATATTTAACGTGCAACAAGAAAATGGTATTTACACACATATATTGTATCTAGGTTATATTGTAACACATGTAAAATGTATGGGATTGCCTGTCATCTAGGGAAGGGAGTAGAGAGAGGGAGGGGAAAATTTGGAAAAATGAATACAAGGGATATTATTTTTAAAATTACTCATGCATATATACTGTCAAAAAACTTATAATTATAAAATTAATAAAAAAACAGAGTAATCAAATAAAACATGTTATATCAAAGTCAAAAAAAGAGTGTTCTCACATAAATAAAGCAAGAAGAGCTAATGCAGAGAAAGAGAATAGTAGTGTTATGGGCCAGAACTTGAAACAGGATTCTTACAAGGTGCTAACTCAGTGGAATTGACAGAGACAATGGTTGTTTAGCCTGGTGCTTAACAGTTTCTAGTTTAGCACATGTCCTTAGTACCACAAGATTCACACCTATGACAAGAGAGCGTATAAGCTCAGACACACTCTGCCAGAATCAGAACTGGGGAAGACAGAGACTGGTGGTGGTCCTCTTGCCTCTCCCACAGAAACCAAGACACATTCAGTAAGACCCAAGAAAGCTGGCCCTGGCTCCAGGCAAGGAGACAATAAAGGATTTGGACTTTACCCCCTGGCTGTCCCTGTGGTGATTAGTCTGAACTGAAAGGAAGGCTGCTTTCACAGACCCCAGGAAAACCTGAACCAAAGAGAACATGACATAGTAGATCAATTTTTCTAGTGAATATTGGTGCAAAAAATTTTGGACAAAAGCAACGAGAAAAATATGTCACAAGATTTATATAGTGCCATCAGGTGGAATTGACATCAGAAATACAGAGTTGGTTCTTTATTAGAAGAACTACCAATATAATCAGCCACATTGATGAGGTAATAGGGAACCTCAAAATGATGAGGTAACATGATGAGGTAAATACCTAATAATGAGGTATATACCTCAATAGGATTGATTAAGGTCTAGTGGCAGGATTCGGAGTACAGGAAGTCACATGGAGCTCCCCTGTAAGCCCCTTAGGATTCGGCGCAAGGATACAAAGTTAAATCAGGTCTAGTGGCGGCGAGAGTCCCCTGTAAATGAATTTACAGGCCGAAAACCTAAATGGGTAAAAAGATGTTTATTGCCAGGTTTGGAAGCAAGGTTAAGGTCTGGTTAGTAAAAGGCATTAGATAGAGGAAGACACACACCAAAAGAAGCTGTGGGGACAGAGCATCTCTGATGCAAACATCTTGGCTGGCATCTTTCAAATCTCTGACCAAAGATGATTCTAGCTTTGCTGTTTTTACCTTCTTGAAGAAGCAGTGGGCAGAGCTCACGTTAATTCCTGGAAAGCCAGATTTTTGTTGGGCTTTATCCAAGCCAGCTCAGATTCGGTGGGGGGAGAGAGAGGTGGCTGGGGACAAGCCCAAACTAGTTTGACCAGATCTTGTATCAAAGGTAGATCAGACAAGGAATCTTAAAGGGGCTACACCTGCAACAACATCAGTAACAAAACCAACAGAAACCATATGATTGTCTCAAAAGATGAAGAAAAAGGTTTTGAAAATTAGAGCATCCATTTTGAATACCTCTAGGAATAAAGGGACCATTCCTTTAAATGATAAGCAGTATCTATCTCAAACCATGAGCAAGTGTTATCTGTAAAAGGGATAAACGAAATTCTTCCCAATAAGATCAGGTGTGAAGGCTGTTCTGTTCTGGTACTAGCATCTGGGCCCCAGAAAAAAATAAGACACGGATGGCATTAATATCTGGGAGGCATTCAATGGGACGCCACTGGAACGTCGTCTCTTCTGAGTGTCTTTTAAGACACATCTGGTCTGAATATTCTTCAGACAATAAATCTGGGTGTTTTTAAGCACCATCTGGTTCTGTGTGTTCTGGAACACAATTCTGGGTTCTGGGTCTGATTCTGGGTGCCTCCAAGCACAATCTTGGGTTCTGGGTATTTTTTTGTATCTGGGCACTCTGTATGAAAGGCAGAGACACGCACCAAACTGGAGCTTGGAAGCCTATTTTAAAAGTCTCCCTTTGGGTTTCTGAGGAGGACGAGTATCGAGCTGAAAACTTTTCTCCCGGGCATTCTGGAAATTTCCAGAGTGCCCTTAGTTTGTATAAGTTGAATTTCTACTAAATGTTGGAATTGTGCAGGCTGTGATTGTGACTTGTCTGTCTGTTTTGTTGATTTAAGAGCCCTGTTCAAAATTTAAGAACTGTGATTAAGAAATTGGGCAATTGGTCCTTTCAATATTAAGCATAAAAAAATTTGCTTGTGGTTTTTAACGGCTCATCCTGTTTGCAACAATTTGAAAACAAAAGGAACAGAAAAGTTTAGCTACCTTTCAACTCTGGCAGAAAAGCCTGCTAGTAGGAGTAAAGGGAAAAGAGCAATAACAACTTGATATGATTGGAGCTGCTGCTCGGCCTGGGGAAAGGTAAGAGGTCTGGAGAACAAAGAAGTAGATGCTAATTGCTTTGAAAAAAAAATCTCAGGCAGGAGAACTAGTAATTCAGTTTGTCTGCATATTTGATTAGGCATTTGAGGAAACTGAGGCAGAACAAGAAAAGGAAACTATGGTACAACAATCACTGCTGTTCACTGTAGCATATTAGAAAAGTTAGCTTTAGCAATAACAAAAGCAAAAGAAATCAAAGGATTGAGAGTAAGTAATGAGGAAATAAAATCATCACTATTTGACTATGATTCAATATTATACGTGGAAGACCCTGGAGCATCAAGAAAAAAAATTACTTGAATTCACAATTTTAGCAAAATGGCAGGATATGAGACAAAACTACATAAATCATCAGAATTTCTTTATATTGTCACCAATCCTAGTATCAAGCAAAAAAAGAGAAATTCCATTTAAAATATCAGTAAACAATATAATATGCAAGGTAGACCCTTGCTAAGACAAACCCAGGAACTATATGAACATAATTACAATACACTTTTCACACAGAGTTAGATCTAAACAATTGAAAAGACATCAAATATTCTTGGGGAGACATAGCCAATATAATAATAATTTTTAAAAACTATGCTGTCTAAACTAATTTACTTCTTCAGTGCCATCACAATCAGGCTACTAAAAATTATGTGATAGAGGTAGAAAAATCAATAATAAATTTTATCTGGAAGAACAAAAAGTTAAGAATATCAAGGGGATTAATGAAAAAAAAAAGGAAGGTGACCTAGCAATATCAGATTTTAAACTATATTATAATAAAGTAGTAATCATCAAAACTGCCTGGTCCTGGCTAACAAATAGAATGAAGGATAAGTGGAATAGATTTGGCACTAAGACATAATAGTCAATGACTACAGTAATCTAATATTTGAACAACCTCAAGACTCCTTTTGTTCTTATAAATTTAAAACAGTTCTCTAAATATTTGAGAACTGCAGCCTTTATCAGAGTCAATTTATAACCATACAAGTTATTCCCCAATGATAAATGGTTAAAGGAGATGAACAGGAAGTTTTCAGAGGAAGAATCCAAATGATCTATAATTTTATGATTCTATGGTTTTAGGAAGAAGTGCTCTAAATCATTTTTCATTAAAGAATTACAAATTAAAATAACTCTGAGGAACCATCTCACATCTATCAGATGGGTGATGACCAAAAAAGGAAAATAATAGATTTTGGGGAGAATGTGGAAAATAAATTGTGATATATGAATGTTATGGAATATTCAGTATGTGAATATTCCATAACAAATTCCATATCAGAATATGAATGTTCAGTAAGAAATGACCAGCAGGATGATTTCAGAAAGGCCTGGACAGACTTATATGAACTGATGATGAGTGAAATGAGCAGGACCAGGAGATCATTGTACACTTCAGCAACAATACTATATGATGTTCAATTCTGATGGACGTGGCTCTCCTCAGGAATGAGAGGTTCCAATTCACTCCCAATTGATCAGTAATAAATAGAACCAGCTATATCCAGCTGGGAACCGGGAAATGAGCGTGGATTACAATATAGCATTTATACTCTGTTATTGTTGGCTTGCATTTCTGTTTTTCTTCCCAGGTTATTTTTACCTTCTTTCTAAATCCGATCTTTCTTGTGCAAAAAGAGAAATGTATAAATATGTGTGTATATATATATGTGTATATATATACATATATATGTAATTTAACATATACTTTAACATATTTAACATGTATGGGACTGCCTGCCATCTAGGGGAGGGATAGGAGGAAGGAGGGGAAAAGTCAGAAGTTTTTGCAAGGGTCCACTGTTAAGTTCTTACTAAGTGCTAAGTTGGTACTTAACAATTCTCTAGCTCAAAGTTCACACCTTTAGTTCAAACAAGCAAGTTCATTGGTTGTAAGTAGTTCCCACAAGCCCCTGCTGAAGTCTGAAGAACAGTCTGGATTGGGGAAGGACAAGAGCTGGAGGAGATTCAGAGCCAGGATTGGGGAAGAAGAAGAAGAGGCTGGCTGGAGAAGAAAACCAAGAAACCTGCTCACAGAGGAAAAGATTATACAGAAAAGAAACCTCCCAGAGAAGGATTACAACTGAGAGAGGATCAGAACTTTATGATGCATGCTGAAAAATTTCCCATGCATCTGTTGTCAATACAAAACTATGAGTCACAAGCCCATGGGCGTTCTCCCAACTGAATGTGGAGTTTATGAAAACATAATTACTAGGAAGTCTTTGATTGGTACATCTATTTTATATGCCTATATAACCGGGATCACATCACATTTCTTAGGTGAAAAGAGGTCATGAAAAGCCCCAAGACAGAGAGAAGAGAAAAGAAGTCTCAGGATAAAGCCAAAGGGTCTTGGGGTCTCCCCCGATGTAGAGACCCGGCATGAATAAAGAGTTAGGAAGGAAGACTGAGGAGCAGTGAGACAGCCAGGGCAATAAGGAAGCTGAGGCCTGGGGAAAAGTGGAAAAGAGAAAATACCCAGAAAGTGACGAGAAGCATTCAGTGCCAGAGCCTTATAAGGAGGATGGTCGCCAAGAAACAAAGTGGAAGGAGGAGATTCTGGGGCCCGTGACAGAGTCTGTAAGTGATTTATGTGGAGGCCCCAGCAAAGCAGTTTTGGAGAAGGAAAATGGAGCTAATAAAGAGTCACAAGCGTGGTTCCTGCTGACATGCAGCTAATCAGCAGAAGACTTGAGGAGATTTTACCTGGGATCTCCCCTGCTTTGTCAGCACTGTCCAGCCTCACTGTGGGGAGAGCTAAATTCTGTCACGAAGTGAAGGTCGGACCAACGAAAAGCTGAGCATTGCGCTAGAACTCCTGGGGCTTGGAAAGGCAGAGAGGAAGGTCTGGCTCATCCAGGACATGGTAAAGGCAGATTTCAGGAAGGTCAGGAAGACTTACGGAGGGTGCAAAGATATAGGTGGGTGGTGACCTGTGGCACAAATGGCAGCAGCGCTCATGCTAAGATTCTGGATTTACACGTGAGTGAGATTCAGGTGGAACGGCTCGCTCTATCCAGGTTGCACAAGTACTGAACATTCAGGAGTTCCCTTCCGTGTTCTCCCTTGAGGATGGCGAAGACCATCAGAAGGATGGGCTCCCTGACCTTCTGTTCCCAGGCCGAGATGCAAATCCCCTCCAAGCCACACCCAGACCGAGCCCCACAAGTGTCCACGCTGCTCTAAGACCTTTACCCACAGCTCCTACTTGGTCCAGCACATCCGCTCCACTCAGGGGCCAGGCCCTGCGTCTGACCCCCGGAGTCCGAAGGGCTTCGGCCCGCGCTCTCACCTCCCACTGCGACAAAGATCCAGACTAGGAGACTGCACACCCCCAGACTGCGACAAGGCCTTGCCCCAGGGCCATTGCCACGCAGGTGCCCAGGCTGCCATCAGCGTGTCCTGATGCCACCTCCTGAAAGGGGCACTCCTCTGCCCCCCCCCAATGAAGCAGCTAAAGTGCTCACCTGTAGGTACCTACCTACAGGAAGGTAGAAACCTGTAGTGTCTGCAGGCGTGGGGACACCGCCGGGACAGCTCTGATGGAGCCCAGGTGCAAACACAGCTACACATCTCCAGCAGCAGCAATGGGGGTCCAGCCTCAGGCTGCCCGGGCCTCCCAGCAACAGCTGCCCACTTTAAGGCCGAGCTTCAGGCTTCCCAGGATTTCCAGGCCTCCCAGCAGCAGCATTGGCCCAGGCCCAAGCTCAGGCTTCCCATCAGTGTCTGCTGCAGCAGCCCCACCCAGTGGGGGGGCAGCCCCCCAAGGGGGGGAGCAGAACTCCTAACCCCAGTGTTCCTTTGACCTGACCTTACAAGACAGCAGAGCACAGGGCCGTGTGCCTCACAGTCAGCGGCAGCAATATTCAGCTAGAGCACCAGGCCAGCTTCTGGAGCCGGGATTCCCCCAACGAGGGAAAGACAAGAGCCTCCCTCTCCCCCCAGTGGTGCAGGCTACAGGTGACGCCATCATAGGTCCAGGCTGCCTCCTGGCGAAGAGGAGGAAGGCTAAGATGGCCGGGAGGAGCTGTTGGCCCAGGACTGGCCCCTAAGAGGTTGGATTGGTATCGGGGCGGGGGAAGAGGAGGGAAGGGTGCAACAGGAAAGGAAGGCTGGCATCGGGCTCCCTCTTCATCATCGTACCTTCTCCTTCCTTATTTTTCTTCTCCCACTCTGCAAGTCTCACCCCCACACCCCCATTCTCCAATTGGAGGGGAGAGTATTTTTTTTTATTTTATATATATATATATATATATATATATATATATATATATATATATATATATATATATTTTATAATATTATCCCTTGTATTCATTTTTCCAAATTACCCCCCCTCCCTCTATTCCCTCCCCCCGACGACAGGCAATATCATACATTTTACATGTGTTACAATATAGTCTAGGTACAATACATGTGTGTGAATATCATTTTCTTGTTGCACAATAAACATTAGAATCCGAAGGTACATGCAACCTGGGCAGACAGATCTCGCCAGCAATTTGGACGGGGAGAGGGAGGAGAGGGCAAGTTGGAGAGAGAAAAAACTGCGCCTCTTCCCCCTCCCGTCCTGTCCCCCCCCCACCCCCCCCCAAGAGGCGAGCAGGAGAGAAAGGATGTGAACAGGCAACTAGGAGTAAAGTGGTAAGGTAAGGAGTACCAAGGTGGGAAAGGGTGGGGTAGGATAGGGAGGGGAGGGGAGAGGAGGGGTGGAACTGGGAGGTTCCTGGCAAAAAAGAGAAGCCTGAAGGAGAGAATTCCAGTCCAGCTGCTGCTTGGGGTGAGGGCTAGAGTCCAGAGGGAAACGGGAGGCACGTGCATTTAGGGTTGTAGTCCGTGCATTTAGGGTTAGAGTCCAGAGGGAATCGGGAGGCACGTGCATTTAGGGTTGTAGTCCGTGCATTTAGGGTTAGAGTCCAAGGGGAATCGGGAGGCACGTGCATTTAGGGTTGTAGTCCTAGGGGAATCGGGAGGCACGTGCATTTAGGGTTAGAGTCCAAGGGGAATCGGGAGGCACGTGCATTTAGGGTTAGAGTCCAAGGGGAATCGGGAGGCACGTGCATTTAGGGTTAGAGTCCAAGGGGAATCGGGAGGCATGCGCATTTAAGGGTAGAGCACAGAGGCATTTAGGGTTGGGTTAAAGTTGAAGGTTAGAGGCGGGAGGCATTTGGAGCTATGGGAAGCTCGGCTCTGGGCCCGGCTTCCCCTCCCCTTCCCGCTCCGCCAATAAGAGCCACCAGGCAACTCCCCCGAAAGGAGGAGGCGCAGCTGGGGTGGTTGGGTGGGGCCGCAGAACACCGGGGTGCGCACTAGTAGGGCGAGCTCTGTTCTGCTCGGGAGAAGTCCAAGTGGTTCCCCCATTGCCCCTGCTCCTCCCGGAGATACTGCGGGGCCATCCCCATCCCCCAACAAAGCTCCCCCCCCCCCATTTCTCTGTCCTACGGCTCCCTCTAGCCACACAGTCCTCCCTCGGTTGGCAATTTCTCTTTCCGTGTGCGCGCCAGCGCGTCTGTGTAATGGGGAGCGGGCTACACTCAGGTAGACTCCGCAAAAAGGCTCACAAAACGTGAACTGACCTGGGGGGGGGGGGCAGAAAGCAGAGGTCCTGGGGAACAGACTCTGCGACCAAGTCCTAGGATGCCCGAAGACACGCGTGCAGAGGTCCGAGGAAAGAGGGAACGGACTCCAAACCCACGCAGGGCGGGGCAGGGAGGACTGCAGAAAATGTCCACTTACCGCCACGGTCCCGGGAAGGCCCGGCCAGGAGGGGATGGTCCCCGCCAGACGGAGGGCAGTGCGCAGCGTGGCCAAGTGCTTGAAAAGGCCCCGGCTGACTCTGGGGAAGCCTCGCTCTCCCTCAGAAGCAAACCTTTCCGCAGCAGAGGGAGGCCCGGCTGCTCTCCTCAGCATCTTGTTCTCGTGCGCACTGAGAGTCCCACTACAGTATTTCCGGCCGGATCCCCTTGGGGGGTGGGGAGGAGGGAGGAGGGGGGGAGGAATGGGAGGGGCTCAGCTCTCTGCACTAGTGCTTGGTGCGCACCATTAGCACGATTTTGCAGCCCAGCTTTCCACGTGAGAGCAGAAGCAGTCTCGGCTGCAAAAGTTCCCCCGCCTTCCACGTGCCCTCAGTCTTCATACTCCCCTGCTGCTCTCAGAGGTGCCGGGGCAGCATGTCCCTTCCGCCCCTCCCCCTACCTGGCTCTTTACCCTCTTGGTCTCCGTACCCGACTCTAAAACGGGAGGCTGAGAACTGGAACGACCTGCTCTGGGTGCTCAGACCGCACAACGGACTTCATCTCGGCATTTCAAAAAACGCTTCCTTTTTTATGCCTTTCTCTGGCTTCTGTTTACACCATCACAATTACCCTACGTCTCATTCCCCTCTGAAACCCAGGGTGCCGCCCCATGTAGCAAACAGCATTTTTTAAAGAGGGGGAAAATCAGCCTCAGCGGACTGATACCGTGAAAAAGTTCAAAAACGTGCAGGAAACTTGGAACCCCTGCCGAGCTCCCGCCTTCATGAAGGCGTACATTGGGGTTCTCTTCTCACATCTCTGCCTTCAAGTGGTGCTTTATGTTGATAATTTGGTTAATTCACTGTTTCATTCTTTTTAGTGTCTGCTGGTGCTTTCTATTGACATTGGTATAGTCACTGTGTCTTGTTTTCTTGGCTCTGCTTATTCCATTCTCCATCAGTTCATATGAATCTTTCCATCCTTTGTATTCATCACATAGATCATTTTTGTTACAACACACTGATACTCTATTACATTTGGGTGCCAACATTTGTTTAGACATTGCATCTACTTTGTTCAACTTCTTTGCCAGCATAAAAAGTGTTGCTGATAAATATTTAGGTGTTTATGGGGATTCTGTTCCTTATCAATAGCTTTCTTGGGATTTAAGTCCAGGAAGTGAGTTTCTGGTTCAAAGGATATGAACATTTTAGTTACTTTATTTGCATAAATCCAAAATGCTTCTCACAATGATGTCCCAGTTCTACAACTCCAGCAACAATGTATTAGTGCACGGATCATTCCATAATCTGTCCAACACCGAGAACTACACACGGTTTTGTCATTTTTAACAATTTGCAGAATGTGATGTGAAACCTCAGGGTTCTTTTGATGTGCACTTCCCTTCTTAGTGATTTGATGCACTTTTTTTTTTTAATCTGTTAAGAGTTCACCATTTATTTCTTAGGGAATGTCTATTTGTTTTATAGACGTATTCATGCATATGTATAAATTATAAATCTATATACAGTTACACATATTTGATACAAACCCTTATTAGACAAATTTGATATTAAGCTTTCCCCCCATTTGACTACTTTGTTTTTTTCTTCTAGATGCATTCATTTTATCTGTGCAGATGCTTTGCCATTTCATGTACTCAGAACTCTATTTCATCCTTTGGCATTACCCATGTCCTGTTTTATTAAATATCATTTTCCTATCTATAGTTAGGAGAATCATATGACCTGCTTTTTTATCATTTTTTTAATAGCCACATGGAGAACATGTTATAAAGAGTGGTATAAAGGTGTTGGTCTACACTAATTTCTCTACAACTGTTTTTGTTGTTGTTATCCTTGTGTATTTTTTTGCTTCAGTAATTTACATTTTCCACTTTATCAAACTTTTACTTATTAATATCCATTTTATCTATCTCTCCCTTGTCTAGTTTGTACCATGGATCTATCTTTAAAAAAATAGAAGGTTTACTACTGCTTTATGATAAAGTCCAAGAGTGTACACATATTCCTCCTTCATATTTACCTCTTCCCAAAATTTCCTTTAGTATTTTAGATTTTTGTTTTTCCAAAATAATTTTGTTAATTATCTTATAAAATTCTATAAAGTATCCCCATGGCAATTGATTGGTATTGCATTAAAATGTCAATTAACTATGGAATTATTCCTTTTTTTCCTGAGGTAATTGGGGTTAAGTGATTTGCCCAGGATCATACAGTTGGGAAATGTTAAGTGTCGGTGGCTGGATTTGAACTTAGGATCCTCTAACTTCAGGGCTAGTTCCACTAGAACACTGGAAGTATTCTTAATGCAGTTTAACTTTAAGATCCTGCAAACTTGGGGGGGAAAAAACAGAGTCCATGCCATCCAAATTCTTTATTTTGCCAATGAGAAAGTCAGGTTTTTTTAATGCTTAATATGTACCAGACAATGTGCTAAACATTAAGTGGTACAAATACCAAAAAAGAAGGACATATATACTTTCAAGAAACTTATAATCTGATGAGCGAATATAACCCAAAAAGCAAATTGAAATACCGAGGTAGGGGTATAGGAGGAACACGATGGAGAGGTCCAAAGCAGTGTAACAATGTAGAAAATTAAGAGATGGGTAGTTTGGGTACCCTTTTTAAGTGGAGATTCAGGAGGGCTTCTCCACTCTAGCGCCCTCCAAAAAGAAGTGCAGCAGAAGGTAATGATGAGGTATGAATTCCAGGGCTAATGTGATTTTGTGAGAAGAGGTTCCTAGTGGTATCATAATGGGAAATAAAATGGAAAGTAAAGATGGAAAAAGTCTTTTTACTGTCACCTCATGTTATTGATTGATTAATATTAATATAATAATTGAATTAATATTAAACTTACAATCTAATTAAAAGCCTGATTTTTTCATAGATGTTATTCAATTGGCTTACTGGTATACTTTTGTGAAGTTGAATTTTTAAACCCCAATATATCGGTGTGTATGTATACATATACATATATCTATCTACACACATATACTTGTGTATATGTATTAGTGTAATTTCCCTTTGAGATATAATTTTATTAAACTCGATCCACTGTTTTAACCCATTGAGATCTTGGATTCATGTTAACTGCATTTGTAAAAACACAAATGATATATACTTCAAACTCAGTAATGGATTAAAATGTTCAACAGTATATGTCAGAGACTAGATCTTTGGAGGCACTCCATGGGAGATTTCCTTTCCTGTTGACAGACTCGGTAATCATTAATTTTTCTGTCCGGTCATTCAACCAGTTCTGAATCTCCCTAATCTCTCCAGGCCTCCCTAAACTTATCCTGCTGACCATTTGTTACAGAATAATAAAATTCCATAAAATTCATATATCATCACTTATTCAGCCATTCTCCAACTGATGGGCATCCACTCAGTTTCCATCTTGCTACTACGGAAAGGGTTGCCACAAACAGTTTTGAGCATATGGGTCCCTTTCCCACCTTTAAGATCTCTTAGGGATATAAGCCCAGTAGAAACACTGCTGGATCAAAGTGAATTCTACCAAATGTTTAAAGAATAATTAGTTCCATTACTACCTAAACTATTTGGGAAAATACGCAAAGAAAGAATCTTAACAAACTTCTTCTAAGACACAAATTTGCACTGACACCTAAACCAAGAAAAGCTAATATAGAGAAAGAGAATAGTAGACCTTTTTTTTTAGTGAATATAGATACAAAAATGGACAAAATTCTAGCAAAGCAATCATAACAATATATCACAAGGTTTATATGGTATCATCAGGTGGAATTTATATCAGAAATGCAGAGTTGGTTCTTTAGTAGGGGAACTACAAACATAATTGTAATTGGCCAAATCAATAACAAAACCAACACAAATCATACGATTTTCTCAAAAGATGCATAAAATTTTCTATTACAAACACCAGAGAGCCAAGCAATAAAGGTTACATTCCTTAAAATGATAAGCAGTATCTATCTCAAACCATGAACGAGCATTATTTGTAAAATTGACAAACCAGACATCTTCCCAACAAGATCAAGGGTGAAGGCTACCCACTCTCCTCACTATTATTCATTAGAGTACATTAGAAAAGTTAGCTATAGCAATAATAGAAGTAAAAGAAATGAAAGGAATTAGAGTAATGAGGAAACAAAATTGTCATTATTTGAATATGATACAATGTTATACGCAGAGGATACTAAAGCCTCAATTTAAAAATTACTTGACATGATTAACAATTTTAGCAAAATAGCAGGATATGACATAAAACTATGTAAATCATCAGAATTTCTTTATATGACCTGCAACAAGCAATAGAAAGAGAAGTTCCATTTAAAATAAACTGAAAACAATGTATTATATGAGGTAGACATGTACTAAGACAAACTTAGGAACTATATGAAGATAATTACAATACATTTTCCACACAAAGTTAGATCTAAACAATTGAAAAGACATCAATTATTCATAAAGAGACATAGCCAATATAATAATAAAAAACTATGCAGCCTCAACTAATTTACTTCTTCAGTGCCATCAAAATCACGCTACCAATATTATATGATAGAGATGGAAAAAATAATAATAAACTTTATCTGGAAGAACAAAAAGTCAACAATATCATGGGAATTAATGAAAAAAATTAGAAAGGAAGGTGACCTAGAAATATCACATCTTAATCTATACTATAAAGTAGTCATCATCAATACTATTTGGTACTGGCTAAGAAATAGAATGATGGATCAATGGAATAGATTTTGCCCGTAAGACATAGTAATCAATCACCACAGTAATCTAATATTGGATAAACCCCAAGATTCCTCTTATTCTTATAAATTTAACTCAGTTCTGCATACATTTGAGAAATGCAGGCTTTATCAGAGACAATTTCTATGCATACAAGTCATTCCCCAATTGCTAAATGGTTAAAGGAGATGAACAGTAAGTTTTCAGAGGAAGAATCCAAGTGATCTCTAGTTTTATGAAGAAGTGCATCTAATCTTTTCGATGGCCAGTAGGGTTCTTGGTAAAATGGTAGTGCCACGTACTGGAATAATTAATTGCTTACCCTATTTATATATAATGTAAATACTATAAATAAATATATGTATATATTTACATTAAATCTTTATATATGTATATATGTATTATAAATATTTATATAAAGACTATAAATAATGTAAATACTCAGGAAAAACAAAAGGAGGGTTCAGTTTTGCCATCTTTTTATCTCATGGGGAGAGCATAGAATGTTAGTACAATTGGGAAAATCTGATATAAATGATACTTGGAAAGGAGTATCAGAACGTTTTATTAATAAACTGTGCCTATCAATACTGAAACTCCATTTCTAGAAAGCCTTTTATGTTCAGATATTTGCTAAAGTTAGAAAGAACCATGGGGAGTTCTCCCTCCCTCCCAAATAGATATGACACAAAAATTCATTGATTTTATGCTTTTTATTGTGATGTTGATCAAGACAATATATGAACTTTGAGTTTTAACTATATTTCCCAAGAACACAACAGAAATGAACCTGGGAAAAGCTATTAGAAAGGTGAGCTGCTCATCACTAGTTATTGAGACCACACTCAAAATGGAAAGCCCCTGCCAGTCTTCTAGGACAAGATAGACAGGAATTGTTTTAGAGTTAAACAATTTTAGTCTTATAAGATATGTAAAAATATCTACAAGATGTCATTTTTAATATATTTTGTCTGCTATCAAGTACGTTTGTTTTAATCGCTAAAATTCTCTGTTTAAAATATCCATGTATAAGATTTGGGTATATATTGTATATAAATACAAATTGATACTATTTTATAACATAAATTATTTTTGTTTTAAGTAATCCAGCCTTTTTTTTTCTTTGTTTCTTTTTGAAATTGGATCTCTCTTTTTTACCCAGCTTTTAAGTATACAGTTCTCACGTAACTGATGATTGTCATGGGAATTTTAACCTGCTCTTTCCAACCTTGGCAACTTTGTTCCTCCCTCAGTGGTGCTCTTCTGTTCTTTGTTGTGGGGTGAGTGGGACACAATATTGGTGCTGGACTTCATGTGGATACTTGAGCAACTTGTCCCTCTGCCACTCAAAACTCCTATGCTCTAGAGGTCTACTTTTACCTTGTCTGGTAGCATGAACTACAAGCACATGTTGTAATATCCAACTTGCTTTAATTTTTCTGAATGTTGTTGTAGATTTAATTCTAGACATCAGGATCCCAGGAGAGATTTGATTCACAAGTGTGAAATCATATGCTTAATTCACATTAATTTTAACAATAACTTCGATTAGAAAACAAACCTAGAGAACAAAAATGTGCGAGTGATACCCCCTCACAGTTATTTTATTACTTCAAGCATCTGAAAGAGCTGTGGGATCCATCATCGCATTTCATAGAACTTTGGATTGGGTAATGATGATAATAATAGCAATAACAAAAACAGAAATTTGTATAGAACTTTAAGGCTTATAAAACATAGAGATCACTCATTCTAACTCCTTTTCATTCACTTTTGCTTGTGCAGGTATATATTCTCTGAGCACAAAGCTATTTATGGGCACAGACGGAACTGGATTAGAACTCAAAATCTCCTCACTCTACAGACCATGCTACCATTCAAATCTTTCAAAAGACAAGTGGAAACTAGGGAATGGGGATGGAAGGAAACAACTAAAAGCCCCTGAGAGTTGCTAGGTACACCACAGAAAATTCCAAAAATCCTAATCGTTTCATCCTAAATCCTAAAGCTTCTTTCCTGTCTCTTCCATCAACAAGGTCTGGCTATAATTTGTGGGCAAAGAAAGCATAAGAGCGAAACATTTAGAAATTGCTTTCTGTCCTAGGTAATGCCTAAGTTCCCTTTATTTGACTTATTACATATTTATATCTGGGACAACGCTCAGGAATATCGATTGTATTTTTCATTAACTGGTAGGTGAATTCAATAAAGTGTGTATATGCATGTATGATATGTGTATGATTAGTTTAAAATTAAAAAATAAAAGGCCAAAAATTTGGAAAATGGACTTCAAAGTGCAATATGAATTCTTTACTGTACAGTAAACTTTAAATCAGACCAAAAGGCATCTTCTTCCCCCAGTGCTTACATAAATAACCATATCCATAAAGCCACAAGCATATCCTTTCATAGACTTAATTCTCCATATATAACACAGTGGTTATGAAGATCATCCCAACTTGAACATTATGTTGTCTATATTTATGCAAGAATCCTCAATAGGTCAAGCACTATTCAACCCCATTAACCTTGAAGCCTTATGTAATTTTTCACCATCACTATTAGCTCATTTCCTTTCTTTAACCGTGCTGTCCCCATCTCTCTTCTTCCCAAGTGACCATCAATATATACCAGATAAAATTTAGGGCATCCCAATATATGCTATAAATCAGATATCTAAGATATTCACTTTGATGAAATTCTATATGATATAAACCGCAGATGTCTTAATTTACTCCTTGACAAATACAAGACAAAGCTACAATTTCTAATTTTAGATTCAGAAGCAAGATTCAGGGAGTCTTGCCTTCAGAACTACTAGAACTACTAGGTACCTCTACAATAGAAATACAACTTGGTGAATTACGAGTCATGCTAGAATGTTTGTTTCTTTCATTTCAAATAACTAAGCGTCCAAACAGCCCGCGTCCTTACTTGTACCACAAGGTCCACATTCACTGCCCACAGAAGGTAAAATCCACAAAATGGGGAATGGACAAGCAGAGTCTATTCAAGGGGTAATTGAAACTGCATTTACTTAAGACTTGACTAAGGGGAAGCCAAACCTGAGATGTCTTTTTTTTCCCCCAAAAAAGTCACTAAGAAAAACTGTCAGCTTCAAAGAGCCAACTGTTTCATTACTCCACCACAGGGTTACTGTGAAAAAAGTTTTTATTTATATAGGGCTTGGGTTTATATCTGGCACTGCCATTTGCCTCAGATAAATCACACTCAGAAGAGAAGGTGCTGGCAAACCTGACTTCTCACATTGGGAATAAATATCGAGTATAAAATCAGCTGTTTGTTTTCCTTGCCAGTGCTTGGGGCACCAGCAGCAGAGAGTGTTTCTAAGCTTTTTAATCCTTTGCCACAGCCAGCACTACTTAATACTTCCCAGCCTAATTGTCAAGAGCAGTGGTGGTAAGAGACCAGCCCGCCAGTCACGCTACCACTCTCTACATACCAAACACACACACCTAGCAGTAGGAGCAATAGTAGTCACTGGGCAGAAGGCAAATCCCTTCTGATGCTGGGAAAGGGGTACAGGGAGTCCTTTCTGGCATATGTTAATTCAGGCTCTACCACCAAGACTCAGAATGATACAGTGAAAGGTACCTTGGCTCCAGGGTTGGAGGGTTCATCTTTGTGAAATCTTATGAGTCTGCAGGATGGGGTCAGCTTTCATCCTCACACTTCGTCATTGCCCTCTAGCTGGAGGGTAGACCCAGTAGCTCCATCCCTTTCCTTGAAGGAGAGGGTTTAGGCCAGCCAGCTCTTCATTCCCACAGCTGCAATGCTTTGGGATTCCCCTACCTGCTTCACTCAGAGGCCCTTTCCTTCTCAACCCCTTTTAATCTTCCTTTTAGATGACATATTCTGCAATTATAAAATTAGTTCCAGGTGAGCAGGATTTTTTTTTGTATCTGGGTTCCCAGCACTTAGTACGATGCCTGACACATTGCAGGTGCTTAATAAATGTTACTGACCTGTATTAAAATGTTACTTCCTACCTTTGTGATCCAGAGCAAGTAATTTAGCCTCTAAGGACCTCAGTTTCCCCCTCAGTGAAATGAAAACATTGGACTAGATGGCCCCTGATATTCCTTTCTCTCTAGACTCATGTTTAGAATGTGTGCTATTTGAGAGCAGGGGACCTGTTTTTTCACCCTCTCTTTGCATTTTCATTTCTTAACATTTCTTATTTCTAGCATAGGGCAAGCACTTGGGAAACATTTGTTGACCCACCGGATCTATCTCCCTCTTCAAAAGAACAACATCAGGGGCCCTTATCTCCTGAAGTGTTCTCTCAAGCAAGAGTAGGAGAAAGCAAGCTGCAGCTAGGATGGCTATTATTTGTCCATTGATTTCCAGTCTTGCATATGAATTGGACTTCACTGAGGTAGGGCTGCACAAAGTCAGCATCACTCTGTCTTCAGGTCATTGATGTCCAGTGGTGGGACGTGGCTGTTGGAACAAACTCATACTCCAGTCCTACTGAAGGAAGTCTTCACACACTTAGATGTGGGGCGCCTCAGTTTTCTTAAACCTAGTTTATCCTGCCACTAAAGTGGGCCCTGCACATACAATGGCTTCTTGGAGCCACAGGTGGGTTGGGTGTTGGGTAGACACCAAAGATGGATTAGCAGCCCTGAAAAAGGCTCCACAAGCATCCATACCAGAGCTGCTAGTTCTCCCAGTGGTGCTAGTTCGTGTTCTGCTTGAGCCTGAGGAGTTTGGGAAAGGTGACCAAAAAGGCAGGCTTGCTCCTTTGGTGGGCTAGGTGCCTTTGCCATGCCCTGCTCTTTGCAGTCATTATACACAAGAATCAAAGAAATAGAGCTTTCTCTCAAAATGCTTCCCAGTATCACATTCAAAGTCCGAATTACTTCAAACCCAACAGAACCAAATAATGCAGTTACTAAATCCCAAACTGGAAAGCTCAACTCACAATCTATGCAGCTTTACTTTAAAAATTACATTCCAATTACCCAGATGAAACAATAAGTCTTTCATTTGTCTCATTTAAAGAAAAAAGCTACCAAATGACTAATTCAATAACTAAATTCTTTTTACATTCCACAGGGGTACATGGGCTAAATCTTCCTGTGGTAGGGGCAGAAGTGCAGGAAGGCAGAATTCAAAACCAGTATGCAAAGAAACCACAAAAAGCAAATTTTCCTCTTTAAAACAAACTAGTGAATTCTTTTAACATCTAACAGTGTCCTTCCTGTACCAGAATCAAATTCTGTTTCTTGATTCTAATCTTCCATCCCTTCCTTTAAAGACCACCCTAGTTTCTTATCTGGCCATTGGAACAAAAAATCCAACCATGTTACTGTCCTGGCCAATTAATTCCAATGGCTCTCTGTTGGTTCCAGGATCAAACATAAAAGCCTCTGCTTCATAACTTGCCCCTTTTTTCTAATATTTCTAATCAGCTAAAACCCCATCACATGCTCTGAAACCCAGTGGAATAGCAAAAGAGGAAGAGAAAATAAATACTAGGTAATTGAAAAGGTTTAAAACAAAGCTTTTCCCTCTATTTTTGTGGTTTTCTGTTTTGATGTTCAGAGAGACAAGACCCTAATACAAAAAGCAAGTCAAATAATGGAAAAGGCAGCTGTTATATCTGAGATGGAAAGAGAGACTTGTATTTGCCCATGGAAATAAGCCAATTTGCAATATCTGCAATAGCAGTTATTTAGAGGGGTGTGTGTGTGTGTGTGTGTGTGTGTGTGTGTGTATTTTACACACATATATACAGATAAAATGTGTTTATATGCATACGCACATATACATGTATGTGTATATGGGTATCACAGAAGATAAGAGGTAAACTTCCAGGGTCATCTAGATAGAGCTCATTACCTCCAGGACTGACTCATTCAACTTTGGAATATTTCTAACATTTAGAAAGTTGTGTTGTAGTGATGGGTTTTTTTTAAGTTTTGTGTGTGTGTGAAGGCTAAATTGGCTTTTTGCTATTCAGGATCTTATATTTAAAGCTGAGGGGGACTTTAGAAGCAATCTAGTTCAATTTACTCATTTACAGATAAGGAAACTGAGGAACAGAAAGAATTGATGATGTTCCCATGAGGTCACAGATCTTCTGAATCCTGTGATCATTCCTGAAATTCTGGACAGTAAGGGGGACAATGGATAGAGCTTTGGGCTTACAGTCAGGAAGATTCATCTTCTTGAGTTCAAATCTGGCCTCAGACACCTACTAGCTGCATAAGCCTGAGCCAGTCACTTACCCCAGTTTCCTTGGTTTCTTCATCTGCAAAACGGGATGAAGAAGGAAGCAGCAAATGGCTCCAGTATCTTTGCCAAGAAAACCTCAAATTGGGGTCATGGAGAGTCAGACAGGAATGAAAAAATGAAAAGGACAAAATACTTTCCAACTGACCTCCTCTTTTCCTAGCTAGCTGAGTCCCTGATTCTGTCAAGCAATCCTTAGAGGACATGGTTTCTACCTCGGGCATGCTCTCTAGTTCTCAATAAAGTATACTTCAACCTGAGAATTATGGATTAATTGCAAAGGGTTTGTCACTCCAATTGGGAAGAAACACATCTTTCTTTGTAATAGATTTTCTTAGCAAGTGTATCCTTATTCATATTATAATCTATGTTTAATTTAGTGCATTTAAAACATTATTTTGAGAAGGGATTTCATTTACCAGACTTTGTCCATAAGAACCCACAGACTAGATATATTTTGGCTTGTCAGTATCTTTCCTAAAATATGAATTAAATCGAATGGAAGAACAAAATAATAGATTGTGGCCAGTGCAGAATACCATGGGGCTATCTCTTCTCTCATTCTGTCTCTTTCAAAGCAACCTGAGACCATTTCAGTTTTTGAACTGGCAAATCATACTGTTGGTTCCTATTAATCTTGCAGCCTACTAAGACCTTAGTTTTTTTGTTTGTTTGTTTGTTTGTTTTAACTTGAAATATTACGGAAGCAAACCTTCCCCATTCTCTACTTGTTGACACTGATCTTTTAAACTCAAGTGTCGGGCTTCATATTTCTATGTTAAATTTTATTTTATAAAATTCCGTCCATTATTCCTGTTCCAAATCCACTCTATGTTATCCTCTATCCCACATCTGTTCATCTTGACCACAAGGAAACAATGTAAGACTTTGAAACTGTTTTGCTAAAAAACGTGGTATACTATGCCAAAAATATATATCATAAAATCTCAAATTTGGAATGGACCTTAGAGACTTTCTAATCATACCTAAACTTGAATAAGGGGTTATATGTGTTTACAATGCCAAGTATGTACTTAATAAATGCTTGTTGATTGACTGAATAAAAATCTCCCCCACGCCCCAATAATATATTTTTGCTTAAAAGATTCTCATGAGAGAGAACCTATCTCCTTCTGAGGCAGCAGCAAGAACTCTTAGCTGTGGATTATTTTCCACCTACATCAAATCAAAATCTGCTTCTCTGTAACTTTGACTCATCATTCCCACTTTTGATTCCCACAGCAAGATAGAACACATTTCTTCCCTGCTCTACAAGTCAAAATACTATCAAATAGAAAGGAGATTTGTCTAGAATGATCTCTTTTTCACAAAGCTAGACAGTCTCCTACCAATAATGATTTTCATGACTAAAGTCTCTACCTTCTAGAATTTTACTGGGAATCAAAGACACATACATTGATTTATAAGTTGAAGAATTTTGTCCTCTTACCATTTTAAAGAAAATTTTAACAAAATTTTGCCTTCTCTTTTTCTAAATAATTTCTTCTGCCTTCCATATTTTTTCCTTAATTGCTGAAAAATATATAGCAATTGAGCTTTATTGTATTCCTTTGTTAGTCTTATTTCTTTCAGGTTACATGTTTTTAGTTTAAAGAGAAATGGTAAATTAGAATGGCTACTTTTGAGGGAGATGAAAATATAGATGAAGAATATAAGATGATGTTAAAAGGTTTGAAGAAGGGGCAACAGAAAAGATGTGGAAACCAAATACTTATTAAAAAGGAAATGGGAAAATTGTGAGAAATGCTGAAATGTTGGGTTTCCACAGTGCTGCAAGCTTTGAGGCAGCGTGGGATAGTCAGCACCACTGACCAAGAGGTTTTCAAAATGTGAGAAGTTAAGGAAGGTTCCCATTTAAGTGACCAATAGAAACCTTGAGCAAACAAGGAATTGGGGGCTAGGAAGGCACCGGGGGATTCAACCAATCAGAAAGACTCTTGTATTGAGAAAACCAGAGTGTAAGAGAAAAGCCCATCACCCAAATGCATTGGGGTTGATGACCTGACTTGACCAAATCATTACTACACCTGCTTTTAATTGGTTATTATCAAACAACACATCCCAGGGGACGAGTTTTCTGCCATTTTTGAACATGGATGTATGCTGGGGAGACAGGCATGTTTTAAACATATTAAGGGGAAAGTAATGGGCGTATCAGAAAGACTATAACCTGAATAAAATGAACCAATCCCTTCTCTGAAGAGAGGAGCTATGTAACCAAGCAAGTATAAAAGTTCCCCCATTTCTGTACTCAGTGCTCCCTCTTCCCCAAGAAGAGTTAATGTTAAGAAAAAGTCCTTAAGATTCTTCTTTAATAAATTTCCTTTAATAACTGATTTTCAGTGTCAAATAAGTTAGTACTAACATATCTAAACCAAGAAGAGCTAATATAGAGAAAGAGAATAGTAGACCAATTTTTCTAGTGAACATTGATGCAAAAATTTTGGATAAAATAGTAGCAAAGCAATGAGAAAAACATTATATAGTTTATATAGTATAGGTGGAATTAATCACAGGGGCTGGGGTGCAATTAAGGGAAAAGGCCTACAAAAGGGTATGACTGTTTACATGATTGTGCAATACTTGAACCCACAGCCCTGGTTCTGCTCAGCAATAGGGAAGTTCCTGGGCTCCTTGGCAGGCATTCTACGGATTTCACGGACCAGCTCATGAAAAATATATTCCACGTTCTGACCAGTCTTGGCTGATGTCTCTACAAAGGGCACCCTGAAGTTCTTGGCTGTTTCCTCCGCTAGCATCGGTGTCACCAACCAATTGGCAACATCAATCTTGTTGGAGACGAGGATAAAAGTAACAGGGTCAGTGTCCTTTACCCTGAGCAGCTGCTCCCGGAAGATGTTCACGTCCACAAAGGACTTGATGTCATCCACCGCATACACACAGAGGAAGCCATCCCCACAGCGCAGGAACTCCTGGAACTGATTTGGGTTCTGCTCATTACCTGAGGTCTCCAGGATTTCCAGCTGGCAGGGCTCGCCATCCACCACTATTTGGGGATATAAATCTTTAATGGTGAGGTCTGTCACAGTGCAGCTCTTGACCAGTTGGCCGATGAGCGCGCTCTTGCCCACGCCACAGCTGCCCATGACCACTAGTTTGTATGCCATCTTGCCTCCAGACCTGGCCGATCACTTAGGGACCTACAGACACCAAAGGGGAACAGTGAGATCTGGATTGACCTCAGTGGCCACCCATGCCTCCCCATGTGCTGGAAAAATGGTCCAACAAGTGGCCTTCTAGCTCAGGAGAGCTGAAGGGGTCCCAGGGGCCACTCACTCCCAATCATGTGCTGTTCAAGTGATCCAAATAGTCCTCCAGCATCTGCTTGGAGATCCCTAAGGGACATAGCCAGGACCCCTATTTTACACCTAAGAGAACTTCTCTGGAGTCTTGGTAACCTCAGCTGACCTGTTTGTACTTCCCTTCCCATTCTCCTTTACCCCTAGTTCCCAGCCCTGCCTTCAGACACCGAGCAGCACCAGGCTAATTCTTCCTGTACCTTCACCTCAAGGATCATTAATCCTGTGGTCTCAGATTGCTGGAAAACAGTTCTTCCTAATTCAATGCTATGCTTCCCAGTTACATTAGCTCTAGGTTAGGGAGCAAAGGGCCAGGGGGTGCAGCTGCCCCACTTCCCTGGGCCTCTCCTGGGGTAGCATCGATAGGAATCCCCCCCCCCAAAGAAAAAGTCGAGAAGTTCAGGGTCCGGGTCACTGAATCTCTGGAACTGCCCACTCCTGTTCTCTCACTTCTCCAGGACCCCAAGAACTCAATATTCTCATCCCTTCCGAGGGAAAATTGAGTAGGCTCTGGGGCCACCTTTCTTAGGTTGGTGGGTCAGGGTTCCCCCATCCTTTGGGACTGCCCCCATCCTTTCAGGGTCTGGATCCCTAATGGCCCAGATCCACTTTTAGTCCCAGCTTTGCTACTCCGGACTCCAGCTCTAACCCTGCTTGGAGCAGCAAGTTTGTTTCTGCATCCCGACTTCGTTCTGAAATTTGGGGAGAAAAGGCCTTTGGGTAGAAAAAGAGCCATTTCCCCTCGTTTCCCGCTGAGCTTCTGCACGTGAAAGCCCGCATCCAGAACCCCCGCCTCATCTTCTCCAGCTGAGGTCCCCCCTTCTCCAGGGTCTTCCTGGCCTGGCTGCCAGTACCCTGCCCCATCCCGTCACTCAGGGACCAGGTGTTGTGCCAGGAGGGCCCGAGAGGGCGGAGGAGACTCCCAGCCCACTGCCTCAGGCCCGGGAGCCCCTGTGTTAATTCGGCCCAAGAACTGTAGTCCAGCTCGGGCCGGGCTCCCTGAAGGGAGGCTCACAGAGCACGCCCGTCCAGATAATTTCTCCCCCAACCTGCGCAGGTCCTCCTGCCTCTACTTACCTTTCAGGAATAAAAGATGGAGGTAGGAAGACCTCACCAGAGGCTGTTGGGATTTCAGGGGGAGAGAGAAGAGAAAAGCCGGGAGGCTGAGCTAAGGAAGCTGACCTGCGGCAGCCCCCCACCCCACAACTCTATGATAGAGGAGCCCCGCCCCCACATCCAGTGCTAGCCCCTCCCGCCCGGCCTCGCCCCTGGAGCCCCAGCAGGAGCACGGGCTGTTAGACCATGCTGACCGAGTCACGCGGAGGTCTGGAGGAGGAGGGGAGGTGGAGGCAGAGGAGGGAGTTGGGGCGGGAAGAGAGGCTGAGGGAGTCTAGTCTGCAGCTGCAGGGGGTGGAACGTTGTGCACCCAAGGGGAGAGGGGAAGGGGAAGGGGCGCAGAAGGGAACTCTGTGTACCCAAGGGGGGAGGGGGAGGGGCGCAGGGGAAGGGACACAGAAGAGAACGTTGTGCACTCAAGGGGGGATGGGAGGGGCGCAGAAGGGAACGTTGTGCATCAGGCGCGAGAGAGGGAGCTTCGTGCTTCCTCTGGGGCTGGCGCAGCCGGGAGTGAGGACGGAATAATGTACCCAGGCTGCCGTCAGCTGCAGTGTGGCTTGATCGGCCCAGCAGAGGAAGCTCGAGCCAAGCCCCCGGGGTGGCCAAGGGCACCCGCTCCGCCCCGAAGGCGGGTGAGCGGGCAGGGTGCTACAGGACTGCAGTCGCGCCCCGCCGGAAAAGCTGTAAATGGAGATGGCGGCCGCCTCTCGGCAGGAGCGGGAGCGCCCCCTGGCACCGGGGACAGGTAGCGGAGCTCGGGACCCCGGGACCCCGGGACCCCGGGATGTGGCTGGGCGGGGGAGGAGCTCAGGGTCAGGCAGGAAGCCGGGTAGAAGCCCGTCCCGGCAGTGCAGAGAGCGCCCCTTGGCGCCCCAACATGGGTTGCCTCCTGAGCTCCCCGTTCCCCGGGCCCATCTGGGGCTGCATTTAAGCACCCGTCTGCCGTAGCTGTTTCTCAGCCACACGTGGCCCCTCTTTCAATGGGGGGCAGAGCTGAACAGCCCCCCCCTTGCATCATACCTGGTTCTTGCCTCAAGGGGACAACATGGGACGGTCTCGCGCTTTAGGGGGAGGGGGAGGGAGCTCTGCCCAGAAATGGCTTCTCCAGGCTCAGTCCCAAGCCAGCCTGGAGATGGCCACAAGCTCAGTGTCCCCACTTCCCCACTCAGTGTCTTCCCATCGGCCTCGGGGAAGATCCCGAGGCCCCAAGGCTGGCTGGAGCGGAGTCAGAGGCCTTTGGCTCTCAGCTGTCCTCGTTTCCTCAGGAGGCCGGCTAAACCTCCTGCAGCTGCCACTAAAGCGGAGCAGAAAGAGCCGCCCATTCCCACCGCAGCCTAGACAGCTCGGCTCCTTCTCCCTGGAAATCCCGAGTCCCCGGAGCAGCTCGGGAGGGTTCGGCTCCCCTCCGCCCCCCACAGCGGCTGGGACCGTCCGGCACCCGGAACCTCCCGGTGTCAACCTTGGGCACTCTCTGGACTGCATCAATCTCCCCTTTTCCCCCCTTGCCGGCGCCCCTGCTCGCCTTTATGGAGGGGGCACGTCGGTCCAAGTGCTTTCTTTCAGCACCCAGTGAGGGAGGTGTGAGGGGAGCCCCACCCAGACCATCTCCCTTGCTGGAGAAGATGAGGGCCGTGATGGCGGATTCGGACCCCGCAGCCCAGCCAGGCCCCGGACTAACCAGGATACCAACCACAGGGTATGTCCTCTGTGCCCCTCCCCCAGCCACCTAGTGTGCTTCTGAAAGAGTCAACGGAGAGCGTTTAAGGGTAACTGTTCTCATTGCAGGAGCTTCAGGGTCCCCCTGTGGCAGCAGACTTCTGCCTGGACGGGGAAGCCCACCATCTCCCAAGAGGGCCCCCTTCAGTCCTCCAGTCACACCCAGCCAGAAAAGCGGTAAACCGAGATGGCAGCCACCTCTGTGCCAGAGTGGGAGTGCTCCCTGGGCACCTGGGACAGGTGAGTGAGCTGCTGGCTCCTCTCCCCCGGGGGCCCCGGGACCCTGTGATGTGGCTGGGTGGGGGAGGAGCTCAGGGTGGCAGGATCTGTGGACACAGGAAGCGACCCCAAGCTTTGTCTGCAGGCCGAGGGCCGATGACAATCACCACACAAAAACCAGGCCAGACGCGGTTTCACAAGAACAGGAAACTTTTAATGAAGTCAGCATGGCGGGCATGTTCCCCTCGCATTATTTGCAGCCCAAGGACATCCCTGAGGAAGGAGGACAGACAGAAGGTGGGCACACAGAATGGGGGCACAGGTCTGCCCGCATACTGCAATGGAAGCTTTATTCATCTCTTAGGGGAAAGCCAGAATGCCAAAGAAATCTCAATTGCAAATTCACAGCTACAAACTTACAAAGTATAAGTCATGGGTAACTCAAGAATACAGCCCTACTTTGTGATAGTATCTTAGAGGGGAAGCTACCGTCTCACAAGGACTGAACATCCTCTCTCTGGGGCAAAGGGCTCATTCCATGAAGAATAAATCAACAGCACACAACTAGAGCAAACTACTTCAACAATACAAAGGGGGAGGGCTCATCTTCTTGGAAAAAGGAAGGACCCAAGTGTCTCGAGGACCAGCTCTCCGAATGTACCTGGGCAACAAAAGGTCTCCAACATGCTTTGGAGGCAAAATAAAAAAAAGTTAACCATAACATTCTTCCATGATACTTAACACACAATAAATGACTACCAATTATAACCTTAACAGGTTCTACCCCTGAACCAAACGAGTTAGCGGTGACGTATGGGCAGCTGCGGCTCATAGTGCGGTAAGATTAAGGTCTGGAGTCCCAGAGGGGCAGACGGGCGAGCTACAAAAACAGAGAGAAATGCACAGCTCAGTTTGGACCTAGTCAGGGGGCCCCTGCCCACCACCCTGCCCCCCCAGCTTCCCAGCCAGAGCCTTCAGCAGCCCGGGAAAGGTCAAGTCAGCTTAGGGTGGTCAGCATGGCCTGGAGAGGTCAGCCCAACTCTTCCCTTCTGGGCCCAGTTTCATGCAATCTGCACAAGTCCCATCATTGCCCTTAGCCTGAAGCATTAGCACAAGCAGGGGTCGGGGGCAGCGAGGGCAGAGAGAGTTCCCGGTTCACCACTAGGGTTTGGAAGGGGAGAGCCCCTGATCTTACATCTTCCCTAAGAAACAGGTAGAGCAATTGATCAGTGATGAACAGAACCAGCTACACCCAGGGAAAGAACACTGGGAAATGAGGGCGGACCACAACATAGCCTTTACCCTCTCTCAGTGTTTGCTTGCACTTTTGTTTTCCTTCCCAGGTTATTTTTACCTTCTTTCTAAATCTGATTTTCCTTGTACAGCAAGAGAACTGTATAAATATGTACACATATATTGTATTTAAGATAGATACGCTTTAACACATTTGACATATATGGGGCTACTGGCCATCTAGGGGAGGGGAAAAGTTGGAACAGAAGTTTTTGCAAGGATAATTGTTGGAAAATTACCCATGCATATGTTTTGTATATAAAAAAGTATAAAAAATAAATAAAAGAAAGAAAAAGGGAGAGTGTGGCTCCCTCAGCCTTACTGCCTAGTTGTGAAATTCTTAACTAGAAAGGGAATGCCCCTAAGTCCCTGGTCCATTTTTCAGGTAAAACCTTCACTTCTGTGGCACAATGTGGCTCTGGAAAGAAGCCAGGTTGTCAGGCACAGGGCAGCAGGAGCTCAGGAATCCCCATCACAACTTCCAGAACATTTAGTGAAAAGAAGAACAAGTCTCCCCAACCAGCCCCATGTCTAAACTTTCACTAGGCAATCCTAGCACGCCTTTTCATTTCAGTTAGCTCAAAGCCCCAGTGGTGGCTGGGCTTACACTCAGTGCCGGATGTCCAGTCACAGTAAAGACCTTCCGTCTTGCTCACCTTTGGTTTTGGCTCAGAGGGAGTCTAGAACCGGGCTTTGGCTGTCTGAGCCCACCACGCCAGTAGGCTCAGAACAAGAAGTCACAAGGGATACCCACCTCTGTAGCCATGCAGGGTCATCATCATCCTCCCGTTTTGGAGCGGGTACATGGGATAAGGCATTTGTCTTAACATAGGTTGAGAGGGCCGCAAAGGCTGGACCGCCCTCATCAGAGTCGTGGAGGAGTGGTTGGGGCTAACTTGCTTCTTGTAGCGTGCTCTGCAGTTCTGAAACCACACCTAATGGAGGAAAGACAATTCGTCTTGTCACAGCCCCGCCCAGCCCAGGAGTCTGGCCCTGCAGCCAAGCCAGGCGGCTGGGTCTCTCTCAGAGCTCTCGCTGTGGACACAAAGCCAAGGATGAAGCCATCCCCATCCTTGGGGAATCTGCACCTAGGAAGGAGCTACCTGATGGGCAGGAACATGTAAACACAGAACAAGTGCAAGGTGACAGCAACCACTGGGGGAAATCAGGGAAGCTTCCTGTAGGAAGTGTCATGAGCTAAACCCTGAGAGGACATAGGACTTCCAAGAGGAAGGTCAGGAAAGAACATCCCAGGTAGAAGGAGCTGAGATGGGCAGGCAAGTGGAACAAGGGCAGGGAAGCAGAGGAGGCCAGGGAAGGAAGGGGAAGGACAGGGAAGTGGAAAGTCAGCACCGAGCATGTGTGGGATAGTCTGGCTCCCGCACAGAAGGATGCAGAGCAATCACCCAGAAGGAGCCTGGAGGCCATGGAGCTAGACTGGGAAAGGAAGGCCTCGCAGCAGCCTCCATGCAGATGACAGATCTGAAAGGGACAAGGCAGGATGATTCCAGGCCAAGCAGTGCTCAGGGCTGAGGGAGGAAGGAAAAAGGGTCCAGATGGAGCGGACGTGGCAGAGCCGGCAGCCCAGGGAACGGGAACCTGAGTGACAGGCTTGGATGGAGAAGGCAGGGAAGCCCATGTAGGGAGCGTCCCAAGGAGACTTCACATATCTGGAGACTGGGAGACAAGCAACACCCAGGATTGAGTGCCTACGGAGGCCCTCAGGGCTGGCTCCGGAAGGTACTGGAGGACTCCTCACTGACGCACATGGCCACCTGGGACTTCTTGGGCTAAGATTTCTGGGATGCTTCCATGGGCATCAGAAGGGCGGTCCGGGCCAGGGTTCATGGCCCTTCCCCTAACAGGGAGGCTCCTAAGAAGTGATCTTTCATCATTTGAAATGAGTTAGTTCATCTGTAACCAGATGGTTGGAAATGGCTAAAATATGATGGGACAAGATGCCCTCAGACAGCAGCAGGAGGCGCTCAGCTGCTCATCCACCATGGACAGCCAATATGGCGGAAGCCCAAAGGGCTGTTGTGCTGAAGCTGCTGCATGAGCTCCGGCCTCTGGACGATGGTAAGGAGAGCAGGAAGGGACTCTGGTCTGGGCCAGCAGTGTAAGAGGCTCTGGACCTGAACCTTCTGGGGGATAGTTGAGACGCCTTTGTGTCAGGACCCGCCAGAACCCAGATCTGTCACCGTGGCAACTCACGCTGTAGGATCTGGGTGGGTGCAGGGGAGGCACAGTAAGGGCTGGCTCCACCTTTGGGGAGGAATCAGGGAGGAGTCCAAACTCTAACGGGGAAATTATGCAAAAAAGACAAATGGGCTATAAAAGAGCGGGGAGAGACACTGCTGACTTGTAACTTCAATAAACATTACTGTGTTCTATCCACCTCGGCTCTCTGTCTGGTGATTCCCTCCTCCCGTCTCCCCGAGGAGGGCCGGAGACGTCCGAAGCCCCGTCGGGTCGGGGAAGCTGGAAGAGGCAGTCACTGTTGAGGTTTCCTGTGAACGGTCCCGGCCCCTAACACAGCAGGACCATCTCCACTTCTCCTGGTGGATCAGATCTTCCCCATCACCAGATATTACTGAATGAGTGTGTGTTTCCAGGATTCCCCTGAGGGAAGGTCCTCTACCTCCAGAAGCATCCCTCTTCACCACGTTCCTGGGACCCTCCAGCCAGGCCAGTCTCTATTAATCATGACAAGCTGAAGCTAGCCTGTCCACAACTCCCGCCCACAGCTCCTCCTTCTGCCCTCCTCTTAGGTCAAACTGAGCCAGTCTACTGGGACCAAAAGAGCTCTGAGGATACTTGGCAACAGCCCTATGACGCTTCCCATGATGCTTTGAGGCTAAGGATTCCCACTAATCCTTTGGGTTTGCTCTATGGCCCAAGTAGAGCCACAGAATTCAGGGGGGTACCCCATCCATGGACACCACAAAGTGTTGCCCTAGGAAAACTCTTTGTTTGGGGAGGAGATCATCAGGAGGACAGAACCCACAGAATTATGCATGCAGAAAATGCTTAACAAGTGCATTGAGAAAAGGGGGCCCTTGGGGAGAGCTCCGGGGCCCAATATGGCTGGTGTGGGAGAGGGCTGGGGAGGCAAGAGTGGGGCCAAAGACTGGCTCCCCATTGGCCTGCTGGGAACCACAGGTGAATAAGAGAGGCCCTGGATCTCAGCTTTCTCAGCAACAAATAAAATCAAAGGGTCAAAGAATCTACAATCTCTTGAAAATAGAACTCTAGAAGCCCACCCAGAGCTGGCCACAGCCTGGGAAAGGGTGCTGGGTGAGGCAGACAGAGCTCAGTTACTGCCCTGACTCTGAAGGATGGGGGGAAAGGGCTGGTCCACCTCAGGACAGAGGCACAGAAGCTCCCTGGGCCATCCCAAATGACCCACAGGCCCCTTCTTTCTCCTTTTAATCAGAGGTTTATGGAGGGCCTTTCATCTGGAGACATTGAGAGCCAAAGCTTTCCAAGGAAAAGCCGACCTGCTGCTTTACCCCCCCTGCTTCAAAACAAGGGGACGGCCCCAACAAATGCCAAAGAAACCCCAAGACCCTGCTGGTCAGGTGCCCAACTCGGCCGGTGGGCTAACTTTCTGCGGGGGCCACTGAACTGCAGCAGAGATCAAGTGTGGGCTGCTCCCTCTATATTAACTTCTGTCTCCTTACTTCTCCCAACTTCCATGAGAACAACTGTGTGTGTGTGTGTGTGTGTGTGTGTGTGTGTGTGTGTGTGTGTGTATGTGTGTGTGTGTGAGAGAGAGAGAGAGAGAGAGAGAGACAGAGAGAGAGAAAGAAAGAGAGACAGAGAGAAAGAAAAACACAAAGAAAGAAAAAGAGAGAGAAAGAAACAGAAAGAAACAGAGACAGAAAGAGAAAGAAACAGGAAGACAGAAAAAACAGACAGAGATAGAGAGAAAAAGAATCAGAGAGGGAGACAGAGAGAGAGAAAGACAGAGAGAATGAAACAGAAAGAAACAGAAAAAAGAGAAAGAAACAGAGACCGCGAGAGAAAGAGAAAGAAACAGAGAGAAACATATAGGAAGAAACAGAGAGCATGAAAGAAAGAGGATACATAGAAAGAGAGAGACAGAGAGACAGACAGAGAGAAAGAGAGAGAGAGAGAGACAAAGAAACAGAGAAAAGACAGAAAAAAGAAAGACACAGAGAAAGAAACATATAGAGACAGAAACACAGAGAGAAACAAAGAAACAGAGAGAAAGGGAGAAAGAAAGAAATAAAGAGACACAGAAACACAGAGAGAAAGAGAGACAGAGAGACATAAAGAAAGCGACAGAGAGAGGAAGAAACAGAAAGAGAAAGAGAGGAACAGAGACAGAGAAACAAAGAAAAAGAGAGAAAGAAACAGAGACACTGAGAGAAAGAAACAGAGGAACAAAGACACAGAGAGAAAAACAGAGAAAGAGAGAAGAAACAGAAACAGAGAGAGAAAAAAACAGAAACAAAGAAAAATAGAAAATAGAGAGACAGATAGAAAAAGAAACAGAGACACAGAGAGAAAGAAAAAGAGAGGAAGAAAATAGGGAGAAAGAAACAAGCAGTGAAAAAGAAAGAGAAACAAAAGAAAAAGAGAGGAAAGAGAGAGAAAAGACACAAAGAAACAGAGAGAGAGAGAGAAACAAAGATAAACAGAAAAAGGAGAGAGACAGAGACAAAGACAGAGAAAAAAGAAACAGAAAGAGATAGAAAGAAAGCGGCACAGGGAGAAAAAAAGAAACAGAAGCAGAGAGGACAGAGGACGAGAGGAGGAGAGAGAGAGAGAAAGAGAGAGAGAGAGAGAGAGAGAGAGAGAGAGAGAGAGAGAGAGAGAGAGAGAGAGAGGAAGAGAGAGAGAAACAGAAAGAGAAAAAAATGACAGAAACAGAAACAGTAGCAGAGAGACAGAAAGAGATAGAAAGAAAACAACAGAGAGAAAAACAGAAACAGAGTAGCAGAGAGAGAAAGAAACAGAGAGAAAGAGACAGAAAGAAAACGACAGAAAAAAACAGAAACAGTAACAGAGACAGAGAGAAAGAGATGGAAAGAAAATGACAGAGAGAAAAACAGAAACAGAGTAGCAGAGAGACAAAGGGAGAGAGACACAGAGAGAAAGAAACAGAGACGCGTGAGGCGAGAAAGCGCATGAGAGAGCAAGCAAACACACCCCAGCCGGCCCACCCAAAGACCTGCCACAACTATTCTCAGTGTCTCCCCAAGTGACGTCAATTTTGTGGGTCCTCCTCTGTGCTCTGTGTCCATTTGGCATCATTTTCATGGATGATCAATTTGGCCTTTTTGTTCCACATCAGGTTCTGTACCTAACAGTAGGTGCTTACCAATGTGAGCTGCCATGACTTCTCCCACCTCTAAAAATGAAGCTTTTGCACCAAGAATCCTGAAGAAAGCAGGCTCCTACCCTCCTTACTCTCCCTGTCCCCCTCCTGGGGTCCATGGAATATCTCACAGGGTCACAGATAGTGCAAAGATGGCCCTGGGTGAAAACCACCCCAACCGTAGCCAGTCACCAGAACAGCTGAAGCGGTCTGGAGAAACCTGGATCTGAGAGGGGATTCCAAAGGGACGTGAGCTGGAGGCTCAAAGAAACACAATGTATTTTCAAGAAACACATGAAAGTGAAGTAAATAACCCCAAAGCTATGGAGGCCTGAACACTAAGGCCTTCCAAGACCAGACTCCTCTGGCCCAAGAGCTCAAGCCTGAGCCCAGTATCCAGCCCTCGGAAGACCCCCAAGTACCTGGGCCCCAGAATATCAAAGCCTGAATCCAAGGTTCCCAGAACTGCTGACTGACCCCTAGAGCACCAAACATGGCCCCAAATGTGGTCCTCAAATCACCACATCCAGCCCTAAATTCACAAAATGTGCCCCCCAAATCACCAAATGTGGTCCCAAAGTCACCAAGTCCAGCCTCAAAGTCACCAAAAATGGCCCCTAAAAGTCACCAGGTCCAACCTCAAAGTCACCAAATGTGGCCCTAAAATCACGTCAGTCCTTAAGTTACCAAATGTGGCCCTAAGTTACCAAAAATGACTCCAAAGTCACAAAGTCCAGCCCCAGTCACCAAATGTGGCCCCTAAGTCACCAAATGTGGCCCCAAAATCACCACATCCAGCCCTAAAATGACTAGGTGTGGCTCCTAAGTCATCAAGTCGGGACCAAGGCGGTTCCCCCTCTGGCTCCATCAGTCTTTGAAAAGCAAGGCCGGCAAAGGGATGAAGCCTTGGGCGGATGGACTGGACCAAAACAACAGTCCGATCTAAGTTCTGGTCCTGTGTGTGTTAGGTAAGTCTGAAGGGAAGTCCACCCCCCTTATGCAGATTGCCTAGACAGGGTGGTACGAGTACGTCCCTGCCATATGTCCCTGGACCCAGAACCAGACAGCCAGCCCCTTGTTAAAATGTTCATTCCTCATTTCTTGTTAACCAACCAGAATAATGGCCATCCTCAGGAATAGCCCCTCTTCCAAGGGATCCAAGGGTGGGATGAGTTCTTCCGGGAGGGTCTGGCGTACCACTGACCCCTTTTATTAATTAGCCCCTACTAATAATCAATAAAATGATCAACTACCTAGAAACTACATCTGCCAGAGGTTTTCAGGGGCCATAAAGAGATGCTCATAGGGAACCACAGAAAAGTCCTTGAGGGCAGAGAGGTGGTCCCTCCTCCTTTGTACTCCAGCCCCAGGGCCCTTAATGGCCCTGGTCCCCACCCCCATGTGCAGTCACCCACCTGAATTATTTTTCTGCTCAAGCCAGTTCTTTCGGAAAGTTTTTGAAGTGCCTGGGCATTCGGGTTCTTTTCCTGAGTATAATGGTCTTGCATAATCTGAGGAGACAGCAAGGTAAACAGTGAACTCCTGAGGGGCTGGATCATGGGGGGTCTCGGGGAATGGCCCGGCTGAGACAGGGCCTGATCTGAAAGGCAGTCACAGAAAGTCACTGTAGCTACAGACTCAGACCGCTCTGGGAGGGACGACAAAGCCCGAGTCTGTACCAGCATTTTAAAAGGGGACAGACGGGCTTTAAACAAGATTAAACACAGTTTTAAAGCTGGGAGAGGTCCAGAGGTGGTCCAGGAGCCTCCCAGGAGCCCAGCTGGCCCAGTAGCCAAGGGGCAGGCAGAAATCCTGCCATCCTCATCTGGAGCTCCAGTCCCTGATTGGATTAATCCAGCCAAGTGACTATAATCATGATCACTATTCTCAAAACTCTCGGTTAGCCAAGGTTCGCCAATCTGATGACTCACCTGAGCAAGCGCCAACCCGGCTCTCTAGGGTCTTGCATTTCCCCCCTAACTGGGGGCGTTTCTCTTCCCATTCCAGGCCCCATTCTGGCAGAGATCTGGCGCTTTGGGATATGCAAGCACCAGAAAAAGGCCGGTTCTAAGAGCAAGCTATGGTACGTGAAAGGAGTTTCAGAAGACAGGCCAGCCTGTGTGCATGTAGGTACACGTGTATTGAACGTGCAAAACAGAGGGAGGGGAAAGAGAAAAGGAGGGGGAAGGACAGAAAGCGCCAGACAGAGGCAGAGAGAGAGAAAGAGACAATGAGATAGAGAGAAAGAGAAGCACACACAGAGACACAGAGACAGAGAAAAGACAAAGAGACATAGAGAAGAGAGAGAAAGAGACAATGAGATAGAAAGAGAGGCACACACAGAGACACAGAGACAGAGAAAAGACAAAGAGACATAGAGAAGAGAGACAAAGAGATATAGAGGAGAGAGACAAAAAGACAGAGACAGAGACACACAGACCAAGAGAGACAGACACAGAGACATAGAGAGAGAAAAAGAGACAGTCACGATTGGGTCATACTCCGGTACTACTGTCAGGATGTAATTGTAATGGAGTGTACAATGTGGGGACGGCTCGAAGACACCCCCATCCCATTTCCCACCTCGGTGCGGCGGGGGGCTGGAGCACGAGCCCTCTGCCTCAGATACAGATTCACCACATCTCAAGGCACCGTGGTGGCGGGCCTGACCTCCTGCCTTTCCTCCACTGAGACCAAAATGGCCCTGGCGCAGGCAGGGAGACAATAAAGGACTTGGACTTTAACCCCTGGCTATTCTCCTGGTGAAACAAAGGCTGGTCCAGAGACCTCCAGAAAACCAACCAGAACACCACAACCTTGTGCAGCTTGGACCTTGGTTTTTCTCATCTGTGGAATGGGAAGCAATAAGATCCCAGAACCAGAGGTGAATGGGCCCTCAGCAGATGTAGCCGGCTTCTAAAGCAATCCCTTCCTCTCCAGGGGCAGTCCTCGGAGAATTTCCTATCCTCGCCCTCCCCCCGCCGGGGCTCCTCCTGAGCCCAGCAGCCAGGCAGGTTGAGAAGATCCAGTGGGATCACTACTGTTAAGGCCTAAAGAGAAGCTGCTGGGATGCTGCTGTTTGTGGGGAGAGACGCCATTGCCCGCTGTGTCCCTGCTAAAATCAGGGCCCCCGAGATCTCGGGAACAAGCCCAGCCCCTGGCCTTCTTCTGCCTCCGGGTCCTGTATCGCTGAAGGACTTTATAAAGGCTTTTGCAAGGATCAAGAACTTCCTCGGCTTTCTTTCACTTGGGATGTTAGGTTTGAGATCAAAAACCCTGCGATTCAACTACATGGAATGGAAGTCCCCAACGGGCAGCTTTTCTCCCTTGCCAAGAAGAAGGTACCCCGCCCTTTTCCTGTGGGCTCCGCAGGGACTCCACTTACCCTTGGAGCTTTCTGCCACCAGGCCAAAGGCGACATGCTTGGGGGAGCAGAGGCCTGGGTTTGAATCCGGATTTTATTGTCCATGTGACTGAGCACAGCGATAAGTTTCTGAGGCGCATTTCCCGAATCTAAACTGGAAGGTTGCTCTCCAGGACCTCCAAGGCCTTTCCAGCTTAAAAACTCCACCTGGCTGAATCCTAATCTCTGATTTTTAGCTACCACCCCCACCAAAGTCAGAGATGTCTGAGCCACGGCCCTGTTGCGGGTCATTGTCAGTCCGGACTGCAACATCTGAGGTTTTGCTGCCTGAAAGAGGCAGCCCAAGACCCCACATTCAAGATTTTGGAACAGCAAAGGGGCCAGTCCCCAAAGGGGCCACACCACAGGACCCTCCCCTCTGCCTGGCAGTGTTGTTTCTGCCCTTAGGATGGACACCCCTGGAAAGCAGGGGGCTCTTGTACTTGTCCATTTCTACCTCCAGTGCTTAGAAGCTAGGAACACTTAATAATCATAAAGGATGATATTTCTATAGCACCTATTATGTGTCAGCACTGTGCTAAATGCTACAGTTATCTCTTTTGATTCTCCAAAGAACCCTAGGAGATAGGTGCTATAAGTCCCATTTTACAGATGGGGAAACTGAGGCAGACAGAGATGAAGCTTACCACACAATAGTAAGTGACTGAAGCCCCCACGTTCTAGGTTGTGCATCCCCCCAGAAGCCTAGATAGGAAGTTCATTTGTTGTCCCATAGCCTTCTGAGCCCCCTGTTGTTAAGCATTTTTGCACCTAATAGCAGGTGGTCTTTCCCTGAAACAACCAAGCATGCACATAATTGCACACTTGGGTCTGTGCCAAGGCGTCCTGCCAAGAGCGCCCGAACCTCCTGGCACCCAGAACGGCGCAAGGTTCAAAAAGGGTTCAAAAATGTGTGTGGGTATCATTTCCTGCCACCTTCCCAAGAACCCTGCAGCACATCGCAGAAAGTTGAAGAGAAAAATGTGTCTGTTAATTGGCAGGCACCAACTCCCTCAGAGGCCGCGGCCGTCCTTGGAAACACCAGGAGGAGCAGGTGGACGGAGAGTTCCCAGCTTTCCTTTTCCTAGTTGTCCCCAAGAGCAATCCCAATGAGAGCTGACCAAACCTCGGTCTCTCAAAAAATAAGAAAAAGGTCCATTTGGTCGGCGCTGACCTCTAGTTCCTGTTGATGCCCACGTGACTGCAATTATTTCCAATCCTGAAAACAAACCCTCTTGCCCCTCCCCAAAAGGGCTAGAGGGGGCTGCCATCCCTGTGAGCTGCCCGACCTGGCCTGATGCTCCTCTGGAAATGCTGGGCTGTGGTGTCACGATCTGGATTAAAGCCAAATTAATTGGGCAGCCTCACCAAATCCACATTTTGCTTCCACTCTGCAGAAAGGCCCCAGACTGCCAGGGGTGGGGGGATTGGCTGCTGGTTCCATGTCAGGACTCACCTGAGCCTCTGTGAGCTCCGGGATGGCCCTCAGAGAACACGAATCTATCAACCCAGCAAGCTTTCTGAGCTAAAAGCTAGGAAGGCCTAAGAGGCGCATGCTAATGGAGACACCGGGAGCAAGGAGAAGGGGTGCCACTGACATTTCCCACCCCCCACCGGCCGCCTCTACCTGGAGCTGATCTACAGTGAAGTTGGTGCGAGCTCTCTTGAATGGTTTCGGGCTCTTCATGTCTTCTAAGAGCAAGGCATCTTCAATGTTAATTCTGTTCCCTGAATTTCAAAAGAAAAATAGGTTCATCGGGTCCATTGTTCAGAGGGAGCCAGCCCCGCTGCCAGAACACATTCTGCCTGGTCCTTACTTATTCCACAGATGGACAGTCAGGCATCAGTCCCGTACTAAACACTTATAAAGAGCCCACTCGAGAACACACAAAAAGGCCAGGACGGCTGCGCTCGAAGGTCCTGTGGCGAAAAGCCTTGGGGCTCTCAGTGAAAGGCACAACTCCAACATGCTAAGCATTCACATGCTTGCCTTAAGAAAAAGCGCACACGTCTGGGAATGAAACTGGCCATTGCTAGGCAGGAGAATCTGGCAGATGCGTCAGTTAGAGATGTAACCGAGCCACGATATGAAGCAGAACACATTTACTTTTGCATGTGATGCTGAGAAAGATGGCCACGGATATCCTTGTATCCCTTCTCTCCATGCCTGCATGCATGTGTGCAGACACACACGTATAACCCCCACATACACGTGTACACCATTTTCAGGCAAAAGATCTCTTTCTGAAAAAGGCAGGCAGGGGTCACTGTGCCAACGCCTTTAGAATATCATCTTCATCTCCCTATTTCAACTAAGAAGGGTCCCTGACCAGCCAGCCAGTCCCAAAGTGCCGACCCCTCTGGGCCACGTTTCTGAATCACTAGTTATGCTGGGACAGATTTTGCTCTCAACTTGAAACTGCAGAAGTCTCCAACCAGTCACCCCGTCCAACACAGCTATGTAAGCATCCTGACACACGTGTGTCAAAATGTCAAAAACCATGGTTTCTTCTGTAAGAAATGACGAACAGGAGGAATACAGAGAGGCTTGGAGAGACCTACATCAACTGATGCTGAGTGATGCGAGCAGAACTAGGGGATCATTATCCACTTCAACAATGATACTGTATGAGGATGTATTCTGATGGAAGTGGATATCTTCAACATAGAGAAGAGCTAATCCAATTCCAATTGATCAATGATGGACAGCATCAGTTACACCCAGAAAGGGAACACTGGGAAATGAGTGTCAACTGTGAGCATTGTTTTTGTTTGTTTGTTTGTTTGTTTGTTTTTGTTTTGTTTGTTTCTCTTCCCAGATTATTTTTACCTTCCCAATACAATGCTTCCTTTGCAACAACAACAACAACAAAATTCGGTTCTGCACATATATATTTTACCTAGGATATACTATAAGATATTTAATATGTATGGGAATGCCTGCCATCTAGGGGAGGGGGTGGAGGGAGGGAGGGGAAAAACTCGGAACAGAAGGGAGTACAAGGGATAATGTTGTAAAAAAAAATTACCTATGCATATGTACTGTCAAAAATGTTATAATTATAAAAATTAATTAAAAAATTAAAAAAAAAACATGGTTTCTTTTCCATCTCTGACTTGAAATGCTTCCCTTTAGGTGATGCAGTGGCCCTGAGTTCAAACCTGGCCTCAAGACATCTAATACTTCCTAGCTGTGTGACCCTGAGCAAGTCACTTAAGCCCAATTGCCTCAGCAAAAAAAAATTCCCTTTGTCATTTTGGATGTGCAATCATTTCATTCCCAGAGCTATCGGAGATCAACATCATTGTCTTCCTTTATTTATTCACATGAATTTCCCCTCTTAGTCTATTATTAATTGAGAAACAACTACCTTGGAAATAAAGCCTGAATGTTTATGACACAGGACAAGCTATTTTTGGAAGTTTTTTAAGGAATAAAATTGAATCTGTAAAATCATTACGAAGACATCATTACTATTCCTGACAAGATATAGTTAGCGGCAACGAGCTAGAAATAGCTGATCTATCAGAGATAAGTGGCGTGCCTATTTTTGAAATAATAAAGACTTAGCTTGCTAGTTTAAAATATATGGAGACATATATATATATATATATATATATATATATACACATATATATGTGTATATATATATATATGTATATATAAATATATATATGGAGAGAGATCTGTATCGAAAGAATAGGATACAATTACTACAAAATACATTATAACACACACACACACACACACCCCCTCCCAATCTTTAGGCTACAATATTACCAAATAAAATATTCTCAAGTCCACAATCATCAAGTTAACACTATAGCTTTCAGCACAAGCATTTTTCTTCCCACCCCATCCCACAAGCTGGGACAGAGGGAGAATTTACCATTTTCTACTTCTCTCTTCAGCCTGTCCATCAAGCTATTGAAATGGACTTTACAGAGGACTTTTTCTTCCACCAAAGCAAACTCCTCTCCGGTACAGAGCTGTCTTTTGCAGGAGAAACAAGCAAAGCAGACCAAGTGGTAGACATAGCCCTGAACCTTCTGCACCCAATCAGTGAAGCGGACGAACCTCCCACAGCCACAGCAGCAAGTTCCAAATTTTCTACAGTGAAGGAGAAGGGGGAAGGAGAGGGAGAAAAGGGAGAGTGTCATTTTTATCCCGAGTCAAGCCCGGCAGGCGAGCGCCAACTGGCCATCTCCAGGGCCCTTGCCCTCCGCTTCCTCACGGCCAACAGTGAGAACTGTCCCGGATCTTTCTTCCGGGTCTCCTCTTGCACTCAGTACATTCTGCATTCTAATTGCTCACAATTCCAAAAGAGCCCGCTCTCCCAACAGCTTTCCATTCAAACTCTGAGCAGTGGCTTATCACAGAAGGAGTGCAGGAGTTTGGGGTTTTCTTGGGTTTTTAATAAAAAACCCTACATCGATAGGGCTTCAAATCTAAAGAATGGGATAAAATTAAATAAACATAAGCCAAGCTCAGGAAGCACGAAAGGCATCGCTGGGGACGGGCTCAGGACGCCCAGGATGGGAACAGAAGAACGTGGGCCCCCCGCCTCAGGACTGAGGGGCTGGCTTTTCTAGCTGATAAATTCCAAATACGCCAAAGCATTCCATTACCACGACTGATTGAAAAAACATGTTTATGTATTATACGTGTTATAAACACAGTCAAATAAATTGGGAGACTGAGATAGAAAATGGAGACAACTCTGTAACCAATGAGGCTCCCCAGCACCTCCCGGAAAACCAAAATCAGCACCCAACTGGTCCCTTAGGGCCAAAACTCTGGGCAATTTTCCATAAGGGAAAAAACTGCCCTTTTTGATATTTTCAAAGAAGAGATTAACTGTGGACCTTATTAAGGTACAAGATGCCCCTCCCCACTGTGGGGGGTGGGAAATCTTTCTTTCCTTTCAGATGTAGTACCTGGAGAACATGGGCCAAATTGAACAGCAGTTCCAGGGGTGGCAAGCAAAAGCCAGGGTACCAGCAAGTTCTCTGTCCAGTTTTGCTTGGGCTCCACCATCCGTATTGAGGGCCCAGTGACGCCTGAGACGCCATCACTGGCAGAGTGCTGTCAACAGCATCATACATGACAACTGCTTTAATGCCCTTTGGGAATACATTTTGCCCTTTACAAAGCTGTTCTAAGTAACACTGTCCTAAGAACAATTTTGGACATAAACCAAATGGTCGGGGTACCAATTGCCCAAGTGGTCATCTGAAAGGCCCCTTTACAGCGCCCTCCTTTAGATCACTAAAGGAATTGGCAAGCCCTCCAGGGAGAACAAGGAGGCAGACCCATGTAGGATCCTAGCACAGATTTTGTTTTTTGTTTTTGTTTTTTTTTTTTAATAATTAATCCCTTCTATTTTTCCTCATCATCAGATTCTGAATTTTTACAGTCACCCACAGCTTGCTCAAGTGCAAAGCCCAAACTTTGGATGGTACTTTACCAGCCTCCTCTCACATATGGCGAGCCTCACAAAGGCAAAATGTTTTCCATTTGAAGGCACAATAATTAATCATCATGTCATTCTTGACAATTAGGAAAAAAGGGCTTAATGTTTATAAAAAGCAACTTCTAGTCTGGGTCCATTACTGTCTGAAGCAAACTTTTAAAAAAAGAATAGGTGAAGAATCTGAGAGTCGTTTCAATGACTTCCATACAGAAAAGGTCACATCAAGAGGAAAGTGGGAGGGCTGTCCAAGGGCAGCTCACTGGATGGGGCAAAGCGATGGGAGGCCAGATTTTTAGGTCCAAGAGCATCTCTTAGGGAGAATGTGAAAGTACATTTGAACTTCTCACCCGGTACCTGGGGCTAACATTGTTGCCCTCCATGAGGGGCTCCGACCCAGCCTGCCAAGGCCTAACTTCCCCAGTTTCTTTATGAGAAGGCATGGCCTTGGCTTTGGCTTCCACCCCTGGTTCCTATAGCTTGGGGTTATCCTGGTGCAGTTCCTAGACAATAACCCCAGAACTTTCATTCCCAAAGGGGAGAGGCTTTAAAAGCAACTGCTTTCTTGACAAAAAAAGGAGCTGCTGGACACATTCCCCGAGATCTGTTCTTCCCAGCAGGCTTGGGGAGCAGAGCTCATCAACTCCCACACGTTTCCAAGTTACCCATGCTTTAAGACCGGGCGGCAGCAGACCTCCAAAGCCAGTGTTTCCGAATTGCCGCCTTGCTAACCTACCTGAGATAATCGATCTTGCAGAAAATGGTATTATCTTTAATGTAACAGGTGGCGTGCTTTCCCAAGGAGGCCTGGCACTCGCTACAGCAGAGGCACTGCATGTGCCAGTACACGTCATTCACCTGCAAAGGACAAGAGGAAAGCTCTGAGAATCGAGAACACAGAGCGTTCCAACCTGTAACTGGAGGCTCAAAAGCCTGACCCGTGAATACATTATGAACACCCTCTATTTGAACCTTTTTGTTTTTAGGGGAAATGAGGTATGGACAGACACAGACTCATTTGCTTAGTGTGTAGAACTCCTGGGTGTGGAAACTCCTTGCACCGATCCCCATCCCCAACTTATCCTGATTTCATGGGGTCAAAAGGTCCTACCATTTTTTGCCGCCACAGACACATTGCTACTTGGCCTTTAACCTGAATTTCCTGAGTAACATTTTATAAATGTGCATCTGGATCTCTTCCCTAAACCCCAGAAAGTATAGTACGAAAACACTTACCTTCCTTAGGTGTTTCTTCTAAAATTATGACGAAATTTAACACATACTTTAACATATTTAATATGGATGGGACTACCTGTCAATCTAGGGGAGAGAGTGAAGGGAAGGAGGGGAAAAGTTGGAACAGAAGTGTTTGCAAGGGACAATGTTGACAAATTACCCATGCAAATGTTTTGTATATGAAAAGCTATAATAAAAAATAAAATAAAATCATGACAAGAGTCTGTTCTATTTTGTTTGTTTTTTAGTTCAGATTTTTTTGAGTCAGACTTGCAGAAAATGCCCAAGCCGGGAAGATCAGAAGTAGCAGTTTTCTTTGTCTCAGAGGGGCAGCCTGTCCAGTCCTCACACTCTGCCCAAACCCTGCAGACTGACCTAGTGTGAGTCTGCAACACTGGCCCAAGTGCATGCACGAGATGCCTATTTCCAAAGATCAACTGGCTTCCTTTTCCTGTTGACCAGAATTGCCGGGCTAGCTTTTGAGCTGGATACTGGAGGCCGAGCTTCAGGCATCCCTCGGCTCTAGCTACATTCAATCCTCATCTCAGGGGATGATGGAGTTACTTTGTGGCGATTTTTCTGTTCGGCACACCAAGGGAAGGCCATAACGGAATATTCGGGCTAGGTTCCAGAAAGAAGCTTTGATTTCCTCAGTGTACAGGAGATCTGTTTCAGATCTGTTCTTCCTTGTCTCTTCCCCCCCCCCCCCCCCAGTGACCTGAGAAAGCTTTGTTCTCTCTCTGGCCAGATACCTAACAGAAACCAAAAATACCATTGCAGCTCTGACACAAAATATTGCAAAATGTCACCTAAGTGATTGTGCCAGAAACATGGGGGACGAGGGGAACCACAAATCTCTAACTGAAATCAGTAGCAAAAACATGTGGGTAACTGGCTTTTTGTTAACCCTGACCTCCAGCTAGGTGCCGGTTTCTGATCAGGGCCAGGGTGACAGAAACTATACCATTTCCCTTCACCTTCCCCCTAACCCCACCCTGCTCCTGCTGATACAAAAGACCTAGGTCCCTGCTGACCAAAAGTCAACGGGGTCAGCCTCTCCAACCTGCAGAACTATGACCTGTATTCAACAATGTTTTGCGCCCCCCAAACAAACTTCCATGGCAACGCCATACAAGCAGCTGACCTTCAGACAGCAAGGACACTTTTCAGGGTTTAGCAAGTGTGGTCCAAGCAGGCTCTCGTTTCAGCCTGCCCAGGAAAGGGTGCCAGAAGAGCCAAAGGCTCGACCAAAATGAAATGAACGGGCGGGAGGCTAAAAACTACCCCTCTGGCTTCTCATCACAATTCTAAACCAACTCAGACTCTGTCCAGGGTCCAAACAGACTCATTTATGGAGAATACAATACTGAACTAAGCTCAGATCTCTTCTGAAGGAAATGGGCATTTCCTTACTGGTGGTTATTATAAAATGGTAGCCACCAGAGTAAGAAACCCCATATCCTCCACAGAACACCAAATCTGGCTGCTAGGGTGTCAGCTGAGAAAGAAGGGGTCAGCCAGTTTTCTTAGTACCAGTAAATGAAGCTGCAGAATCCAAGGAAAAGCCTCCATTCCTCTGCCTCTCAGCAAAGTAGAACCCATGGTCTATTCTTCCTTCAAGGAGACATTCGGGATTTTCTTTTAGAGAATTAGAATTCTTTTTAAGAGAAAGCCTCCATCAATTCTGATGGAAGTGGCTCTCTTCAACAAAGAGAGGATCCAAATCCGTTCCAATTGATCAGTGATGAACAGAACCAGCTACACTCAGAGAAAGAACACTCGGAAATGAGTGGAGACCTCAACAGAACATTTCCACCTTTTCTGTTGTTTGTTTGCATCTTTGTTTTCCTTCCCAGGTTATTTTTATCTTCTTTCTAAATCTGATCTTTCTTGTGCAACAAGAGAACTGTATAAATATGTATACAGATGTTGCATTTAATGTAGACTTTAACACAATTAACCTGTGTATGAGGCCACCCAGCATCTTGGGGAGAGGGAAAAAGTTGGAACAAGTTTTTGCAAGGGTCCATGTTGAAAAATTTCCCATGCATATGTCCCAGGTTCCTAAATTCCCAGAGGCACGCGAACCAAACACGCCTTCCAATATAATCTCTCCATTTCGTGCATGAAAGACACAATCTGTGCCCCAATTTGGGTCTGGCAAAAAACCAAGCTGACCCACAGTACCAAGAAGGCATTTTCCTGACAAATATGACAGCCCAGAGTTCTCTGCCGGCTAACGGTTCATTCCCCAGAACAGCCAGAACAGCACGGCCTCTTCCAGGCTTACAGCAGGCCATCAAGCCCGGGTTTTAGGCCATACCTATTTCCAACAGACTCTGAACCATGTTCCTGTGCTCCGAACAGGCCCCAGGCTGCTAGAAGACAGCTTTGGACCTGACCCTACTATTCCCCTGCAGCAGGTCTCTTAGGAAGCTGCTTTATGTACCAGAAGGGCAAATGAGCCCCCGAAGGCACAGACTCTCACCCACTTATTCTCAAGTATGGCCTCAGTCTGCCTTATGGCCAAGAGCTCTGCCAAAGTCCAAACCAAGAAGAGGGGGCGCAGAAAGGTCTGGCTTCAGATGGAAAGCCTAGCGAGCATTCAAATGGGACCCAGGGAAGCAACACCGCCAGTGTGGAAAAGGGCAAACTTGGGGTCTCAATTTTTTTTAAAGACATCATTAAGAGAGCACCTTGAAAGACCCATCAGTGAGACTGGCAGCTTCATTTCTTGTGTATCTGGGAAAACTCAAATCAGACTGGGCAAAGGCAAAATCGGATTTCCCGGAAGGCCGGCCAGCTTGGGGGGGGCAGGATTCCCATTCTGGGGGGAATTGGACTAGTTTAAGGAGCATCTGCCAGTCAGTGCTAGGAAGGAACTATAACGTGGGCTGGAGGGGGGACTGCCCCTATTTGTCCCTGGGCAGAGCAAGCCCTTACCTTGAGGAGGTATTTGTCCAGGATGTCCAGGCCGCAGCCGCTGCACACATACTTGGCCTGGGGGAGGCGCGGGGCGGAGGCCGTGGACTGCGCCAGCGGAGCTTTGGAAGAGCAGGGATCTTCCTCCCCAGTGGCCTCCCCACTCACTTGGGGGAGGAAGCAGGGCACCCCGGAAGGCAGCGGAGCGGAGGAAGAAGAGGTCTCTTCCTCGGAAATCACCTGGTGGAGCAAATAGAACTCCTCCTGGGTAGCAGAGCCCATGGACTGCAGGGAGGAGGGCAGAGCTGAGGTGGAGGAGGGCTCTTCCTCCGCGGCGGCCTCGGGAATCACCTGGTGGAGCAAGTAGAGCTCCCCGGGAGCAGAGCCCATAGGCTGCAGGGACAAGGGCAGAGCCAGCAGGGCGGAGGTGGAGGAGGGCTCTTCCTCCAAGGCAGCCTCGGGAATCACCTGGTGGAGCGAGAAGAGCTCCTCGGGAGCAGAGCCCATGGACTGCAGGGATGAGGATACAGAACTGAGAACTGAGGAAGACGAGGGCTCTTCCTCCGCGGCAGCCTCGGGAATCACCTGGCGGGGGAAGCAGAGCGTCCCAGGCGCGCTCACTTGGGGTTCTCTTGCAGCGCCGCCCCGACGGCTTCGAGGCCGGAGGGACTTGTGCTGCTGCCCGTGATCCTTCGCGCTAGTCCGGCGATCCGCCACCACCTGCCGCCTAGCCTCCTCCCTCACCCTCCCCCCCAGCTGCCACAGGCTCCCCAACACATACACACGTAGGTGACCCGGACTCTCCCCCAGACCAAATCAATCCGCTTCCCCTGTCCTTCCTCCGCTTCACACCCTTACCAGGCCCCCGTCTCCCGGGCCTTTCCTTCCCGCCGCTAGGGCTGCAGGTGGCCAGCACTCTTCAGACATGATCCTGGGGGACTAGGGAAGGAGACAGGGAGAAAAAGATAAATGAAAGAGAAGGGGAGAAAGAAGGAGAAGATGAAAATGAGAGAAAGAGCAAGAAAGAGAAAGAGCGAGAGACAGACAGACGGACATAGAGTGAGAGAGACAGAGAAACGGATGGACTGGCCAGGATTCCCTCTCGTCCCCTCCCCACCCCCTAAGACTTTGTGGCTGGCTGGAGGGATGGGAGCCCGGACCAAGCCCCCCCCCCCCCCCTTGCGGTAGATGCTTTTCTTCTCTCCCCGCCCCCCCTCCCCCTCACGCCGCCGGGGGCAACAAGTTAATCTCCAGCCAAGGACAAAGTGTTCTCTATGCGGGCGTCAATCACCCCTGAGCTGAGATGGGGGGGGGGAAGGAGAGGGAGCGAGAAGATGGGGCGGGGAACTGAGCGGAGGGGCGCTTCGAAACTTAATTTTGAATTGGATAAACGCAAAGGGAAGAAGTTTAATAGAACGCTTGAAGGCTAAGCCTGAGGTTTGTTCCGCCGGCAATGTGAATGGAAATGCTTCTGCCGGAGCGGGAGCGCAGCCCGCCCCTCCCTCCGCACACCTGCCGCAATTAGGCCCGCGGCGGCGACAGCGGTGAGGCCGGCGCCCGCGGGCGAGGGCGGAAGGAGCAGCTTCCTTTTGGAAGAAATCGCTACTTAATAGCTCAATTAAAAAGTGTCAACCTTAGAGCAGCCTTTAGATTCCAGATAAGGCGAGTCCTAGGCCAGATGGGGAAGTTAAAGGTGCGAACGGAATTGAACTAGAGCTTTTAAAAAACAAACAACCCTCCTCTTCCTCCAGCCCCCCTCGCCCTCGACTGCTTTCTTTCTTTTTCTCCCTTTCGAGCTCTTTTTTCCCCCCTCTTTTCCTCCTTCCTCTCTTAGAAACCGGTTCCCTGCCAGGCTGTGGGAGCAGGCTGCCCGTGGGTTCGGAGCCTGGGGCGCAAAGGAGTTCCCAGCCGCTCGGCCCACCGCTCTCGATTCTCCTTCCGACCCGACCTTTCGGTTCCAGCTGCTCTCCCGGGCTGCCCCCAGCAGCCTGGGGTGGCCCGTCCCGCCCCGGGAGCCCGAGCGCTAGCCCAAAGCCGTGCCATGGCGGGGCACGCCCAGTGGCGGGCACGATTCGGCCTCAGGCCAGGGTGAAGAGGGGACGCCGGCCGAGCACTTGCCGAGTGCGCGTGCCCATGTCTATGTCTGGTTGAGGGTGGGTACGCGCACCCCCTCTCCCGCCTCCAGCCGGGGCTGCTCTCGGGGCGCTGCTCCGACGGGCGTCGTCCGAACCTCGGGGATGGATGGATGGAGGGAATTGGGAAAGAGCTGTGACCTCCAGCCCTCGCCGCCCCGCCCAGTGGCGAAGGTACCAAAAAAGCAGCTATTTTCCCCGCCAGCCAATTGTGCGTCGAAGAGATCTCCCAACCCCCAACTCCTGGTGACTGCTTTTGTCCAAGCGCTCCTGGAGCGCCTCTTGTCCGGTCCGAGGCGGTGCCCTCCCACACCGTTCCCGGGGCTGACGCCTTCGAGTCGGGGAGCCCCCTTCTCGAGCCGGCAGGCGGTCTCCTCGGGGGCCCGCTCGCCCAGCATGCTCCCCCACTTCGCTATCCCCAGCACGGCAACAGTGACCTCCAAACGAGCAAAACCAGACCCACCCCCACTCGGCCCTAAAGCGGCTTTACACCGAAGGCTTCCTTTCGCACTCGGCCACTTTCATAACTCAGTTATTATTATTATTATTTTTCCCCTGGAGGTGGAGTCGGGAAGGATGGGTAAATTAATAAGAATAATACCCCGAGTCCGAGCTGCAAAGGAAAATGCGCCTGGGCCCAGAAACTAGGCCGTTGCAGGGGCCTGCGCCTGGGCCACACGGCCTGGCAAGGGGCCGTGGGGACAGACCAGGACGCCGGCTGGTCTGCTGGCTCACCTCAGTGGAAATGGCCAGTTCGGGCACGTCTTTTCCTTCCAGTTTCCACACAAACATCTGCTCGCTCTTCCAATACAGGGCACCCGGAGCGGGCACTTACCAAGTCTACGAAGGGTCCAGGGCTTTAGCTCCGGCTCGCGCTCGCACTCACCGAGGCACGCTCAGCTGAAAGAGGGAGGAACTGCAAAAAAAGGAAGGGAGGGAGGGGTAGAGAAGAAGGAAGGAAGGAAGGAAGGAAGGAAGGAAGGAAGGAAGGAAGGAAGGAAGGAAGGAAGGAAGGAAGGAAGGAAGGAAGGAAGGAAGGAAGGAAGGAAGGAAGGAAGGAAGGAAAGAAACGAAGAAAGTTAGGAAGGAAGGAAACGAAGAAAGGAAGGAAGGAAGGAGGAAAGGAAGGGAGGGAGGAAGGAAAGGAGAAAAGAAAGCAAGCTGGAGCCAAAGAAGCCCCAAGACTGCAGGCAGGGTCCCACTCTTCTGGGGATCTGCGGCCCCCAGTCCCTTCAGATAAAGGAACAAAAAAGGGGCGGGGCAAAGTTTTGTTTTCCTGGAGGTGGACTCTTCCACGGAGGGAGGGAAGAAGGGGGGGAAGCCTTTTCCTGGATGACCAGCCTCACCTCCTTCTGTAAAACCCGCCTTCTCTCTATGTTAAGATCTTCATCAGGACTTTATCAAGATCTTTATTGGGACGTTATCAAGCCGCCCCGCTCGGGGTTTTGTAGTAAACTCGCGCGAGGAAAGCCTGCTGGTAACTCGAGCGAAAATCTCTGTCCTCTCGGCTTGCCGTCACTCTCCAGCCCCCCCTCTGCAACCGTGACCTAAACATAGATTCAGGGTTCGGCCCTTTCCCGAAATCCCCCAGAAGACGAACCGAGGCAGGGGATCAGGCGCGATCTGGGGGCTCTCGGGGGCCCCCGCTTCTACAGCTGCTCTCTCCCCTTCCCTCCCTCCCTCTCTCCGGGTGGACCCCGTCTAGCACAGACGAGCCAACGCCTTCCGGCCTGGCCGTTTATTTCCCGACTCCTAAGACCCCCGGCTAAAGTGTTCTTATTAAGATAAAGACGGAGCCTGTGAGCATCGCAGATGAGATCGCCACGAGATCTGAAAGCGAGCCCGCAAGAAAGCAAGAAGTATGTTGCCAATCAGGGCGACTCTTTCATCTAGACCCAGACCCAACTGAAACCCGACGAGTTGCCGTCCCCAGCCCAGAGAGGGTCGTCGGGGGCCGAGGGCAATGCGAGGTGTTAGATTAAAAGGTTATTTTCGGGGAGGGAGTGCGGGATCCGTCCTACAGCTTCCTTGGGACGAGGTTTTTTTTTTTTTTTCGTTAATGAAAGAAAAATATTTATCCTCTGTGTACACACAAATACCAGGAGTTAAATTACTGTTAAATTACCGTAGTTTTCTTAAAAAGAAAAATGAAATTAAAATCGATTCGACATCATTTGTGAGGTCCAATTATCCCTCAGTCCAACCTTCTAGAACGGTATTTAACTAAATCGAATTCTTTTGGGGTTTGCTTCCCCCCACTTCTCTTTATTCGATCTTGTGAATGTCTCAAAGAAAAGCCACCTAGATTTGTGTAGGGCAGGACGCGGAGAGGCCCTCGGATCGTGGGAGTCCCCCAAACTCCTTTGCTCCGACCAGCTCCCGCGAATTGACTTCCCCCCAAGGTTTTTCTGCTCTCAAGGCCGTAAATCGCTGGAAAGTCCCCCTTTGTTCCATAACCCCGTGCTCTAACTGCCCACAAGTAACGAGAAGAAATTCTGCAAACCATAGGCCCGACCCGCTGAGATCCGCTTAAACGCCTCAGAGCTGGGGCGCGTTAAGCCGGATCTTACTTATGGGTACCGACTGCATCACGTTCCAGGGGGGAACCGTCTGTTCTATTTGTGGGACTCCAAAAAGTGGACTCCGGGGCCGGGCTAGCCGGGGTTTAGGAGGGGGCTGGGGGCTCGCGCTCTTCACAAGCAATTTTAAAAATTGTATGAGAAGGGGCGGGAGTGGAAATCTGTACAACCCATGAAATAAAATGTGCTTCGAGCCTGCTCCTCTGCAGGAAAAGCTCCACCCAGCAAGCCGGATCTAAAGGAGGAGCGGGCCGAGAAGGGAAATCCAGCTCCCAGGCCCGGGCTAGAGTTCCAGCCCAACTGGCCTTTGCCTTTTAAACTGTGTATGCAGAGAGGAGGGGGGAAGAGACATATTGAGGGAAGTTCACATGCCCGAGGTTCTTTGACCCACTTTGGTTTGCGCAAAACCAAACCTAGCTCCCCTCCATTCCGGTTTCCGAATCCTGCTCTTCCTCCCAATCTCTTCTCCCTCCAAGAGGTTCTCCCTTCCTCCCCCCTCCATACTTCCTGGTGGAAGGTGAAGTCCTTGAGGGCCGGCCTAGCTCCCTCCCCTCGGTCTCCCCAAGCGCCACAAAGCCGGCGCTTCGGCCGCGTTCAGCCTCCGCTCTCCCCAGTTTGCTTGGCGGCCTCCACGAGGGAGAGCCTGCCCTGGGCGTTCGGGTTGGGCTCCACGCCCCCCCCCCCCCCCCCCCCCCCGCCTTTTTGTTATTTCCTGGAAGCGGGCCGCCGCACCCACGTCATCCCTCCGGGATGAGATCCCAGAACTCCGGCCGCGCTTTTCTCCGCACTTTGAAACCGACGCGCTCCCGGGCACCCCAAGGGGGCTGCTCTGCCACCGAATCGCCCGGAGACGTTGGGCGGACGCGGGAGCTCCACGCCATCCTCTCTTAAGGGGCCCCTCCCGGGCCGAGGGCCGTTCCCCCTTCACTGACCTCCTCATTAAGGTCATTCTGCCCCCCCCAGTTCCCTCTAACCCGGCCCCCAGGACCTCGGGGACCCTAAGAAGCGGATGGAGGCTCTGGGCCCCAGACGCCCGCCTCCAGCTCCACCCCCGAGGACGGGCCGGCCCCAAGCTGCCCCTAAATTCGCGCCCCTCTGTCCCCCTCGGGAAGGGGCGGCCTAAGTTAGCCGCAGCCTAAGGCGGTGCTCGAGTCTTAGGGCCGGCCGCAGCCAGATTTATTCCGGGAGAAAGGGTGCCCGGGATTAAGCTAATTGGACCTGACGCCTGTCCCCCAGTTTTGGCCGAGACTGGGCTTTCCGAGTACAGAGGGACCTAAGGCCGGGCAGGGGGAGCATTGCACCGGGCGCCAATACAGGGAGGGTGCTCAGAGGGAGAAGAGGCCGCTACAAATTTGTTTTTTACACACAACACCACACCCTTAGGTGCTGATTCCCCCCATTCTCCCCTCCACGTTTCCCCCAGTTACTGTGACTTGACTCTACTATTCAATGACATACTGGGAACACCCTGAAGAGCTGAAAGCTGTTTCTGCCAAGCCTTTCCGAGAGCCAAGGGAAAGAAAGGTGATTTTTCAGAGAGACCAGATGGGATTTTTGAATCCACCTGCACCCCTCCCTGCCTTCCCTGGGTTCCCTTAACTGGACTTGGGGCGGTGGAGCCCTGCTGGGTCCCTTTAGAGGGCTGATGGCTCAGGGCAGTGGGAGGGTCCCCCTCCTCTGCCTCTGCCCGTTCTGGTGCCAGCTGTTGGTCAAGTGGAAGAGCTAGGGCGGTGCAGGAGGCAGCCAGTGGATCTGCCGGCCTTTCCCAGACAGTGGATCAGATTTAGTCCTGGACGGATCTGCAGGGATCTCCCCCCCCCATTTGGGGGCAGCTTGCTAGAGATACCCAGAGATCTGGGCCTGGTATGGGGAATACTCAGCTTTCACAGGTCAAATTGGACTCTGACACTCAAGAGCTGGGGGACACTGGGAAGTCTGTCTGCCTCTATTTCCTCATCTGCAAAATGAACTGGAGAAAATGAATTGGAGAAAGAAATGGCAACTACTCCAGTATCTCGGCAAGAAAACGCCCAATGGGATCCAGAAGGGTGGCCCCTGACTGAACAGTAGCCACACGTCCATTTTACAGAAGAGAAAACTAGGGCAGGGAAGTGAGCGGCCCAGGATCACTGTGATGGGAAGAGCAATGGGAATCTTGAGGTTGGCCCTAGCTCTCTAAGTGGAGGGCTTTCTCTCCAGAGGCCTACAGGGCCACCGGCCAGTCACTAAGGCGAACAGGGCGGCCTTCCGAAGGCAGTCACTCAGTGGGCTGGAAAAGCTCGGGAAGGTGCCCCTTATCACCTGCACCCACGCTCAGTCAGCTGAAGGCCCTTCCCGAGGCTGCCCCCTCACAGCCCAGGGGCCAGCTGGGCGAGGGGGTCAGGAGGGCCTTCCAGCCTGGGGCGGCCACGCCAGCCAGGCCTTCCCCAAGGCTGGGCCCCTGGGCCCGACCCTGCCCCCCGGTGGAAACCCAGAATCCAGTTTGGGGAGAAGCCCAACCAGTGGCCCCTCTTCAGTGGGTTAACGAATTGCACAGAACTGGCTCTGCGCTCTAGTCAACTTTTAGCTCCGTCTCCTCCCAGGAACCCACGGGGCAGCTCGGAAGTACCTCGGAAGTCCCAGGAAAATGATGGAGGAGAAGGGAGAGCTTGAGGAGCAGGGGGGGAGGAGGCACCTGACTCTGCATCTCGGCCCACCGGGTGACCCTGGCTCATTCACCTTCCTCTCAGGCCGGGGTGCCGGAGCAGCGAGCCCCTCAGTTCCCCTCCAGCTCCCAGGGGCCATTCCCCGCAGCGAAGAGAAATCCCTTGAGTGCCGCCTCCCTTGGTCCCCGAGCCCTGGCCCTTCCCTGCCTCCCTCTTCTTTGCGGCCCAAAGCCCGGGGACCCTCCTCCGTGCTCTTCTCCCCCCCCCCCCTCCTTCCCGCCGCTTCCAGGGCCTGCCAAGTCCCCGGGCCTGAGCTCCGTGCGCGGCGCAGTTTTTTCCAAGGAAGTGGAAAGGCGCGCTCCGACTTCCCGGAGAGGCGAGCTCAGCCGAGGTCATCGCTTTTCCAGCCCGCCCGCTCGCCTCGGGAAAGGGCGCTGGAGAAGAAGCGGTTCGGAGCAGCCTGGGGGGTGGGGGGGAGGTTCCCAGAGGGGACGGGAAGTTCAAGCACTTTGCAATCTGCGTGGGACTACCGAGGGCCTGAATCCCGTCCAAAGTCCCCGGGAAACTGCCTTCGTTGTCCCATGATTCCCCTCGGCGGTGAAACGTTTCTCACTTTAGCTCTCTAGGGGCAATTCGGGAATTGCAGTCATCTGCTGAAATGGCAAGCTACCATGGGAACCAGAAGGGCTTGTCGCTCGGCCCCTGGTTAGCGGGCTTCCCGGCACTGCGAGGTGCCCCGTTATCCCCAGGGACGTTAGAGAATGAAGACCCTCAGTCCTCCCGGGGTAGACCTCTTCAGATCCCAGACTTTTCCCTTTAAACAAACCAAAACGCATCTCCCAGCTTCTTTGTCATTTGCTTGTAAAATACAGGAGCAGGATGTGTAATGCCGAAGAAACTGGGGCAAGATAGAGATTAGAGAGTATTTAATCGTTTATTTAAAGGGAGAGATTTACTAGGACCAAATGGATCCAAAGTTTGGGCCCAGAGCTGGATGATCACCTCCAAGAAGGCAGCAGGCAGCGGCCAAAGCGAGCTCTCAACGACAGTAGCTAAAGGAAGGCAGGGGGTGGAGTCCAAACCTGGTGATTGGGAATCTCCAGGCAGGAACCATCCATCCCGTTCTGACAGGTTGGGGGGTAGGACCATAGATTCTAACAAGCTGGGAGTTAAGAAAGTGGCTGGCAAGAGACGGAATGTGTGAATTCCCCCCTTTTGAGTTTACACTTGGACAGTTTATAATCTTAGAGCAAATACTGTTATATGAGTCTTCATGAACTAGAGGGGGTTGCAACTAAGGGGATTGAGGCGGAACAATTAGGGAAACTGAGGCAGAACAAATTTAGGGAAACAGGGGGGCAATTTAGGGAAATGAGGCAGAACAATTAGGGAAATTAGGAAACAAATTAGGGAGTCAGGACAATAAAAGAGAACTGTGGCACAACAAATGAACAGGACTAACAAGCTAGTTTGTGAGATTTGGGACTAACTTTTGTGGTTTTTCAAGCACTGTTTTCCATCGACATAATTAAAAACTCACAGAACGTTTTATAATAAATCAGGTTTTTTTCCCCTTGATTTTCTTAAATGTTTTATAATCATTTAATTTTCTGCATAAAATGATGCAAAGAGGAGCAGAGCCAAGATGGTGGAGAAAGGGCGGGGACTCATCTGAGTCCTTCCACAAATCTCTCCAAAGATCTTTAAATAATGCTCTAGAACAAACTCTACAGTGACAGAATTCACAAAAGGATGAGGAATAAATGTTTTTTTTTCAGCCAGAGACAATTTAAATGTTTGGCACGACTGGTCTTTCTTACCTGGATGACAGGGGAGCAGAGTACCAGCACAGATCAGGCTCCAGCAAACAAAGGGCAGGCCTTGGAAATGAATAAATCTGCAGCTGCTGGGGAGGCTTCTGGAGCTCTTAGCCCACAGATGATAAGAACAACTGGTCAGAAGGAGATTGAAGGGAGGGACTGGCAATGAGGACAAGACTCCTCTACTAAGATCCAGGTTGCAGTTCTGGGTGGCAGTGCTGGTCTGGGAGGAATACCAGCATATCAGAGCTTGTGGCCACAGTGGCGCCGGAGTCTTCATCCCAGTTCCAGGGCAGAAAAGTGTTTGTGGTCACTCATAGATCAGGTCACAGGCCAGGAGAACAGTAAACACACCTCTCCTTAGAGCATTCCACTTTGGAAAAATTGAAAGTTTCCAGATCCCTACAACACTGAAACGGTCTCAATTGCTGGAGTTAGAAACTGACCCACCGTTATATGAAACAATTTCCAACTGCCCAAATATTTAGAGCAACTCTTTTCTGGTGGCAAGGAAATGGAAATTGAGGGGATACCCATCAATTGAGCAATGACTGAATAATTTGTGGCATATGATTGTGACACTATTCCGGTGTAAGAAGTACACTCAGGAAAACCTATGTGAACTGATGCAAAGCGAAATGAGTAGAACCAGGAGAAATTATGCAAATGTATAGCAATGTTATAGGATTATCAGCTGTGTCTAACTGAGCTATTCTAAGCAATACAGTGATCCAATACAAGTCTGAAGACTTAGCATGAAAACTCATTTTTCTCTCCAGAGGAAGAACTGATGGAATCTAAATGTACTTTGTAAAAAAACTTATTTCTCTTGGGTTTTAATTTTTGGTCTGTTTTCTTTTCTTTTACAACATGACCGATGTGGAAATATGTCTTGCATGTTTACATATGTATGGCCTGTATCAAATTGCTTGCCTTCTCAATGAGGAAAGTGGGGTAAGAATGAAATAATGGGGAACTCAGTTTTTAAAATGAATGTTGAAAATAGTTTTTACATGTAATGGGGGAAAATAAATATTAATTTAATATTAATTAATATTAATTAATAGATTAAAAATGCAAAGATCTCATTTATTACTCAAATAATTTAGGGGCTTGTTATCATTCATATTATGGGTAAGTTAACCTATTCTAGTGATCAGAAACTGTATAGAATTCAAAGTCAATAGCTTCAGTATGGTTTACACATTTCACATTGCCTTCCTAAAGTATTGGGAGATCTCTCATATTTCACCCCCAATAAGTGAGTTGAATAACACTATTAGTAGTATAGTTATCATGGCTATAATTATTAATAATTTTTTTCATTATAATTTTGCATTTTAAAAAAGGTTTTATTAATTTATCCTTCACTTGGCCTAGTGATTGGTTATTATATTATTATTCTTAAGAAATGACATTATATGGAGTATTTCAATCAATCATTGCCCCCTCTATGGTACTTTCATTTTGCTGCTTCCATATTTACCCTTTCAATGTTGAAAAAAATCTATGTATGACATTTGGAAGTAATTATGAAATGCCTATTAACTAATGGTGTTTTTAAAAGGAAAATTTTAATTTGCAGTATGAAAAATTAAAACAAATGAAAAAATAAAAACCTGCAAGGACTCACACATTTTACTTCTTAGTGTCATATGTTTAAGAAAATATTGACAAAATCTATTTAGGATGGACACACATTGTGATATGTGTTCCTTGAAGATTTTTAACCTCAATGATCTCTCATTTTCATTGAAGAACTGGAGAGCTAGACTTCTTTATAAAGCCTAGCAGTATCTGATCAGTTTAATACGATTCTTGGTACATCCTAGGTACTGAATAAATGCTCATTAATTTGTCTTGATCACAGGAGGGCCTGAGTAAATAGAGAGGAAAAGATTAAAACTATTCTATTGTGATTTAACATTTGAAATAAATTGATAGTTGAGAGGAGCCTTAGAAATCCTTTTACACATCAAAAAATTGAGACCCAATTTTACATTCCTAATACTTATGAAGAAATTAGTAGTAAACAACTGGGATTAGAACACAGACCCTTGGCTTCCATATGAAACACTTATTACTCTATGTTGCATATTTGCATTTTTTAAAAAAGTTAACTTCTTATATCTCAAAATATAATGTACTCCTCAAGCTAAATTTGACTTATGATTTGTAGAATTTGTAGTTGAAATCTAATTTCCATTCCTTGCTTATTTATCCTTGACTGTTCTTACAGCTTTATTTGCCTTTTGCAATTCTCCTTCCCTTTCTGACTACATAATTCTGCAGATTTTTTATTATAACTTTTTATTTACAAGATATATGCATGGGTAATTTTTCAACATTGACAACTGCAAAAGATTTTGCTCCAACTTTTCCCCTCCTTTCCCCTACCCCCTCCACCAGATGGCAGATCCACCAATACATGTTAAATATGTTAAAGTATAAATTAAATACAATATATGTATACATGACCAAACAGTTGTTTTGCTGTACAAAAAGAATCGGACTTTGAAATAGTGTACAATTAGCCTGTGAAGGAAATCGAAAATGCAGGCGGACAAAAATAGAGGGACTGGGAATTCTATGTAGTGGTTCATAGTCATTTCCCAGAATTCTTTTGCTGGGTGTAGCTGGTTCAGTTCATTACTGCTCTATTGGAGCTGATTTGGTTCATGTCATTTTCTTCAGATATTTCAACCACAGTAACATATCACATCCGATCAAATGCTGAAGCAGACATGAAAATCCAGCTATCTTCTCTTAAGCCAAACATTAAAGATATTTTTAAAAATCTATAAAGGTGACTCTTTCCCATATTTTTTTTTTTGTTTTGGAAAACATACTTATTATTTTTTAAATATGTAAGTAACTTGTAACAGGTTTAGTGTTTTTTTTTAATGAAGTAACATAAATGTTTTAAAATGTATCTTCCTAATTTAAAGTATGATAATATCAATTGCTCTACCTCACATAAACAAAAGGTTCTGGGGATTCTTCAGAAATTTTAAAAAGTATATAATTGTTCTAAGCCCCAAAAAGCTGTAGAACCATTTATTCAGATTAAAATAACTTAAAGTAATTTAAAAGAAACCATTTGCTAAGAAAGACAGGGATTGAGGATTGGTAAAAGAATAAAAATGGTCTGCAGTAGCTACTGTGGTGAATAGATAAGGAATCAATATAAACAATAAGGTAATTTACCAAAAAGGTAAGGGAATAAGGAATCATTAAGACAAAAATGAGAGCATTACACAGCATCAAACAATATAAGAGCATGAAAAGATTTTGAGGATAATTTCACATAAGGATAGGTTAAAAGGATTTCTGCTAGTCTGGAGAAATGAAGGCTCAGACTGAAGTATGATATTTGGACTTTAAAAATATAGTTAGAATTTTTAGATGAAGAAATAGATGTTAGTGGATCATTTTAAGGAAAACTCCATTAATTCCTATACTCTGGTGTTTTTCATAGGAAGGGGTGTTAGAGTTTATCAAATGCTTTTTCTGCATCTATTGAAGCTCTATTGGAAATGATTTGGTTCATTTCATTGTTGAAGAGGGCCACGTCCATCAGAATCCATCCTCATACAGTATCGTTGTTGAAGTGTATAGTGATCTCCTGGTTCTGCTCAATTCACTCAGCATCAGTTGATGTAAGTCTCTCCAGGCCTTTCTAAAATCATCCTATTGGTCATTTCTTACAGAACAAGAATATTCCATAACATTCATATACCACAATTTATTCAGCCATTCTCCAGCTGATGGGCATCCCCTCAGCTTCCAGTTTTTTGCCACCACAAAGAGGGCTGCCACAAACATTCTTGCACATACAGGTCCCTTTCCCTTCTTTAAGATCTTTTTGGGATACAAGCCCAGTAGAAACTGGAAACTGAGTGGATGTCCATCAATTGGAGAAAGGCTGAAAAAATTGTGGTATATGCATATTATGGAATATTATTATTCTGTAAGAAATGACCGGTTTCAGAGAAGTCTGGAGAGACTTACATGAACTGATGCTAAGAGAAATGAGCAGAAACAGAGATCATTATACATGGCAACAACAAGACCATATGATGATCAATTCTGATGGATGTGGCTCTCCTCAACAACGAGATGATTCAAAAAAATTGAAAAATGGGCTTCCACATATAATTAATATAATTAATATAGTTAAATTAATTAATATTAATACAATTTGAATTCTTTACTGTACAGTAAACTTTAAATCAGGCCAAAAGGCATCTTTGTCCCCTACTGCTTACATAAATAGTCATATCCATAAAGCCACAAGCATATCCTTTCGTAGTATTAATTCTCCATATGCTTATAAAGATCATCCCAACTTGAATATTATGTTATCTAAATTTCTGCTGACTTCAGGAATCTTCAATAGGACCATCATGATTCATCCCCATTAACACTGAAACCTTATGTAATGTGTCATTATCACTATTATCTCATTTCCTTTCCTTAATCGTGCCGTTCCCATTCTTCCCCTTCCCAACTGGCCTTCAAGATGTTTCAGCTAAAATTTAGGGTATCTGCGCCGGACTGTCCAAGCACACTCTGTCTTACATACAATCTTTGGGACATTCCATTGTGCTGCAATGCTGGACAGTAAAGGGGACAATGGATAGAGCTTTGGGCTTACAGTCAGGAAGATTCATCTTCTTGAGTTCAAATCTGGCCTCAGACACCTACTAGCTGCATAAGCCTGAGCCAGTCACTTATCCCAGTTTCCTTGGTTTCTTCATCTGCAAAACGGGATGAAGAAGGAAGCAGCAAATGGCTCCAGTATTTTTGCCAAGAAAACCTCAAAGGGGGTCATGGAGAGTCGGACAGGAATGAAAAAAATGAAAAGGACAAAATACTTTCCAACTGACCTCCTCTTTTCCTAGCTAGCTGAGTCCCTGATTCTGTCAAGCAATCCTTAGAGGACATGGTTTCTACCTCGGGCATGCTCTCTAGTTCTCAATAAAGTATACTTCAACCTGAGGATTATGGATTAATTGCAAAAGGTCTGTCATCCTGAATAGGAAGAAATACATCTTTCTTTGTAAGCGTATCTTTATTCATATTATAATCTATATTTTATTTGGTACATTTAAAACATTATTTTGAGAAGGGATTTCATTTACCGGACTTTGTCCATAAGAACCCACAGACTAGATATATTTTGGCTTGTCAGTATCTTTCCTAAAATATGAATTAAATCGAATGGAAGAACAAAATAATAGATTGTGGCCAGTGCAGAATACCATGGGGCTATCTTTTCTCTCATTCTGTCTCTTTCAAAGCAACCTGAGACCATTTCAGTTTTTGAACTGGCAAATCATACTGTTGGTTCCTATTAATCTTGCAGCCTACTAAGACCATAGTTTTGTTTTGTTTTGTTTTGTTTTTAACTTGAAATATTATTCCCCATTCTCTACTTGTTGACACCGATCTTTTAAACTCAAGTGTCGGGCTTCATATTTCTATATTAAATTTTATTTTATAAAATTCCATCCATTATTCCTGTTCCAAATCCATCCAATGTTATCATCTATCCCACATCTGTTCATCTTGCCCACAAGGAAAGAATGTAAGACTTTGAAACCGTTTTGCTAAAAACGTAGTATACTATGCCAAAAATATATATCATAAAATCTCAGATTTGGAATGGACCTTGGAGAGTTTCTAATCAAACCTAAACTTGAATAAGGGGTTATATGTGTTTATGTTTACAATGTCAAGTTAATAACTGACTGAATAAAAATCTCCCCCACCCCCCAATAATATCTTTTGCTTAAAAGATTCTCATGAGAGAGAACCTATCTCCTTCTGAGGCAGCAGCAAGAACTCTTAGCTGTGGATTATTTTCCACCTACATCAAATCAAAATCTGCTTCTCTGTAACTTTGACTCATCATTCCCACTTTTGATTCCCACAGCAAGATAGAACACATTTCTTCCCTGCTCTACAAGTCAAAATACTATCAAACAGAAAGGAGATTTGTCTAAAATGACCTCTTTTTCACAAAGCTAGACAGTCTCCTACCAATAATGATTTTCACGACTAAAGTCTCTACCTTCTAGAATTTTGCTGGAAATTAAAAACAAATTCATTGACTCATAAAATGAGGAACTTTATCCTCTTACCTTTTTAAGAAAAATGTTAACAAAAAATTGCCTTCTCTTTTTCTAATTTCTTTTGCCTTCCAAATTTTTTCTTAATTCCTGAGAAATATACAGGAAGGATATTAAACAGCTCTTTTAGTACCTAGGGATGGAATTTCCTCTGAGGCTGGTGATTTAATTCATTGAGGGGAGTTAGATGTTCCATTGTGATCTAATTTAGCATAGATTCAATTCATTATTAACTAATTTCCTTTTATTTGCCACAACCTGATCCTCATTTTCCGGGCAGAGAAAACGGAAGCAAAATAAGATTTCAGTACTTCTATCTTTACCCCTTTATTATTTTTGTCCATTCCACCACACAGTCCCAATATAGCCACTTCAGCAAAGGTCCTAGCCACAATACAATCAAAATATCCCTTCACCCCATTCTGCTCAGTTCCTTAGCTATAAAATGAGCTGAAGAAAGAAATGGCAACCACTTTTTAGCATCTCTGCCCCCCAAAAAACCCAAATGGATTCACAAAGAGTCAGACATGACTTAAAGGGCTCAACAACACTATCACCAGCCCCAGTTCCTTCTGGGCTCATTCTAACCCAACCACAAAAGGACTGTAACACTTTGTATCTATCCATACTTTGTTACCTGTCTCTTGCTTCCATTTTCTATTCTAAAAATGAGGCAGTGATGAGTTTCATGTTGACCCTTTTTAAATTTCTTTACACAAGTTCCCACTTTTCTTCCTCAGTAAAATTAGCACCATTTTTGTTTTCAGAATGTCATTTCTAAAAACTGCTTTCCCCATGGCACAACCAGCCAGTCTAATTTTAGATGCCAGGAAATTCTACTTAAAGTTTTTTTTTCCTGAATCCTTTAAAATGTGCCCTCACCAAATCATAATGTGAGAAATGCTGAAAAGTTGGGTTTCCACAATGTTGCAAGCTTTGAGGAAGTGGGTACCATTGACTAAGAGGTTTCCAGAATGGGAGAGTTTAAGGAAGGTTAAGATTCACAGAACAATTAAGTGATCAATAGAAGCCTTGAGCAAACAAGAGATTGGGGGGCCAAGAAGGCACAAGTAGATTCAGCCAATCAGAAAGAGTTTTGGTTTGGGCTTAAGCTAACAGCCCATCCTGCCCAAACTAGTTGGGGTCAATGACCTGACTTGACCAAATCACCACCTGCTTAATAGACTAATTGAATATTAAGCAACACAGAGGAGTAATTTTCAGTTACTTTTGATCATGGGATACATTAGGGGGGAATGTTTTATACATATTAAAAGGAAACATGTAGTGGGCATATCAGAAAGAGTGTACCCCAGATAAAATGAATCAATCTTTTTCTCCAAGGGAGGAGCAAGTATTCCCCCCTTTCTATACTCAGTGCTCCCTCTTCCACAAGAGGAGCGGGGCCGATTCTGTCCAGAAACATTAAGATGATTCCTTTAGATTCTTCTTTAATAAATTTTCCGGATATCTGATTTTCAGGGACAAGAGTGTTATTTCTCACATAATAAAGCAAGAAGAGCTAATGCAGAGAAAGAGAATAGTAGTGTTATGGGCCAGAACTTGAAACAGGATTCCTACAAGGTGCTAACTCAGTGGAATTGATAGAGACAATGGTCATTTAGCATGATGCTTAACAGTTCTCTAGTTCAGTACATGTCCTTAGTACTAACTATAATTCCACAAGATTCACACCTATGATAAGAGCATATAAGCTCGGACAAACTCAGGGAGAAACAGAACTAGGGAAGACAGAGACTGGTGGCAGTCCTCCTGCCTCCATCACATTCAGAAGGACCCCAAGAAAGCTGGCCCAGGCCCCAGGCAAGGAGACAGGCAAAGGATTTGGCCTTTATCCCCTGGCTGTCCCTGTGGTGATTACTCTGAACTGAAAGGAAGGCTGCTTTCAGAGACCCCAGGAAAACCTCAACCAAAGAGAACATGACATAGGAGATCAATTTTTCTAGTGAATATGGGTGCAAAAATTTTGGACAAAAGCAATGAGAAAAATATGTCACAAGGTTTATATAGTGCGATCAGGTGGAACTGACATCAGAAATGCAGAGTTGGTTCTTTATTAGAGGAACTACCAACATAATCGGCCACATTAGTAACAAAACCAACAGAAACCATATGATTGTCTCAAAAGATGAAGAAAAAGGTTTTGAAAATTAGAGCATCCATTTCGAATACCTCTAGGAATAAAGGGACTATTCCTTTAAATGATAAGCAGTATCTATCTCAAACCATGAGCAAGTGTTATCTGTAAAAGGGATAAACGAAATCCTTCCCAATAAGATCAGGTGTGAAGGCTGTTCTGTTCTGGTGCTAGTATCTGGGCCCCAGAAAAAATAAGACACGGATGGCATTAATATCTGGGAGGCATTCAATGGGACACCACTGGAACATCGTCTCTTCCGAGTGTCTTTTAAGACACATCTGGTCTGAATATTCTTCAGACAATAAATCTGGGTGTTTTTAAGCACCATCTGGTTCTGGGTGTTCTGGAACACAATTCTGGGTTCTGGGTCTGGTTCTGGGTGCCTCCAAGCACAATCCTGGGTTCTAGGTTCTGGGTTCTGGCAGAGACACGCACCAAACTGGAGCTTGGAAGCCTATTTTAAAGGTCTCCCTTTGGGTTTCTGAGGAGGATGAGAGCTGAAAACTTTTCTCCTGGGCATTCTGGAAATTTCCAGAGTGCCCTTAGTTTATATAAATTGAATTTCTGTTAAATGTTGGAATTGTGCAGGCTGTGATTATGGCTTCTGTTTTGTTGATTTAAGAGCTCTGTTCAAATTTTAAGAATAATGATTAAGAAATTGGGCAATTGATCATTTCAATGTAGAAATGTGCTTAGCATAAAAAAATTGCTTGTGGTTTTTAACGGCTCATCTTGTTTGCACTAATTTGAAAACAAAAGGAACAGAAATGTTTAGCTACCTTTCAACTCTGGCAGAAAAATCTGCTAGTAGGAGTAAAGGGAAAAGAGCAATAAGAACTTGATATGATTGGAGCTGCTGCTCGGCCTGGGAAAAGGCAAGAGCTCTGGAGAACAAAGAAGTAGATGCTAATTGCTTTGATAAAAAAATTTCTGGCAGGAGAACTAGTAATTCAGTTTGTCTGCATATTTGATTAGGCATTTGAGGAAATCGAGGCAGAACAAGAAAAGGAAACTGTGGCACAACAATCACTGCTGTTCACTATAACGTATTAGAAAAGTTAGCTTTAGCAATAACAAAAGCAAAAGAAATCAAAGGATTGAGAGTAAGTAATGCGGAAACAAAATCGTCACTATTTGAATATAATTCAATATTATAAGTGGAAGACTATGGAGCATCAAGAAAAAAAATTACTTGAATTAATTCACAATTTTAGCAAAATGGCAGGATATGAGACAAAACTACATAAATCATCAGAATTTCTTTATATTGTCACCAATCCTAGCATCAAGCAAAAAAAGAGAAATTCCATTTAAAATATCAGTAAACAATATAATATGCAAGGTAGACCCTTGCTAAGACAAACCCAGGAACTATATGAACATAATTACAATACACTTTTCACACAGAATTAGATCTAAACAATTGAAAAGACATCAAATATTCTTGAGGAGACATAGCCAATATAATAATAATTTAAAAAAATTATGCTGTCTAAACTAATTTACTTCTTCGGTGCCATCACAATCAGGCTACTAAAAATTATGAGATAGAGGTAGAAAAATTAATAATAAAATTTATCTGGAAGAACAAAAAGTTAAGAATATCAAGGGGATTAATGGAAAAAAAAGGAAAGTGACCTAGCAATATCAGATTTTAAACTATATAAAGTAGTAATCATCAAAACTGCCTGGTCCTGGCTAACAAATAGAATGAAGGATAAATGGAATAGATTTGGCACTAAGACGTAGTAGTCAATGACTATAATAATCTAATATTTGATCAACCCCAAGTCTCCTTTTATTCTAAATTTAACACAGTTCTCGACATATTTGAGAAATGCAGCCCTTATCAGCTTATTATTTATAAGCATACAAGTTATTCCCCAATGATAAATGGTTAAAGGAGATGAACAGGAAGGTTTCAGAGG